>NC_088892.1:16599271-16905399 GCF_037157495.1 Lathamus discolor
GAATAAACCAAAGTGAAAATATGATGTGCCCCACAAATAGAGTAAGCCACTTTTAAAAGGAAAATGCTTTGCTTGCTAAAAGCAGTAATAAAAACCTAAACATTTTTGAAGTATTTTATGTTTATAGTGTTTTTAATATGACTTACAAACACCAATGAGTTCATGCTCCTAGCTGACCTGGTGGTAATCTTGCTAGAAGGACAGATGCATTAATGGAGTGCAAAGCCTTATTTCTGTCATTCAGAAGAAGATACACGGACGACTGTTTGATACTTTTTAGTTACTCACTACTTTACTGAATATGGGCAAGGTATATTTGGGTTTGTTTTTCCAGCTTCTGTATTTGCAGCGGGAGGGTGCTTAAGATGGTGCTGGTTTCTCTTCTCTCTTTTCCCTTGGGAGCCAGCTGCAGAGTTCGCAGTGGTATTTCACTGCCACTCCACGCATTGGTTGCAGATCTAGTGGCAGGTCCATGAAGCTGGAGTCTTCAGCCACCAACCAGATCCAAGGCTGGTTTGAAATCTGTCTGTGAATGCATGAGAGGTCTGTAGTACTAGGTTTCTTAAGTCCTTTGTCTTGGTTTGTATTTTGGGTTCAGTTGAGAAGCTTATAAGTCCAAGAGATTTATCCAAAAATCTGTTTAGTAGATTTTACTTAGCAAGATGAAGCCATTGCCACTTCTTGTTTGTCATAAAGTCTACCATAAATTAGTTAGAGGTAGAAGGTTCATGAAGTTTCTCAGCATGTTCTAGAGTGCTTGGTTTGCAGTGGCAGATCACTAAAAGAGTGGGATTGTACATGCACATGGCTGTGAGGAGCTGAAAAAAACCCTCAAATCTTCCTTGCTCAGTTCTCCAGCTTTTGTGCTTTGCCTTCAGCAGATACTAAGCAACTGGGCTTTACTGCCATACTTTGCTATATGCTGCTTTCTATAGCAGAGCATAACTTTATGCATATTGCTGTTTCAGGTTGAATGGCACAGGTACCTGAGGTTTTGGGCGGAGAGAAGAGTAGCCCAGCAGAAGTGTTGACGAGCTACTGGGAATTACAACCCTGCTAGTAACCTGTTAGAGGAAAACATAGGACCCTGGAATTAACCTCTTGTGGTTTAAATAGTTAAAACTTTCCTTACAGGTGATGTTTTGTCTCAGATGTGTATTGGGAGTCACTGCTAAGGAGGTGATCATTGAAGAGGTGCTGGTTGTGAGAGGCTCTGTGTTTGACAGCTTCTTGGTGCTCTAGCAGCCAAACAGAGCTCAGACTGATCTGAAGGAAGAGCACAGCAGATTAATGTCAAATAGCTGCTGCCTGCAGAAAGTTTTCCTCTTTCTGTCCTTCCCTCAGTATTTGATCTTTTAAAAGAGCTCAGGATAAGTGACAGCAGTAGACTTAACAGTTATTAGGTTGCAAAGTAGTGGACATGGACTACTTGGTGGTTAGCTTACATTTATACTCGGATTGAGGCTGCCGTTTGGGTCAGAAGGAGGTTTTCCCTTTGACAGATTAGCTGTGTGCTAGGAAAACTTGTCTTTCCCCAGAGCATCATGTAATCATTTGGTGGCAGAGAGGTGTGCTATTGCTTATGGACATGCAGCTCTCAACACTGAGAGCTGCTGTAATGCTGGTACATGTGAGTCTAATCATTCTGTCACTAAGATGTAATATCGATACACCAGGACAACATTTCTATCAGAGGGCCTATTACTTGCCCTCTTAGTTGAAGAGAAAAGAAGGACAGGGATAAGCCAAACTCTGTTTCTTAGACAAGAGAGGCTCAGTTCAGTTCTGCAATCTTTAATATCTGCAGGAGATACCAGCACCATCTAAACAGCAGCACTTGGGAGCTGCTGTGCACCATGGGCTGGCGAAGCCCCAGGGAGATGGGTACATGTCTTGTTTCATGCAGGACCCTGGTGGCTGTGGCAAGAGCCGGGCTGGCCGGCCACAGCAGGGGTGTGCCACAGCCTGGTGCCCACCGCATGGGCACTGGCAGTGCAGGATGTGCTGTGGGCAGCAGGGGAGGCCGGAGGAGCTGGGGCATGGTTAGAGGTTTCTGTGGAAGTCTACAACAGGACTGTTGTGCTGTATCAGGAACTGCACTGGTAACAGCTACAGCGCAGAACTGCTGCCTGCCTGTAGAATTAAAACAGAAAGTAAATTGAAAAGGGATGAATTCCTCATACTTCTTGATAATCAGGGTTTATAAAATCAGTGTGTAACTGAACTGATTTCAAACACTAGGATATAAAGCAGAGTACTTCTGTGTTGACATCTGAAGAATTCATAATTCATTCACGATACTGTTAAGATTATTGTCTTTCTGGGTCTCTTTTTCTCTTAAGGTAATCCTGTTTCTCTTAGTGATCAGTTTTGAAAGTTGTCTTATTTCTGCAGTGCAAGAATGCTGCTGGTGAACATCCCCCAACTGCACTCATAATTATTTCTGATTTAGAGTGCCCTGGCCTGACAGCACCAAGGAAATTAATAGGAGAAGCTTTCTACAAGTTTTAGAAGATGAGCAAAGACATACTCACTCCCTCTTAAAATTATTTAAGCAGGTGCTGTGGGAAGCCATTGCTTTTATAATGCTCTTCAGATGTTTACAGCAAAACATTTTTTCCCAGTGATTGAATTTTTCAAAGTACTAAAATACCACGGAGAAATATGTTTCCCACCAGTTTTATGGCTCCCTGGATGCATTCTATACAAACCTTGTATCTGCCTGGACACAAACACTCTATTGCAAAAAGATATCTTGCCATTTTAACAAGCTACACTGCTTTGAAAGGATACACTGCAGCGGGAATGTCAGTGCCTTAAGAGTAATACTTCTTTAAGGGTACTATTTTATTAAAGCAGACCTCAGTAATTTGTTCCTGACTGTTATACACCCTTATTTTATTAAAGTATTTTACATCTGTGGAGGAGATTACTACCATTTCTATTTTCTCCACTGCTTGGCTTTAATGGATGGTATGGAATATAATATTTATTAAGCCTAAGCAGGGGAGGACATAATAGCAGAATTGTCCTTTATAACCTATTTTACACAGTTGTAAAATAAACTTTAATAAAGCAGGAATAATTATCCAGGAATATCCAGGAAATGGAGTACTCTGCCTGCTTCAAATAGTTGGAGGACTTAACTGCTGGTTATACATATACTTTAAGAAAATGAACTCAACAGTAATAATATTGATAGTAACTTGGTGCTATTTTAAAATATAGTAAGAGTTGAAGTATCTTTTGTGTCATAATTACCATGTTAGCATTGATAATATAATACGTAACTATAATATCTGTACAGTAGTAACTGCATGCAGTTCTACAGAAGACAGACACATTACAAAAATATTTATACTTTCTAACTTCGTGGGTTAGAATTCCTTTACCTTATTCTGATGGCACCCAGACCCCCATAGCTGGCTCCATGGCTACTGGTCAGTTCTGGTGATCACTAAGCTTTGATGCCAGGGAATAATGCCCCTTGTTGCTCAGTGCTGTGTGCCTGTATAGCTGCTTATGGGCAGAGTGGACCTGTGTTTAGTGCCTGGAACCCAGAAGGCAGTGTCTTGATTCCAGCCAGGTTTTGCCTGAGGTCAGGAGCACAGACTTTGCACCTAGCATATGCACAGGTGACAATTGAATCGGTCCCTGGACCAGGAAAACAATTTCAGAAAAGCCTTTCCCAGTGATGGCACATCTGCATCTTTAGACGGCAGGTAGAGTTTTTCAGGTGCAAAATGGAAACGCAAGCATGTGTGCCATACTGGTGAAAATTTGGTCCCACCAATCACAGCTATCTGGAAGCATTTATGTAGTTTTGTGAGTTTTATGAATAGGAAAAAATGAAATCTTTCTAATGAGATCTGCTTCATATTATTGGTTATACTGCCAAATTCTGCAGTAAAGGGAGTAGACGATGAAAATTATTTAAAAGCACACTGTATAGTTTTATTACAGGTGGGACATGAAGAAGATTGCCTAACTGTTGAGGTACGGAAGGCCTTTTTTTGAGTACAGGGTTTTGCTTCTCATTTCTTGAGTCCTGCATTTCCAGAGGTACCCGCTTGCCCACCACAGTGCTCCTGCCCCTGCAGCAGGCCAGTGCAGGGGCTTTGGCAGGCAGCTGCCAGCTTCTGCTGCCCGTCATCCAAGTTACACCATCTGGCAGCCACCTTCTGCCCAGAAGCCGTGTAGCTGCAGTTAGTGTGGTGCTGGGACTCAGCTGCTCCCTTTCTCCCTCTCCCTCCTTCCCAAGTCCCCGTGCACAGTGGCTGGATACAGGCTAAAGCGCAGTTCATGAATCTGACTGTGATGCTCACCAACAGTGGTCACGTTTGGCCAGGAGCTGGCTTGCACGTGCTGCCTGAGGACATGGCAAAGCAGGAGTGGCTCTGCTGGTGTATGGACCTCGCTGTCTGCGTGGTGGGACTCATACTCTCCAGCCAGCTTTGGCTGCCTGTTCTGGTAAGCTGACAGTTCAGTTAACAGACATTCTTTCAGCTTGAACACCGTCAACCTGTTCCTATTTATCCTCACCACACCCAGCCCATGTTTCTTCAGCTTTCTTATGCAATTATAGTGCTGGTTCTTGGAGAGCTTTGTGTTGCTGTTTCTTGTATGATTTCTCATCTTGGTGGCAGTCAGTGCAGTCTGTCTCAAAGGAAAAAAGGGAAAGATTTGTTATTAAGGACCCAGTGCAGCTTTGCAAGAAACTGATTCCTGATTAGATATTCCAGAAGGACTGGAAAAGAAATTCCTGTCTTCCCCCTTCTTTCCTGATCTTTCCTCCTCTTGTCTATTTTTTTCCCATAAATTAATATTGTGGAAATGATCTGGACTGAAGTTATTACATTAATTATCCAAACTGACATTTTTGCAGTGTGTGAAAGGACAGGGTGGTATGTAAAATAGATGCACTAAGAACACCTACAGTATGACAACAAGTAGCAGGGTAATTGCTGAAAATGAAGTCTTTTCTGCTATCCCTTCCCTTCAACATCTGTTGTTCCATATGGAGTCATAAATATTTGCAACAAAATAGTTGAAGAAATAATCTCAACATTAATAGGGAAAAGCTGAATCCGCCAAGAAAATTAAAGGATTTTTTTTTCTTGGCAAGTTCCTCCTACCCACCCTCATCTGACAGTTTAAAATCTCAGTAGAAGAATAGTCAGACTACAGTGATGCTTAAAAATCACCATGAAAAAAACCTTGTGAATATTAGTGGGAGAGTTAGCTGAGAAAAAAATTATAACCTCTTGATAATGGCCATGAGGAGGATTTTGTCTGTTTTGTTTCATTTTGCTCCTTTCTTCCAAGCCCCGGTAATTCTACTACTAGCCTTTTAGTGAATGGTTGGCATTTTCATGTTTCTCTATTGTCAGTCGAAATAATGCTTCTTGTCATTGTGAGGAATGACATGGGTACTATTACTGGCTGAGAGTAACTAGTTACTTTAAATTGCCATATGGAAAATGCAGATCGATAGTACTTGCTCTTCTATGCAGATTAAGAAGCAACTTAAAGCATGGGGCAGCTTTAAATGTTTTGGAATCCAGATTATCAAAACCTGCCCGAGAAGCTCATAGGAAGAAGCAGGTATAATATAGCACAAACTGTAAATTGTAAATAATTGTTGTGAATATAAAACATAACATTTTGAAGGCTCCTTTTTTACTCAGTAGTAGCCTGGTACTTATGGCTCTCCTTAATGAACAGAATTAATGAGGTGATGTCAGTTGCATTTGTTGATCTGTACATATTGAACTTTAGACTGAAGTTACTTGCAGTGAAACGCTTCAGCTTTGGTGTCTAGCTCGTGAGTTGCTGCACTTCTCCATTTCAGTTTTCATTATTGCAAACCCAGTGTCTGATCTAACTCAGGTCTTTTTTTTTTTTTTTTTTCCAAGGTTTGAATTAATAAAATATTTTCAGGTGTTTTTACCATCAGTGTCATGTGAACATCTGACTATATTGTAAATATGTTGAAGTTATAAATAGGTATAATTTCTGTGTTATTAATGAGAGTACATTGATGAAAATGTCAAAGCTGTATAATTACACATCTCTTGATAAAGAGTGCACAGATAAAGACAATTTGTAAACTGTAATTTCAGCCTTTTCTAGTGAAATTTTCGTTTCCCTGCTTTTTGCCTCCTTCTCCTATTGAAGCACTAAGTGCCTGCTTTATGACATCCTTCAGGAAAACACACCCTCATCATTCCTGAGAACAGGTCTGTGGAAAGGTTGGTGAATGCATTGCTTGCAGAGTTTTCTTTCTCTTTTTTTACTGCTCCAAATCCTCAGTTTTTCCTAAGCTAGCACATTGTTCTTAATGTAACAGGCATTAAAAGTCAATAAAAAATGTTTCTATAAATGCATTAGCAGCAAAAGGAGGGCTAAGGAGACTCTCCATCCTTCACTGGAGGTGAGGGGAATACATAGTGACAAAGGATGAGGAAAAGGCTGAGGTACTTATTGCCTTCTGTGCCTTCATAGTCTTTCACAGTTAGACCAGTTTTTCTCAGGGTACCCAGTCGCCTGAGCTGGAAGACAGAGATGGGGAGCAGAATGAGGCCCCCATAATCCAAGAGGAAATGGTCAGCAACCTGCTATACCACCCGGACACATACAAGTCTGGGGGCTGGATGTGTCCACCCAAGGGTATTGAGGGAGCTGATGGAAGTGCTCACCAAACTGACTTCCATCATTTACCAGCAGTCCTTGCTAACCAGGGAGTTCCCAGTGGACTGAAAGCTAGCAAGTGTGATGTCCGTCTACAGGAAGGGCTAGAAGGAGAATCTGGGCAACTGCAGGCCTGTCAGTCTGACCTCAGTGCCAGCAAAGGTTGTGGAGCAGATCATCCTGAGTGCCATCACTTGGCACATGCAGGACAACCAGGAGAACAGGCCCAGTCAGCATGGGTTTATTAAAAGTAGGTCCTGCTTGACTAACCCAATTTCCTTCTATGACAAGGTGACCCACTTAGTGGATGAAGGAAAGACTGTGTATGTTGTCTACCTGGACTTTAGTAAACCCTTTGACACCGTTTCCCACAGCGTTCCCCTGGAGAAACTGCCTGCTCGTGGATTGGATGGGTGTACTGCTCGCTGGGTAAAAAACTGGCTGGAAGGCCTAACAGAGCATGGCGAATGGAGTTAAATCCAGTTCGCAGCTGGTCACAAGTGGTGTTGCCTAGGGCTCAGTACTGGGGCCATTTCTATTCTGATCATCTCTATCAATGATCTGGACTGTTACTGTTTTGCAATGTTTTCCAAAAGTTTTTAAGGCAGCCTGGAAATGTGCATGTAGTATATAATGATTAGATACTATTTTTAAAGTGAAGGGTTTTTTATTGCAAAGCTCAGTCATGAAAACGGCTTGTGTGCTATCAAGTTGTATCAATCACTTGAAAATGAAATAAAGTCTGATTTAAAGCTAGTGCACTGGATTAATCAGCTACTCCCCAATTGCATTCATTGACCCTTCTCATTCAGGGACTGTAATTAAGAAAAACAGCACTGACTTTAAATTCAGCACCTGAATCACAAGGTTAAAGCAGTAAATTTCAGAGTCTGATTGGTGCCAGGTTAGGAGGAGGTGTCTCTTTTCTCATTGATGAACAGAGTGCTCAGCTCCTGGCAGAGAAGCAATGAGTGAGGGAGAAAAAGGCAGGCAGGGGTTTATAGAGGATTTTCAGTTATTAAGACACTGAAGACAGATAACTCTGTCCTTGCAGACTTACAGATATAAAATGTTTGAAATAAACAATGCTTCAGATTACAGGAGGTTCATACTTACCTTTCTGTAAAAGAAAAAACTTCTACTAGTTTCTAGTTAAACATCACGGAAGCTGTCAAGGTTTAAACTCAAGGGAAGGCATCTCACATTTTTTGAAAACTGCTTTTTGCAGTTAGAATTTGAGCCCTGATTCTGTCAAAATACCCATGTTTGGACACCGCTGCCTGTCACTGTTGTTGTGGAGTAGATATACAACTGGAAGTCAAGGGACATCTTGCCACTATAAAGATACATTGGTTTGGTTGATTCTGTAAGATCTTTGGGCACATAATGCTATTTGAAATAAAAACGTATCTTATTTTCAGGGATGTGTAGCACGTACAACCCAGCTGATGCTGCAGATCCTCCGTAAGTCAAAAAGGTCCATTAGAGTATCTAGGCTGTTCTCTGTAACTACGGACCATTAAATGTTATCCACATCACTCCAGTGTGAAGCTCAAAGAATTAAAATTTTGATAAGCCATTGTAGTCCTTTAGGTTTCTAACTTGTATGCCACAGGCAAGGAAAAGGAATTTGTGTGAATAATGCTTATACAGGTCCAGGTAGGTACAAGTTTTGAAGTACACGTGAATAAGTAACTTCGTGCTCTAACTGGTGCTGTGCAGGATGTAAATTGTAGCTTTACTATTTCTACCTTGTTTGGAATTGATGTGTCAAGTGTATCAGGTATGTGAATGATGGGTTCAAAAACATGCCATCTGAAAGCAAATAAACCAGCTGGCAGCTACAACTGCCTGTTGGTTTGGGCCATGTACTGTTATGCAGGGAGCAATTCACATAACTTGTGCTCCCAGTGCTGTGCTTAGTCTGTAGGTGGATGCTTCATTCTCCAATCCCTACTTCTGCAACTTAGGCAGAAGCCAGAAGATTAAATACTCCAGTATATGGAATTAAGAACAGGAAACTTTCAGGCAGATTTCCATGTGCTTTCCTGGGATAATACTCCATTCACTGTTAGTGTTTACTGTGTATTTCTTTGCAATGTAATTCCTGCTTTCGTCTATTCATCTGGATGCTAGCTAGAAATTAAAATAAAAAGACCACACTCTAAATGGATTCCTGAATGCTACTATAAAGCATCGCAGGTTTAACAAACAAGCTCGATAAAAGTAGTTCCCACTTTGCTTCAATAAATAGAAAGGTTGTTTGTCCTTGGTTGCACTGCAGTTGTTCTAGCTTTATTTCTTGCTTATTCTGTTGTACTGTATGTGTGAGTGCAGTTTTTAGCATTGATATTTTTAGTGTTCTCTAAAATTAAATTGCTTAAATCAACATCTTTTTTCCTATTAAAGAGATGCATTTGAGACAATCGGCAAAAAATGCTTCCAGCACAAGCCACTTTTAATTGCTTTGCCAGTTATGATTTGCTAATAAATTTCTGCCTAACTGTGCACTTTATTCAGGATACGGGCAAGATGTAGACACTATTCAGATGTGAAGACCTATTACAAGATTGAAATAGATTTCTAATGCATTTATCATTCATCTTTGCAGAGTGTGATTTCAATCAAAAGAAAAAAAAAAGATGATGAATGGTGTGACAGTTTCCACCCATATACGTGAAAACATAATATGCTTCCTCTAGTTTTCAGCTATTACAGACTTTAACATGCAATGTGACCTTGGTCTGCAAAGCATGTTTGGTTAGCACAAAAACTTAATCATAAGAAGTCATAAGTAGAATCCTTCTTCTTTACTGCCCTTTTTCTGGGACTTGGTAATTTATTGCTTCTGGGACAGGTAGGATATGAACAATGGGCCAAATAGAGTCCAGGGTTATCTCATCTGTGTGAAAACTGCTGCTGAAAATCGATGTGACCTCTGCTACACTGTCATCCCAATTCCCACCCTCTGTGTCCTATTTGTCTTTTGGTGGAAGCTTAGATCTGTGTGCTGTCTCTATGTGTCTCTCTTGGGCCAGATTATCAAAATGAATCATTGCCTGCATACCTCTTATATTTCTATTTATTTTCCTGGTGTTGACTAGGTCTGATGAAATATGATTCTTTTTGCATTTGATCCTCACTGCAGCAAGCAGCACCTAATTTAGCTGTGTCTATCTCTTTAAAGAAGAGTAATACTATTTTGAAACTTCAATCTGCTGTACAGTAACATTACAAACCATAGACCATGCAACCTGTCTTCACAGTCAATAGTAATTTTCCTTTCGGCCAATTTAATGTTATTACTTTCATCTCCAAATAGTAGAGATTTCTGGAGATTTCAAAGCAGCTGCAGTTTTGTTATGCATACTTCATGTATTACTTTCTTTTTCAAATGTCACTTCAGTTTAGTCTTTTGTGACTCCATGGCTTAAATATTATTTCTGTGTAACATCATATGCAACAGCTTACCATCTTATTTTAAAAACTCTGCCACTGATACAAGAGAAATGGTGTGTCTGAATCAGCATCAACTCTGTGGTCCGAATATGTGACCAGAGCTCGTTTCTTTTAAATGGATCACTTAAATTACATGAACACAGCTCTAAAAGGAGAGCTACAAAGACATGTAGAGGTTACTGGCTTTTGTTGTTGTTAGTCCTGAAGAATCATGATGAAGATGTTCCATTTAATGAACTCGCATAGTGAAAACAAAATACTCCCTAAGCGGTGATTTCAGAGAATACTTGAAACCTGTGAATGCTCCTACTTCCTTGTCAGTAGGTAATGCTTTAGAAACACAGCAGAAAGTGCTGCTCAGCAGATGCTCCTGCAGTTTGTGAAGCGTTGCTGGGGGCACACGGCAGTGCCGTTCATTGTCAGACTCTACGTTGTTTTTTTTAGGTAAGGGAGGGGGCCTTTTCGATACGCTGTGGTCTAATTGTAAATCCTGGCTTTAACGTGACCAAGACATTTGACCAATGAAACGATCGTCAGGACTGGCTGTGCAGTTTTCCTGAAAACACGCAAGTCATGAACTTGCAGCCAATACATTAGTTGCAGGCTTTACTAAAAAGCAGTTGCCAAGAAAATATTCCTCATGGTTTCTGCAGGTGCAGGAACATAACATAGAGACTGGATTTCCCTGGAATATTACACAGGAGTATTTTTTTAGCATTTCACAGTAAAATAAATGTAGAGTTTGGCTTTAAAGACTTAGATTTTAGTTTTGTGGTTTTCAGCTTTAAATGAATACATGGGGAAAAAATGCTCATTGGGGATCTGAGAGGAGATTCTTTACTGTCCTGAAAAAATTATCCTATTCAGAAATGTGACTTCCTTGGTGATAGTACCGATTCCTTACAAAATTTAAAGGATTTTTTGAAAAATATTTACTAATACTGCTGCTTCATTATGAATACATATTTGCACTGTGTGTGCACAGCTTGCTCTATAGCAACATGATTGGTTTGAAACTGCAAGTAAAGGGGAAGCCAGCAGGTCCCCATTCTACAGTTTGGAAGAAACACATCAATCTAGCTCCATGCAGCAAGCCACAGGAGCAAGGCTCTGTGCCAGTTGCCCTCTCCTTCCTGGCTGCTCTGTGACCCACCCAGCTCTCTCAGTACCTCTGCTACAGAAATTCAGCAAAGCAGCCTGGCTACTTCATGTGACAGGAGAGGCTGAGAGCAGCACAATACTTGTTAAGAGAACCTGCGCTGACACTTCACTGACAACGTGAAGCTGGTGCTGGCTAAGCAGGAGGGAACGACTCAGTGGTGATTATTGACTGCTGCCTATGGGAAGGGTAACATTAAAGGAATAAAGAGATGCGATGCACTTCTTGATTAGAATTTTGTCAAGGTTATAGCAACAAAAAATTCACATCACAGAATGGCAAACATGACAAAATGAAGAAAGGTCATTCAGGTTTAATGAACTGTGTAACACTGTTGTAATTCTGTAGTATAATTTGTAGAATTTGAGATACATTAGACTATTACAGCTGTGTTGTACCCGTCAGTATATTTATTATTATTCTGTACTATTTTGCAATCTTACTTTAGCAACAAGCACAGCTGTCCAAGGATGGAAACAATGTCAGTTGTACTAATGCGCTTGTATTTTGACTTCCAGGTAAATGGGAATGCTAGTTTCTAGAAGTTACGTTTACCTCTATTTCTAATGTTTTCTGATGTTGCTTTTAAACCTGTCTTTACAGAAGAGGTCCAAATTGCCATTCCAATAATGAAACCAACCTTAGATAAAGTCCAACTGGCTGGACAGGCCTTGCCTCCTGGATTTCCGGCACCATTTCTTTTTGCTGATGGTCTTTCATCAGTAGAAACACTATTAACCAACATTCAGGTAAATTATTTTCTACAGGGCTAGACTATGTCATGACAGATAAAATGTGTTTCGGTTTTAGTCTTTTTTTAAAAGTTTCAGAAACTTATTTTGTATCTGCAATTCTAATTTCTTCTGTTTAATGTAATGCTTACGTTTCCACTATCTGGCATTATTGATCGTGAAAGGGTTTCATACATTGTCTTTTTGACTTAATAGTTGGTAATAATGATCATATTAAAATGCACCAGTCTCATTATTCCTCCTTTGCTTCTCCCTGCAGTTGACTGAGGTCAGCAATGATATGGCACTCTGTTTGTAATAAACCACATTGGTGGGATGACTTAGCAAAAGCTATACTGAATGATTCCACACCACAAAATTGCTCGTTTATAATATTTAGCTACTTCAAATGCCCAGTTGTGTTCCGGGTCTACAGGTTTCTGCGTTTAATTTTTCTGTTTTCCTAGAGGGTGTAAAAGAAACAAATGGACGAATGTTGTCAGTGCTGAAACAAAATGGTATTTTCAGGTCTTACATTTGTGTGTGTTTTAGGGCCTGCTGAAAGTGGCTGTGGACAATGCAAGAGTCCAGGAAAAGCAGATACAGCAGGAAAAGAAAGAGTTAAAGATGGAGCTTTGTAGAGAGAGAGAACTAAGAGAGAGCTTGGAAAGGCAACTCACAGCTGAGCTGCAAAGCAGAGGTGAGTGAATGAAAAATTGAGTTTAGATATCTATTAAATGTATAACCCTTTGGCATTTCCAGCTGGAGCTATGAGGACTCGAAGTTAACTGACATTCATACTTCAGTGTAATGCAGCAGTGGACTAGCACTGCTAATGAAAGATTTAAATTTAATAAAAACAGAATGAAGCACACTTTTCTGTGGGCAGACGGAATAGTGGCTGAAGGATTATTTCCTGGAGGGCAACTGGCCACAGAGAGTTTTGGCAGGTTCTGTTCAGGAAAGCTGATTCGGCTTCATGGCTTTCAGATGCATTATTACCTCTCTGCCTGTGTATTCCCAGCCCGATTTCTTCATTTGACAGCTTTAATTTCTTTTGTTTTCTGCTATTATCCTCCAAGCGCTGAAAATCAGTCTTACTGTGAGAAAGAGAGTTATTTCTGCAATTTGGGTATGTAGCTGATTTTTTTCATTACCTTACTACTTACCTAGCCCCCGTTTCTGCAGTTTAGCTGCTAGTCAGCTAGTTTGTCCTATGGATAACTTCTGTGCAACAAAATAGACAGAACTACAAGAAATTGTCTACCCAAGTGCAAGATCTGAAGCAAGCAGCCCTAGATACTTCCTTTTTCCATTAGGAAAGTGTGGTACAATAGCACTCTCCCTGTGGGGACTTCTAAAACAAAGCCATGACTGTTTAGAAGCTTTTGATAATAACAGGCAATTAAATTGGTAAATCTGAATTTTTCACTGTGATATTGCAACAAAGAGAGTGTTCTTTTTAAAATTCAAATCTGCATCTGGAAGAGAGGAAGAGTTCTTCATGTGCTAAAAGCTACTTCTAGATTATACCCGTGAAATCAGAAAGACAGAACTAGGTAAGACCAGAAATGTGGGTGCAAGTACTGTCTTCCTGTGCAGTTTGAATTGGAATTAGGCATGGATAGCAGAGCTGTCTGCAGTGCCAGGGCTTGGTAAGAGGCCACGAAGAAGGGCACTTCTGAGTCAAGTTGTGAAGGGTCAGTAAATACTACTGAAGTTGCTAAATTGGGTGTACAGAAATGTTGCGTCACCCCAACTGAGTATGGATGAGACTGCTGTATTTCTTTAAAACAAAACTCGCCTCCCTGTAGGCAGACAGCACACTGTGCACCTCCTGAGTCACATCTAAATCAACAAAACCCGTTAGCTATTCACAGACTCTGTTGGCTTCTGGCTCAAAAGACAATTTCACCAATAATCGATATCCTTAGCGCCGTTTGTTTTTCAGGTCATCACCACATGCTCTTCTGTATTACTGTGGAAAGTCAAAGATAGGCTACATGCGAGATGCTCAATTTTCCGGAGTTATGTTGTCCAGATCACATTTTGAAATTCTCCATTTATTAAGTCTCCCAGAGATTTCCCATGTAATGGTATCCCTTTTTTTTTTTTTGACTTTTTCTCCACCCTCCCTCCCTCTCCCCCCAACTGGAGCACTCACAAATCCAGAAGGATTTGTACAAGTCAATAAGAATTCAGATGAATAAAAAAATCACAAAAGTCACCAAAAATTATGTAAATACTGTGGATTTCCCCAGAATTTTTACAGATGTTTAAGTCAATTTTCTAATAATGTTTTGTGATCTGAAATTCACAGATATCTAATACACAGGAGAAGCATATAAATAAAAGGGGTTGCAAAATACTGCTTGTGTAAATTCAACTTTCATTTTAACAATACTTGTGAGCAGTGTTTGCCACAGTGTGTGCACTAGCAAAGTTGACTCAAATGGGTGGTAGTTTTAAAAGACCATTTATATTTAAGCTTAGATTCTTTCTGGTCTGTTAGTTTTAGTTACCTTTTCTAGTGCCATCATTTCTCCATTTGTTTGATTCCATAATGAATCCATGGGATTAAGTACAGCTGTGAGGATTTGACTACCCATGTGAACCAAAGCAGCACAATGCAGAGGCATTCTCCAACCCTCTGCATGAGCTGAGATGGGTTGCAGGAAGGTACCACATTTATATGAGCTGGGGTGTGCTGTGGGAGTTGTCTTTGACTCCTTCCAGGGCTTGCTAACATTGTTCTCCAGATGGTTCTGAGAAGGTACATGGGCATCACCCTCTGGTCCAGCTAATCTTCCTCATGCCAACCAGGTGTGTCAGCTGATTGCAGGTTTCCTGAAACAAAAGCTGTATCCAGAAGGGGAGTATTTCCTGGCTGCAGGATACCCCCAGCAGAAGTGTGGAGATGGGCCTGTGGAGATCCTACCAAGCAGTTTAAACCAGGAAAGAGAGGTTGTGTAACAAAGAGACAGAGGATAGTGTTCTTGCAGCGCTGGTGAAAAAACAAGTGTAAGAGCCCATTAAAGATAGTTTAATAGGGATAATAAGGACAGGAAGGAGCACAGGAAAGGTTGTGGTTGGCAGAGGTCTATATTTGAGATGCAGTTCTGGCCCAAGTAATGGTGACCTGTTGCTGGTGAGAAATAAGGTTAAATACAGGATTAAGATTCAGGGTTTGAAAAGGTAAAAGCTTAAAAGGTGCATTTTATTGCTCAAATTTATATAAATGAGGCAATACAATAGCCAATGTCAGCAGTTCATGGTGAAGATATTGATCACATGGCTATATGTAATACTATACAATTCTCTAGTTATAGTTTTATTTATAGTTGGGTTTAAAACTGAGATTAGTCAGGAATACTTCTGTTTTCTGCCAGTTCTTATATAGGTGAACCAAAGGCCTGTGTCTGAGTTTTGTCAAGATACTGTTTCTGCTTTCCATCTGTAAAAGAGAGAAGATACGACTGTAAAGTGCATTGTGGTCTACTGCTGTACAGGAGTTATTACATTGGCACCTATATTAAGTCCAAACAGCCAGCTACTATTCAGGGATTCATGGAATGCTTTATTTAAAATCAGAAATCGCTGATGAAGATAATAACACTTCATTTACTTACCGATGTTACAGGCTTGTTTTCAGTCTGCTGTCTACCTGGGAAGTTCCCTCTTAATTTCTCTCTTGAGATTCTCAACATTGGGAACAAAAACCCAATGCTGTTTTTGTTCCTCTCCTTTGGCTTTCCATCTTTTTTCCTCCTAGTAATAGTGAAGTGGTTAAGTACTTACGTTACTCAGTACATATCCCTTCTCTACATATTGATCTTTTATCTGAGTTATGTATCCACAGCTTCGCAATAGCCTTACACCTGACTTCTCTCTTGGGCGGTGGTTCTTGGTATTTCAGTCATTTTCTTTCAAAATTAACCCAACTCCTCCTCCATTTTCACCCAAAAAAAATGACCTCATTTCATGAGATTTCTCTCTGTACCCTATTGGTACTGACATTTCAGATTCTCCAGTGCTGCATACAGACAGCCTACAGAAGTACCTTTAATTTCCATTTAATATTAGAAAACAAAAGTTTAGTTAAAACTACATCTCTGAACATCCAGAAGACTTCCTCTGTCCATGAGGGGTGGTCAGTGATGGCATAACCAGTGTGCTTGGAATTATCTTTCTGGATAAAACTACTGGAGGAGGAGGGTGCATTATAAATCTCAACATTAAGGCTAAAGGTTAGAATGAAGGGTGAGAGATTTTATTTAATTTTGAGGATATACATTGCTGCTGTTCCTGGAAATTAGTTTAAGCTAATGATCTGCTCAACCAAACTATGCAGAACTGTACCTGAAATTGAGTCACAATTGGTGAAATCAGACATGAACTGCCAGCCTGGCTCCAAGATGCTGAGGTTCTGGGCTGGAGACTGAAATCCATGAGGCTGTTCCAAAGTGACAAGAAGATTTAAGATTTTAAGCAGATTGGAAGCCCCTTCAGATTGTTTCACTACAGGATATGGCTTGGGGGTTTTGTTTTTGGTTGGTTGGTATTTGTTGGTTTGGTTTGGGTTTTTTTAATATCAGATTCATGCCAGATTTTGGGGTTTTCTCAAGCTAGAACTGGGGCCTTGAACATAAACTCATTTACTGTCTCCATTATGTATTAATTGTGCTTTAACAGCCATTCTTACAATATATTTACATTTCAGCAACAATTCAGAAACGCTTGAAGAAAGAAAAAAAGGCGAAGAGAAAATTGCAGGAAGCCTTGGAATTTGAATCAAAGAGAAGAGAACAAGTGGAACAGGCACTTAAACAGGCCACATCAGATGACGGTCTCAGGATGTTAAATGGTAATGTCTTAGTTGGCCTTTCACAGTTAGCTTAGAATGATGTTTAATTGAAGAAAAAAAAAAAAGTAGAACGATGCACAAAGCAAATTCTAGAATAAAAACCTACAATCCTTTTCCTGAAATAATGAAAAATCTATTTCA
This sequence comes from Lathamus discolor, assembly GCF_037157495.1. Taxonomy (NCBI): domain Eukaryota; kingdom Metazoa; phylum Chordata; class Aves; order Psittaciformes; family Psittacidae; genus Lathamus; species Lathamus discolor. The sequence goes on from NC_088892.1 coordinate 16,616,316, forward strand.
GGCCATGTGCTCTGGGTCATGAATTAAAAAGATAAGTCAGTCTGTAACTAGAGAAACAGACAGAGCAGTTTACACAGACCTGACAAGAAATGCTGAATACATTACCAGAGAAATCTGTTACAGTGCCAGCTAAGACAATGTGAAATTTGGTTCCTGTAAGGTTCTCTGAACTCTTCTCTCCCAGCAGATTCATTTTTAGAACTGCTGAGCTTCATTTTAAAAGCCATTTGGCTGAACTTTGCCCAGCCTCAGGACCTATTAAGTTTGTTAAATATGTATCAGCTTTCAGAGCTGACTAGGTTTTGAATACTTCCCAAATACTCTTGTGAAACAAAACCAAATCAGTTCATCTCCTAAACAGTGATTATGTTTTGGGTAGTGGGAGGAATTGCCTCTCCTGGTTAAGATGGTTCTGGCCAAAGTTTAGAGCTTTGGTTTGAATATTTAAGATGAACTTAGTTGAGTTTTAGCTAATTTCAGGTTCTGTAGCTAAGGTTTAGGCCGTGCATCCGTATGTGGAAGCCTCTGCAGAGGCTCATGAATCAGGGTTATGTGCAGTTTGTATTTGGTATAGTCTTTACGTTAAGTTTGTGCTGCCTGCTGTGGGCACTGCCCATAACTGAGCCATGGTAACATAAGCAGACTGCAAAATCTGCCTGAACTGCTGAGTAAAAATAATGAGTTTAACTTGTCTTGAGTTCTCTAGTTGTGAGGGCTACCCAAACTGTTTTTTAAAGTTACAGCTAGCCTGTCTACATGAACTGCCATCACAACACTCCACAAACAATGGACTGCAAGTTGTGATTTATCTAGAGCACCTAAGAGATATAAACTCTTTAAGTACAAGAGCAGCAGCTTTCAGAGGCATTCTCATCTGCTGGGTTTTATAGTCCAGCATATCACTATAACCAGGAACTGGCTGGCTTTTCTGATGTACAGAGGGGGAGCAGTGGTGATTCAAGCATGGATGTGCAGCTTGCTGTTGCACCGTGGTCAGGGACACTGACCCAAGGGAGAATGGATGGACAGAGACAGCAGAAACCTTTTCCACCACCTCCCCTGCATCAGGAAAATGCCCAGGTTGCATCCCATAGACACAGCCAGCACCATGAGATGAATGTCAGAAAAAAAACCCCTAAAATCCTGATGTTCTGTAAGGTCATTCACCCAGACTCTGCCATTGCTGGTAAGCGCCTGCTGCTTGCACAACAGTTAGGAGTACTCAGCAGTTCTGGAAGCCACAAATTAAGGGGTACCAACATGCCAGCAATGTGATTAACAGATCTTTACATCTGCTATTGTGGGCCTGGCTGCTAGTGGTTTGATTTGCAGGCACACTCAGGTAGTCATATATATGTTAGTGCCTGCAAGAAGCTGATATTTACATGCTAATCTGATTGCACATGCAAATCAGGTAGCTCATTAGCATCTTAATCCACAATTTAATTTCAGGTACAATTTTATGACAACAAAATGTGAAGGGCTATTCTGAATATTTTTAATTTAACTCTGACAGTCTGTCTCATTTAACAGATGCTGTTACTAGTTACAGACGACTTTGTAAATTTTCGTATATACAACATGTACTCTAAGACGTTTGAAAAGAAAGAACCTTTTTGGATTAATAGATCAGTGCCCTGAACTTCCCTTCAACACAATCAGGAATCTGAATAAGGAAAGACCTATGTAATAGCAGTCAGCTTTATAAGAAAAAAATATATACATGAAAATATTATTAATTTGGACATATGTATTTGTAGGGCTGTATGTGCATGCCTCACATATATTTCATTTACATTTACATTACTAAATTATAAACTCATTGTTCTGCACATGGACTTTGCTTTTAATGGGTTGACCTGCTTTGGCATATTGTTCAGTGAGGCTGTAGTGTGACCAGCAAAATGCCATCTTTGTGATGAATATTGACATTCCAACGGAAGGGATCTGAGAAAGCAACAGTACAGTTATTCTCTACTGGAGAAAGTCCAGAACAGGCTTCTACACAGAAAAGCTTCAGAACTGTACAGGCAGCTCCCTTTCAGGTGTGGGATTTTTGTTGCTGTAATTCTGAGGGCTGTATGATACTGGAAGCAGAGGTTTCTCCAGGATTTGAGGTGTCATGGATTCAAATCACATACCCTTCATGCTAATCGTTGCTGGCACAAGGTGGATAATGGCATCTGTTACCATAACACCCTAGGGTGTTTGAGCCCCCACCCCCAGCCTGGAAGATTGTGCATATAGAGGTATTACCAATATGAAATTAAATAGTTCAAAACTGTATATCATCATGAGACTCTTCCTCAACTTGGAAAAAAGGCACAATCCATTTTGGAAAGCTTTTCTCAGAAATCTGGAAATACTTCACATAGTATCACATATGTAGTTTTGTTTTGGGTGATAACGCTTGCTTACAGCATCCTGAGGTGAGTCTTTTAAATGCAGTTCGCACAGTCCTTGTTCTGTACAAAGTGATACGCACATGCGCACACACAAACGTGTTGACTGGCACTGGCTATACTCTTTAAAATCTGTACATTGCAGGTACATGGCTAGGAGAATCAATGTAGTTTAATGTCATCCCAGTTTAATTTTGACTTTTATTTTTCATCTGTCAGATGCCCTCATTCTCCAAGCAAATTTTACAGACCTATCAAGATCACGTGTTGGTTATTATCTGATCATCAGACAAATGTGAAGCACATTAAAAATAATTCACTGTGAGACCAGTAATGTTTGCACATTTTGGAAATGATTTACTACTGAAAATTCTATGAAGGCCAAATGTTTTATGCAAGACCGTGTAACTTGGAGATCACCCTAGTTTGCTATAAATATTTTTCTAAAGATGCATGAGAGGAGGGCATAGGGGAATGCATTAATCTTCAGTGTCATGTCTTTCAGATGCTGGAATCCCAGATATGGAAATAGAACACAACGGAACCCAACATGACAGTGCGGCGATGCAAGGTGCAGTATGTACCACATCCCATCACTTACTTGTTTACCATGAGCCAAATTAAAAATGTAACAAAATGCAGAACAGTTTTTGTCTCCATTTTCCTGCTTTAAGATAAATGTAAATTACACAATTTAATTTTGTCTTTTCAGCACAGAAAAACTTAGGAAGATCAAGATCAGAAAGTAACTTTGTTTAAACAGAGATGTTGGAAGGCCATATTTAGCTATCAGATACATGCGCTCAGTTCAAAAGCGGTTTTACATGTGATTTATCTTTTTTACCTCTGATCCTTACCAACCTATGAAGATCATAGGTGTTTTCAAAAACTGCATAAACTGTAGGAGGAAAAGGAAAGTCATGTCCATGTTAGGAGCAATTACACAGTGCTCCATTTCCCTCGCTGTTCAGTGACTGTAAATACAGTTTGTACTGTCTGAGTGCTTCCCAAGGAACACTAAGTGCATTCTGGCTATAGGCTTGTGAAGTGAGGGAGCTGTGTGATCATCACTTAGGGGAGGGAGATACAGAGATCTTCAGGGTTATTTCCATTGCAATTGGAAGGCTGTTTAAGACAGGCAGAAAATCCATAGTCACCTGTGATAAAATATGGTGTGAGCAATTTGAACAGAGAAATTCTCTGACTTCGGCAAAAACACAGTTTCATAGTGTTGGTTTTCTATAAAACCAACTTTCTCCTTTCAATTCTGTGCTGTATTCATGACATACCATTCAGTTCTGCACCAGCTATTCCAGCAGCCTGGTAACTGCTGCCCATTTCAGTGTAGCTGCTGGTTCCCAGAGCCCTTCTACCCCCCAGGTAATGGGAATGTGCAAAAATAATGTGTGTCAAAGGAGCTAGAGACAGTCCCCTTAAGTGTGGGGAGGACTGCAATGCAGTTCGAGATACAAACCTAACTTTCAGCATTTCTCTACTGTTAAAGGCTCGACTTTGCATACCTCTGCTATGCATCTGTCATCCATCTGTCATCTATACGGGAAAGCTTTCAAATATTTTTACTGCTGTCTCTTTTTGTGATTTTAGGTTCATATGCTATGTATTTCAAAGAAGGAGAATCACAGCTTTATTGTAGTGCATATATATACATACAACATATGTGTGTATATATGTGTACACATATGATTAGAGCTGTGCTCTAAATATTGCAATTGGAAAAGTGTTACTGCCAGAAATAGTCAAAATATTGGATAAGCACTAAGACACATGTATTTAAATTTGACAAGCAAAATATTTGTAACATTTCTCTGTTTATGATACCTGCTGGGAGGAGCGCTCAGTGCTCATCCAAAAGGATCCCAAGAATCAAAGGTGCCTCTAGACAGAATCTAGTAAAAAAAAAAAGAAAGTTAATTTCAATTTTCAATTGGAGGAAAAAAGCTACAGTTGGCTCAAAGGGTTTTCCTATCAAAAATGATCATAGAAAACTGTGGAAAGTGATGCATAGCTGCTTCTGACAACCATTTACTTACTAGAATGAATTAAGAGAACTTTCTTACATTTCTGTAGTCTATTGATATAACAGAAAACGTGTTTTTATGATTTTTATTTCAGGTTTGGGTTGGTTTGTGGTTTTTTTAATCTGATCCCAGCTACATCATTCTTTAGTTTTAACAGGCTTTGGATAATGTAGTTCTTGTCCAGATTAAAAGCCTGAACAAAGGGAGAAGTGGCTTTCCACTGAGCTCAGTATCTCTGGGCCTGATGCCTGCTATGAAAGCAGAATGTGACTTGTGCTGTAGGAGCTGTAAACCTGCCCTGTGCTCTTCAGTGGCAAAGCACCTCTTGGCTTCACCACCATGATGAAGAACAGCGTATGCTGACTTCAGGGAGAGTTTTGCTGTGGTAATCTTGTTCACACGCAAACGTGTAATGAGTTCAGCCTGTTTTCCACAGAGCACTCTCAGCTGATAAAAAGACTTGCGAAGAGCTTTCCATAGAGCTTGTTTAGATTTCAAAGTGTTTCTGTCCTGTAGCACCATCCCTTTCATTTTTATTTGTGCTGATACTGTAGTATCTTCTTACTCATTTCCTTTGATTACAGTTTTTGTACTTGACTGCTACTATTGCACTACTGTTGTTAACGATTTGAGCACACTCCCTCCTTGCCTCCTTCATTTGCTGCCTTTGTTTTTTGGGCCCTGAGAGGAGGAAGGGTCAAAACACATGTCCCTCATACAAAGCTGTTTCCAAGCTTCCAAAATCTCTCCCTGTTGCACAGAAGAAAGCTTTAGCATCAATGCAGACCTTTCTTTTTCTGTCGTCAATAGCTCTGCTGGACAGAAATCTATCATTCACACAGTGCCTTTCCTTTGAAATTCAATTAGTTCACTGCCAGTATCTCCTTAAGATGGTTTAAAGGAAAATTACAAAAATGCTGCACAGCCACCTTTCACAGTGATTAAGTCATATCATATTTTATGCTCATTTCTTAAAATGATTTTATTAACACAAGCTGTTCATGTACAAGGATTCTGATCTGCATTATAAATCTCTTCCATTTAGTTGACTCATTTCCTCTCTGCTTTGTATATTAATTGAACAGAGATTCTGTGTAGACGAGACTTAAAAACTTCCTGAACTTTACAGTGTAATACCTGCGTCCTCTGGATACCTGACGTTTTAGTCCAGCAGAGCTTGAGCTGATAGAAGCTTTTAGCTGACAAAATAGGAAATTAATAATTGCTGTGGTTATAGAGCCCCCTGCATAGCTGAGTGGTGCAGGAGGGTGATGCACGCACACCAATACCCTCCTGGTGCTGCCTCCATCACTCACTTGTGGGCCAGCAAGATAGTGCGTCAACCATTTTATCAGCCAATCTCTGTTTCACATAAAATAAACATACTGGGTGTCATTAAGTGCACCTTCAGATCAATGATTTTTGCAAATGACATTCAAGTACCATTCGAGTAGTGCATTTTTGCTGATAAAAGCAAATTAAATTAGCACAACTACAAGTGTGCTGATAAAAACTAAAACTGAACAGCAGCACCATTAGCTAACAAAGTAATATTTTCTCTTTACTGCTTTCTGCCATTTAGTTATTATCCTATTGGAAATCTAATTATAATCCTTTTACTCCCTAGTCAAACTTCACAGTTTTTGCAAGCTTAGCACTGACAAGTGATTTCATTACATTTGATTGCCCGCGCCCAGATTGACTTAACTTCACTCCGAGACCTAAAAGCCCTCTCAGTTTCTCAGATTCCCTGTTTGCACATTACAGCAACAGCTCCTTTAATTAATTAGCATGAACAGCAGTAACATGAACTGCTGAACAGAAAATAACATCATTTTATGATCGCAGGGAGACTTCTCCTTTTGCATGTTTATACCTTAGTTAACTTTTGTATTACTATATTTCATTGTTAGGGGACATTGGAACAATCAGCAAAGCAATGTTAGCTTAAATTTCTAAAAAATAGATGTTACCATAATACTTGATGATGATGATTTACAAAAACTCTGACTCCAGATTTCAAGGAGGAAGCAGCAGCACAAGCAGACTGACCTTCCGGGAGTGAAAATGTGGTTCAAAGGAAACGTGGTTCACTGAACCTGCAACAGGAGGGGGACCCAGGGTGGCTGCTGCTGCTTTTGTTTGTGAAATAACCTGGCAGAGATTTAGCACAAAAACTCTCAGTAACCGTGAATAACTCGTTATTTTCCTCTGTTTGCCAAAGATGAAGGACTGCCGCAGTTTGGAACATATTTGGGGTTTTATTATTTAGAAAACTGGGCTATACTTTTTCCGTATTACGGTATAACCTGTCAGTTTTCAGATACAGCCTGTGGTAAAAAGGGGAAAGGCGGACAGAAGAGAGAAGGGTAGTGTTTTTTAAGAGATTTAACAACCTTGTTACTGTATCAAATCATAACCTCCAAATTCTGCAATCCACTGAAACCAACCGCACTACTGAATTTCAGAGTACTCTAGAATTGTAAGAGACAAATTCAACAAGCTTGGAAATTACAATTGCTATTGTCTTGGTCTTGCTTTCACTGAAAAAAGTGTTCAGGCACTTGGAATTTTACATAAGAAAAGACCAGAGCACTGTGATTAGAAACTCTTGAGATAAAACTAACCAGTCATGGAATTTTCCTTGAAAGCAAGTAAATTCTTTGCTGTGTTTTTTGCTTGGATTTTAGGCCTTCTTCCTCCCATCCTGCTCTGAATTACAAAACCTCGACTAATTTCTGTACTGCGATATATTGCAGTGTTTCTAGAAAATCTCCTTTGAAGTTTGTGTGCCATTAGACTCTGTATCCACGTGCACACTGGCCATGCACTGCTGAAAGCCCTTGTGTTAGCTGCTCACCACGAAAAGGGTCCTCTACAACTCATTGTGTGATAACTGCGCTGACTGCATGGCTCACCTGCTGGTGATGCAAATGTGAAACATTTAAACATTATGCTATGCTTTAACAACAAGAGTATCGCTGATGTTGGTCACAGTGTTCTGCTTTTGGCACACAGTGTTTTTCTGACTCTCTCTGTAAGCCCAGGCACACACATGAGGGAGGAAGCTGAGATTTTGTAATTTACTGAAAACAAAAGGTGGGTAAAGGTTTCTCCAGGAGACCATCGAGTGTGAACGTCCATACCTTGCTATTCTTACAAAGGGCTAAGTCATTTATTCAATAATTCAGACTCAGTAGGCTTGAGTATTTCCTAAGCAGGAGCCACTATGTTAGTGCCCTGTCTATTCACACTGACAGTGGCAATCCAGCATCTGCATAGTTTGTGTTCAGTGAACATATTCTTGTCCTTGGCTGTTGTTACTTATTAGAAATCCTGATTTCTGCACAAGATTTTAGGTCTGTTAACACGGATGTGGAAATATTTGACAGAAGTGACTCAGTAGTCCTAAACAAAAGAAAAGAAGGGAAGAACCACCAGACGCAGTGTGCTGCTCTGAAGGGCCCAGTGCCACGGCCCTGCCTGCTGTAAGAGGAGGGGGAGGCAGCTCAGCCAGCACTAGGCATCAGGGACTGCAGAGGTGGAAGAGAGGCAATAGGAAAGAGCGATGGATTAAAAGAGAGCAAACCAAACTTTGTTAGTACAGAAGCAGCAGTCACTGTTCACAGGCTTCTGTGAGTCTAGAGGAAACTGCCCTGCTCATGGGGTGGTGTTCTTTAATCTTTCACTGCTCGGTTTGGAAAACAGATAATGGAAGGGAAAAGTTTCACTGCACACAGCTAATAGCAGAGAAGTCAGTTCTACTCACTGTTGCCATTCTGCTGAGTGACAAGCCCAAAACCACAGGAGCTGCTGCAGGCCAGGTCTTTTTTTTTTCTCCTACAGAAGTGAGGTGTCCTTAGCTGTGTTTGTCGGAATCACTGTGGTCCTTAACCCCACAGAGGGGCCTGGGTGCAACCTCCTTCCGGACCAGTCAGCATTCCCACCAAGCGGTGAAGGGAAAGAGGGGTTTTGAGGGATGTCAGCTACAGGAGAAGGGAACTGTTTTCTGATTTTTCTTTCTGCAAAATAAGAGACTGGTTCAGACTAATTAGCCCCAGCTTTATAAGTCAGATTTATTGTTATGGCATTGATTTTCCATGTGCTGCTGCATCCTGAGCTTGGCATGGCTCTGATCTAACTGAAATGCTGACTGTATAGCCTAGGAAGGGCAGAGATCAGCTTCTGCCCAGGACACCTATGGTATTGTGTGAGACTCTGTGATTCAACCCCTCAAGCAGGAGCTGTGCGAAGCCTCTGAGAGTGCAGGTCTGCAGAAACAGCCACCTCTGAGCTCCACCAAACTATGTTAGCAGCTCCCCCAGCTCCTTCCTCTGAATGGGCAAAGGTTCATTTTATTTCATCTCTGCTGCCCATGTTCTCTGCAACACAGAGTGCTGGGGTTCATTTTTTGAATTGCATGAATAATTTACCGATAAAACAGATTTATCTTTGTTTCCTCACTATGTAGCAGATCCCGAATTTCCTTTCTCCAGTGACTTTCCCCTCCCAAGTTACCTGCATAGTCTCCAGACATAGCTGTGTCAGTTGATGGCAGCTGCCGGCTGTGCTGTGGTGCTCCCCGTGCTGGAGGGATTTGCACAGCAGCGTTACCAGGCACAGTGCTGCTGCGGGCTGTGAGGGTACACGTCCAAATTCTGGTTTAAAGTAGATCTGTGGCAATACAGCTCAGTGACTGACTGAAAGGTGTTACAGACAACGCCTCACAAAGGAGTCAGGAAGTTCAGGGGTGCTGGAGAGGCTGAAAAAAGAAGTGAATAAATACGCAGATGATAGTTCTTGCTTTTGGATTTGTCCTTTACACACACATTAAACCTTGAAAGACAGAGAAGAGCAATGATATTGTTGCTAAAAGAGTGTGCAGATGAATGCTGGTCCCTGGACTAACAGCTCAGGAAAGACAACACGATCCTGAGGGAAAATTACAATTACTAACAAAGGCTCTGGCTCACTGAGAAACTGAGATCTTTACTTCTTTACTTGTCTTGTACGTTGTGAGGGGGAAAAACAATCCTTTCTAAATGTCTTGCTTATTAAGCCAGTCATGCATTTCACTGTAGGCTGTAAAGCAGTATAACATGCACAGGGGGCTCATAAGCATATTTAGTGTTAGGGAATATCATTTATACAGTTTTTATATTGTCAATATTACCCCTAGAGAATGAAATTAGGCTTTAAACTACTGTAAATCTACGCTTTTGCTCACCTTTGTATAATTTCATTTTTTATTAGAATGAAGCCCACATAAATGAATATTTGATTAAGGGATAAACCTAATAAAAGAATACATTTATTGCACACAGATTTATTCAGATTTTTTTGCTATATAATACAGTAAAACGCTATAAAATGGTACATAGCTTGCAGTCAGCCACACTGAGGAGACGGTGAATATTCGTCAGGAAAGATTTGACAACATGGCATTGTCTTTTCTGTGTGTAACTAAGTGGTAGCACAGATGCTCCTAACGTGCTAACTCCTCAGAGGTGGTTGCTGTATGACGTTAATGCCATGGAGTTCAGTTTATTGCACAGCAACAAAAAAGTATTTTAATTTCTGGAGAATATTTGAGAGCTTTATAAGAAAGGGAATATATAACTGTGCGCTTTCTGTTTAGTGATCAGTAATACCTCCTGCGTGGTTGTACTCTGCTTGAGCTTTGGCATTTACTTTCTCTCTTCCAGGTATTCCAGATACTTCATTGGACTTTCCTTGAGAAATAAAGGGAATAGGAAGGAAACACTGAAACTTGTTCCAAAGTTTAAATAGTCCATGAGCCTGCAGCACCTTCGATGACCTCTCACCTTAGTTTGAAAAACAGTTTTTAAAATACAATAAAAATATCAATAATTAAATATCTCTATATATTACTAACCAGTAGTGATCCCATTTTTTGTAGATCAACTGTTTCCTTGAATGCACATCCGGATTCCTCCCCTCCTCCCCTTCTCTTCGCAGAGTCCTTGTAGCACACGCAGCACAAACGTGCACCCATGTGTGGTCTGTGCCTTAACTGCCCTTGTCTGTACTAATACCAAGTGTCAAACATGTATCAGAAGATGCAGCTGACGCCCAGTGCCCATTTGGATAGCATCAAGTGCCTAATTTTTGCTGACTTCCATTGGTATTACACAGACTAATGGGATCCCACCAGCGTAGGTGGCCAGGCCAGAGATGCCTTCGTACGTCTGGGGAGCAGGCATTGGGTGCCCAGGACATGTAACGCTCTGTACGCGAGTGCCCTCAGGGGTGCTGCTGCTCACGAGATACACACTGTGGCAGAATGTCACTACAGAGACATGTACTTCTGAGGGCAGCCATGCTGACCTGCACATTCCGTCAGAATTAGAACCTTAATATGGGCTGGATCACCTGCAGCCTGCAATAGGAAGAAGTCTTGTGCAAATTCCCAGTAATCAGAAGGAAAAAAAGTCTCCACAGTGCTCAGTATTTGCATTTCTGCTTTACCCCCTCCCAGGCTTTAATATTTACCCCTCTAAGTTAACTTTAAGGCAATAATTTTAATTAGCCAAAGGCCTGAAACTAATTTTAGTCCCTCCTTTGGAGGTTCCCATGCTCCCAACTGTTCCTCTGGAGATGTTATGGCCCTGGCTCTTCCGATCTTTACTCTTGTTTACATCCAAAATACATATTAAATCATCTCTGTTTGGAAAGTCTGAGCCTCCTTAAAACCATGAAACATTCAATTACTAATTAGCTGTTTCCTGTTCCTAATGAAGTGAACATGTCAGATTTGGATTAAAATTCAGCTACTGCTCTCCTCTGTTTATGGTTCCAGATGTTTTTGTTTTATCTAGGAGGTTACTTTGACAGCTACTGCTAAATGATAAATCACTCATATTATAGCTGAAATGCATTTTGAAATTGAAATGTGGCAAACTTTGAGATTGCTCCAAGGATCAGTGTCAGTTAGCAGGTCAATACTTGTTCTTTCCTTATGAGTGTTCAGTATTGGCATATGTAAAACAGTAATGGGAGAGATGTCAACATTATACAAAATGCTTCTCAGTATTATCATTTTGCTATCATCTTCAAGATCAGTACTTGCGGGTGTAGCTGGGTGGATTCATGATTCATTGTATAATGAACAAGAATATGGATTTTTGTTAGCTTTAGTTTCAGTAGGCATTTCAGTATGTATTTTTTTTCTGGGCTTAAGGTTGCTTAATGTGAAAAATCACGGTTGATAGGTACTATAACTAGAAATATGAAGGAAATAAATGGCTTTCTACTGATTCCCTAAATAAAGAAAAATAATTTTAAAAGGAATGTGATGGTTTCTGAATGAAAGAACAGTTTTCCAACAAAAGAAAGATACTGATTTACTTCTGTTACATTTTTTAATGCAATGCAATTTTGGTTAAACACACTGTTCCTAGAAGGTTTTGTGCATATACTAATGTTATGTTGTAAAGCTGATGCCATGTTACTGAGTTTCTTAAGGAGGCATGTAGTACAACAAACAACACCGGCTGCCTCCTGAAAAAAAAGGGAGGAAAATGAGTATTCCATTAAAAAGCAAGTGCCATAAAGGGAAAAAAAAAAATCCAACTCAGAGTATTTACAGCATCACCTCCACAGATGCTGCTGGGCAAGATCTACTAGAAACAAAGCTGGTGGGTGTTCAGCCCAGCTGAGTGTCCCAACCTACACCCCCTGGTCAGGAGGACTGAGCCCCACTCCTTTCTCTGCTGACACTCACCTCCCAAGGGCTTGGCCGGGCTCTTCTCAGCTGCTGCCTCTCTTTCCGTAGTGGCTGCTTTCTGTCACTTGCAGATCTGATAATTTGGCTTCAGGGAATAAAAGCCCACAAACAAATGAGGAACCCACCTGAGCTTCAAATAATTATAAAAGCATCACTTTGTAATTGACCTTTTTTCTTCTTCTTTTTTTTTTTCCCTCCAGAAAACAGAACATACATCAAACCCACTATTATGTACTGAAGGAAACACCTATTGTTGAAAAATGTGTAATGACCACTATTTGAAGACTATATAGTTGATGAAAAACGTCCCTTCGCAACCTTTGATGCCTTCAGTACTGTGTGAAGAACAGGATTTGTAGCATGAAACTTGAAGGACAATTTCAAGCAATTTACTGTTGCTGCATCAAAAACTGCCGTGTTAGAAATACTGAGACTTTTTACAAGCTTACCATACCAAACCAAGCCTGTTGCAACAGATCATTTTTAGGTCCCCGGAGCTAGAAAGGAGTTTTAGTATTTTTAAGCACATACAGAAATTATTCCCCCTTTCCCCCCCAAAAAAGAACTTTTTTTTTTTCTCTAAGGAGGTAGCTATTACTGTATAGCGATGGCACAATGATTTTAAGCCACAAAGGTCCTCACTGGCTGTACATCATACAAGTCCAGTTTATCACTGAAACTGTTCAACATGGAGCTGTTTCGATTGTGTTTATAAATTAAGCTTTGTTTACTGAAGCAGATACTCGATATATATTACGTTTTAAAAAGAAATGTGTGTACATTTTTTAAAAGAATGATGTAAAAATTGTCCTTTCATTAGATGACCAATTCAAAAGTGTGAGCTAAACCCTAACAGCTGACGTAATATGAGGATTATAATTGATGCTTTTTTTTATGCTCAGTTCAGCTTGGCTTTTGGTCTTTTAAGATGGAAAAATGAATATGCAGTAGAGTGTTAGATAATGGAAACTTTTAAGTATGGTTTCTCTGTTGTACCATATTAAGTTAAAGTACACATTCTTTGTTAAAAATGTTCTTGCTAAAAATACAGTATTAAAAATTTTTTTGTTTGACTTTGGAAATCTTTTAAGATTTTTTTTTTTTTACTGTGAATTCCCATAGTTGCTGTACTCCTGCAAATCAGTATTTTGCACTATTAAAAATACTTGAAGAAATTAATAAAGAGGGTGGGTTGGTATTAAACATTTCCTAATTATTTTATGTTCCAAATTCTGAACTTTGCAGCTGAAACATCCCCTTTCTCACAGTCCATGACTGAAACCTGGTCTGTGTCAAGTGAAATTCAGTGATCGCCTGTTCCCTTCCTGCTGCCATTCAGGGGTCAGCGGCACAGTGCTTATTTACCTGCCAGCTCAGGCTCACGTATGCATTATGGTTGCACACACCCTGAATTAAATCACTGTCACTTAAACAAGAAAACCCTCCTTTGACTAGATCTGTGGGAAATGTATTTCCTCTGATGATGTATACTATATGTCTATATGTACAGCCTTCAAAAGTCAGTTCTTTCATCACTAGATTTTTTTTTTTTCTGGTTAATGGACTTTTGCAGACATTGAAGTATCTTCAAGCTATTCTGTGTAATACAGCAGAATGGAACCATATGATTTTTCATTCTTCTTAAATATTTTAGCTTAACCAGGTGTCAGTTTCAGAAAACATGTTGGCCTCAGTTTAACACGTGATCAAATTCATTATCAGAATAGTCTTCCAATATACAAACATGGTTTATTCCATATAATTTTTATAGTAAGCATTCTAATAACTGCATTAGTCGCACTGCCATTGATCAAACAATCAAAAATGGAATGATACAAAGAAACAGCTTTAGGTGTGTGAGTCCTGCACTCATAAAATCTCACGTGCATGTGGACCGCTGCAGCATCTGAACTTAAATTCTACCTTAGGCTATTTATTAATTTTAGTTGCTATTCCATGGGGATTCTCTGAAATGAAGGTTGGACCATATTATATACAGTAGATACATAATATATATGTTATATTCCTAAATCTTATTTTTAAAGAGGACTTGAAATTGTCCTTGGGATACCACAGCATTTCTGACTGACCCAACTCTGCTACTGCTCCTGTGAATTCAGATTTTGAAGAGAGCTCTTTGGTGAGTTACTCGGGGCTGTGCACTCTGAAGGACTCACGGTGACTAAACACTCTGTTGCAGTTTCGTATTTTTCTTTACTCTCCATAAAGGCTATTTTAGCATTTTTTTTCCCTCAATGGCTGATCTACATTTCCTAAGGCTGCACTGATACCGTGTTGATGAGCACTTCATTGATTTCTAATTTGCCCTTCCCAGAATAGTTTGAAATGTCAAAGTCCTGGCAAATGAGATTTAGGAAGCTGATAAACTTCAGAGACTGAATCTGCTGCTGAGTCCTTACTAGGGAGCTCCTGATGAATATTGACAAAACAAGACACTGTGGGTTTTGTGTCAGCTCATGCAGAGTGCACTTGTAACTAACACTTCATGATGGAGCAACGTATTACAGCCAGAACAAGCAACAAGTTTGGCCAATTGCAAGTGAACAGTTCATGTAAAAAGGTGGATTGGGGGCATTATTATTGTTTCATTTTACTTCCTATCGTAAAATTTTTCCAAATGATGCCATTCTGCATAGGGACCTGGTGGTGAGTTACCATGACCCAGAACTTTCCCATAGCTGTTTCTGGCTGGTGAGTGTCCAGCCCAGGGGCACAGACTGAGCAGCAGTCACAAACTGCAGTGCTCTGGCTCAGAGCACTACCCCTGCCCACCCAGCACGCAGCCAGCTGGGGGTTAGGGCTGGCAGGACATGGGATTTTTATCTCTGCACAGTGTAAAAAGCATCAGTGTAAACTTTGTCTAGTTCCAGGCACTGCAATTGAGCACAAAGGGTAAGAAAACAAGGAAATTGCTTTGAGGGGATTGTTCACTCAGAAAAGACAAGACTAAAGGAAGAATTAATCGTCTTTCGTAGGTAAAAGTAAGCTATAAGGAGCTGGAAAGTAACCAACCTTCCCTGTCCTCTGTGGTTCCATGTCCAGCATAAGGCAGTGTGCGTTGCTTTCAGAAAGCTGCGTAACCCCATGATCTCTTTCCTGCCTGGTGGTCCAGCACCCAGGCACAGGCAATGGTGAGCTGGTAGCCCCAGAGGGACATCACCTCTGAGTGGTTGTTTTTGGGGTTGGGTTTTTTTCAGACAAAGAAGCCTGAGAAGAGCAGGACTTAGGCTGTGCCTGTGCCCTCAGCGCCTCCTAGAAGTGGCGAAGCAGAGGGATGCTGCAAAACCATTCCAATGCAGTGCACAGGCTGCATGACACTCGGGTGGGGACAGGTGTTTGAAGGCTGGGGTGCTCTGCTGAGGCCGGGATGCAGCACCCACCACCCCTCTGCAGCTGCCTCGGGGACAGCTCCAGTTTCCTACAAAGCATCTCCTTGTTTGTGAATTGCTGCTGAAATGGTTATTAGTGAAGCTGGTGTTAGCTGGACACAAGGTGATCTTGGCTATATGCAGGTGAGTTAATGGAGGATATTTCAGCAATTTTATGAATCTTGTGTAATGCAGACGGCTATCATAATAAACTAACAATCAATAGTGACCAATCTCAATTTAAAATCTGGATCTATAGTAATACACAGCAAGAACACTCTCCTTTGGAAATGCATGGCTGTGCATTAAAAGCTGAAGACAGGTTTAAGTAATTGCTAGCTACAAGTAAGTGGCCCATTAATGTATTTATTTACAGGATATTTTTGGTAACATAACACAATGTGGGCTAACTGGAATTGTTACAAATTGCCTTCCTGGCCTCAGCTGAGCTCCACAACGGCTCCTGTGCCCATGTGTGTGTGCACGTGTGCACAGACTTAGCCCTAAGCTACAGACATGACAATTCCCAGCCTCGCTGGCCCTGGGCTGAGGATCTGTTACCTCTGGCAGTAATACTGGTAGAAAGCCTTCCTGCTTTCCAGCTGCATCCTGCCTGCACTGCTGTGCCTTGCTGGGGTGAGGAGCAATGAAGAGGGAAAGGGATTTAGAGTTTTTTTAAAGCCAGGCACCATCATTTGTTATACACACTACAAATGTTTAGGCATTTGTAAAATCACTAATTTTTACTTTAGTTCTGACTACATATAAGGGTGTCTGATGCCTGGAGTCTGGAATGGAAGAAAAGGCAGTTTTATAAAGATGCATTTAGAGCTGTTACGAATTACTGCAGTCTTACATTTGTATATCGAAATCAATTTAAATGAGCCAATTCAGTGGGAAGGTTTTGCTGTAATTGCTCACCTTTGTGCTCTCTCAAAGCTGCCCTCGCTTCTTGATATGAATTCTGTGGGTAGTGTATCTGCCCAACTAACTGCAGATGTTACCTCTAAGAGAACCTAGCTCTGTGCCAACATGGCTGGGACAGCCTCTATGTTTAATAAGGTCATTATCTTTAAAAACAACAATTTCAGACAGGTTAGGCCGTACGTACCTGCTGCTCCTGGTAACACAGCAAGCGCCCAGTACGCTGGAATAAATTTTGGCTGGTCAAAGGGATGCAGGAGATGAAACAGCCAGGGAAGTGGCAAGTCTATATTCAATGACACAGAATTGGCCCATCGCTAATTAGTCACTGTGTACTTCCGTCAGCCACCAGTGAGACAGATGTACTTACTTTTCACCAGCGAGTCTGAAATAACAGATAGAAAATAATTTTGAATTGTTAGGCAAAAACATTTTGTCATAATAAAGTTTGCATCACAGTTCCTTCACAACAAACACCACAATGCAATACATCTTCTATCAATGGGATTAAGAGTGCTTTCACAGTGCACAGTCTTACAAAACATCATGCATTGAGTGGTCGAGTGTCACAACAGCACGTGCATGTATGTGTGGCACCACGCTACAGATGCCTTTGGACGGTGCCAGGGGCTGTGCTGCTGGAGAGGCAAAGAAGTGGTTGGGGTCATGGTACACTGACCCTGTCTTTGGAGTGTTGAATACACTCACGAAGGGCCTGCATAGTTCTTGTTTTGGGATCTGGGCCTTGCCTGAAGCTTTAATCTTATTACCAAAAGGCCACATGCCTAAAACAAATTGTTCCCCCTTCCACCAAAGTGGCCAAACAGAAAGGAAAAACCATTGGTATTAAATGAAACAAGATGAATTAGCTAAAAAGAGAGGACAGAATAAACAGGAATGAAAAATAAACTTTAATTGACCCAGTGCCACTAGGATTTGGCATTTAACTTTAATCATATGTTTCATTCTGGATCGGGAAGAAATACCTGGTTCATGTTTCCCCTGATGATTTTTGCCATTAGCAGAAAATACGTTTATTCCCAGAGCTGTGCTGCCATCAGTTGATGATGCTGGGGCACTTACAGAGATGTTTTAGCAGGAGAAATGATTTATCATTCATAACATTATTTTGAAACAATATTTTTCATTGTAGACCAGTTCAAAGCAATTGTTGCATTCTCTCCCTTGGTGTCAAGCGAGAGGGTGAGGGGGCAGAGGGCAACCACATCCCAAAAAGTAAGAAAGCCCAGAAGCAGCTGGTAACTTGAGTGACAAGGAATAAACCCCTATTGGATCTTTTTATTTTTTTAAATAGCTCTATAAAACTGGCGAAGACAGAAATGGTTCTTGGAGATCTCTGGTGTCGGATCAGCGCTTTGCATTTTATGTGATCATTTACACCTGCGCAAGTGAGTATCTGATAGCATTTGGCAGCTGATTTATTAGTATTTGACACCTATATTACAATGTTGAAATGACTCTACAATGTGCAAAGCAGTGGAAAAAACACTGATTCCTTTCATGGCTTTTTCCTGGTAGTTTAATAGTGAGATTCCATTCCAAAGGAAAAATGAATTCCTCACACCCTGATTGTAGTTCTTTATTTGTTCTAATATGTGTTACGTTCAGCTCATACCAGCTTGGAAAAAAAAAGGGGGGGGGGGGGGGGGGAAGGGAGGGAAAGGGAAAAGCAAGAAGCAGTTGTGTTGAATTCACAGACCTGATTCACAAGCGCTGGCTCTGAAACCAAATCAAAACCAGGCCACGCTCATAATACTGCGAGGAGTCACAGACGTCTGCTATTGTGATGAGAAACACTGCAGCACTGAGACTCCTGATTTATAACAGAGCTGGTAAGTAAATCGCGTATTTTTTGATAGGTAACAATTTTTCAAATAAACAGAAATTTTCACCAAATGAAAGTTCTGTTTTCACTGAAATTATTTTTGGCTTCTTCAAAGCAAACCCTCCAGAAACTCCAAAGCCTTTCTTTTTCACTGTTTTGAAGAAGGGCAGTAACGGACTCTGTTCAGAATCCATATAAGAAAGAAGGGATTGATCAGTTTAATACTTCCAGGAATGTGCTGGACTTCACAGGTTTCGCATTATTAAAATAGTCTCATTCAGTGGAAAAAAAAAAAAGAAAATCAATGCCAGCAATATCACCTTTGCATAAAGAGTTACCGGAGCTCTGAGTTTACAGAAAGAATAGAAGACCCTACAAGCCTTCCTTCCTCCCGGCCCAGGAAATCAAGCCAAATAAGAAGGAGCACGAACGCAGTAAAAAAATAGAGAAATTTATGCTATACGATTTGTCGAGCGCACAATTATTTGAAATGCAACCGCCAATGTTACGTGTTGACAGGATGTGTTATCTTAATGAAAATAACAATACTGTTTGCTCATCTGGTACCAGCCCCATTTCAAATAGAAAAGCCTCTCAGATTTCACACATCACAGTAGCTTTTCCAGCTAAAATAATGTGGTGGCTAGTGTAGCATGAATAAGTTAAATATCTGTGAAGTTCATGGACTGGTGAAGAGAGAGGACCAATTTGCCAGCTCTGAATTACTGACAGACTGAATGACCCATGTCTAGTCTTGTCACGTTACTTTACACCGCACATTGTAACACAATCCAGCGGAACACAACCTGCGAAAAAAATTACTTCAGCACTAGATTGCAAGATTTTCAAGGTTACAAGTGTTTGATGGTGATGGGGCCCGTATTTTCTAAATCAATTATAGTAGCCTTTCGCTGGCACCTATTGATAAGGTGAAGGAAGTAGCCATTAGCTTTACCATCGCTCTGAATTAAACTCTCCCATGTTTACCAGGGTATACCTTTTGGGCTATACAACTTTCAAAGAAATCAGAGCTCCTAATGCTCATTGCAGATGCCCTTTCTCTGTTCACAACACTGGTTTTACTTCCAGTTCCTTGCTTAGAGAAAGAGACAGCCCTAAATGGAAGTCAAAGGACAACAAAATGATTTATTTTGAAACAAGACAAAAATAGCATGACAGCTGTATCTGAGGGGGGGAGAAAGAAACATAACTAAAAGTTTATTTGATGTATCTTGCATCCACTATTGATAGCAAGAGGAAATAATTAAAGGTATCATTTGCTCAGTCTCATGGAAGGATTGATTTTCAGTGGTAGTGGTTCCAGTATAGTGCACCCCAATACATAAGATTTTACTTATTTTATAGCTGTGATTTAGAAACAGAGAACTGATCAGGAGTCACTTGCTGGGATCTGTCTGCTTGGGAAGTTTGAAAATTGAAGATGGAAAGATAATGAAGATAACATCAGCTGCTGCAAATGGGCTCTAGTTATTTTTGAATTAAGTTTTATTAGGAATTTGAACATGCCATCCTTTCCTGATGAACACATCCTCAGCCCATTAATGTCTATGAGAGTTATGCTTATATGGCAGAGAGAGCAGATCTTTTAGCTGTGCATGTCCAGACTGACACACAGTCTGGAGTTCTGTGCCTCACTCAAACACAAGTTAAGGAGGTTAATTAGTTAATACTAATACTAAGTTAATACTCTGCACTCTGTATTTCTATAGAAGTAATTTTTTAAATAGCATAATGGATTAATATTTACTTGACAGCCTTTGCATCATTTATTCTGGTTTCTATCTTACAGTCTTGTAGGGTAGAGAGAAGTAAGTATTTACTCACTCTTCATGCATGCGGTTTATTCTACCCATAACTGTAGCCAGCTTTATTCACTGTGTTGCCTTTCAGCTAGATGCTATAAAGGAAATTAATTGTTGTCAAGCTCAGGTGTGTGATAAACAGAAAAGTTACCACTGACTCCTGGCCCCATTTCACTACACGTGCCCCCTCCCACCTGTCTCCTTTACCAATAAGGGGGTGTATGGGCATATGAGTGTGTAAAAATAAGATTACCTCAAGCTTGTTACTGTCCACTGACAGAGTCTTGCTGTAAAAACTTTTGGTGAACAGTCAGCGTCTAATTCCTGAGCAATAAAAACTCGTAAGCTGCTTGCAATCATTATTCCAAATGGAAAAATTAATTGTAAATAACTGGAAGTCAATTAAGGCTGGGTTCTGCCGGGTAATGCAAATCTTTTATAGTTTTGTTTCAGTTAACTGCCTCATTAATGATTTATAGATGTGTATACAGCTGTGGGAACCATAGCATTATCTAATGCACTCAGAGAATAATTACATATGAAAAGAACTACGCAGCTCAAGGGAAAAACTCAGAAATTACTTACTGCCTTAACTTCAACCATATTAAGATGCAAAGTATTTGAAACCGACTGTGATGTTTTATCATATTCTTGAGGGTTTATGTTCCTTTTAAAAAGGGAAAAGTAATTACTTCTAAAAAATTATTTTTATACTTCAGTATTACGCAGTATGCAAAAATCAAAAATCTCAAACTGAGAAGGTAAGCCACTTATTTGCTATTTAAAAGCCTAAGTTATAAAACATTCCCATTCCCTTTTTGCATCTGTTATACAGGGAAAAAGGACATTTGTACAGTTAAACAATTCATGGGCATATGCATGTGTCTCCCTGATAAACACAAAGCTAGAAGTAATTATGAAAAGATTTTAGGAGTCACTTTCCTGGATACACAAATATATCGGTGTTTGTTCTTTGGCGATGCTATTGTTTGAAGTTTGGGGGTATTTTGGTAAAATATTCTTTTCTCCCCTGAAATTTGTTTCACATCTAATAGGCCATGAACCTAAAGTCTGCACAATTTGCTACTACTTTCTTGTCAATTCTAATTCAGTAATAAACTACTGTTGGACTTCTGGAAGCACCACAGAGGATCCTTTGATTTTAAGCCTGTTTTTCTTCTTTCTTTGAGCTGAAGCAGTCAGGTTCTTTCCCACCAAAATCAGGCATTTGACACCCAGAACCTTCCCTGAAATTCTGAACACTGTTGGCTCTGTAACATTGCAGATCCTCAGTACAAAGCTTCTGGCATTGCTATGAGCAAATTCTCTGCTGCATGGCTGTGGGAACAGCACAGAAAAGCAGAGCTATCTCACCCTTCATGCTCTGCCCCCCAGAATCATCTTTCATCTCTGGGCCTGAAGGAAATCACCATCTCATGCTTTTGTTCATAAGGCGACTCCAGGAAAATCAGGGTGATTGTGGTCAGCCGCTGTTGGTTTCATCCGTTTCTGGCTCCCACTGTGTTTGCTACCTAGTTACTTTTGTGTTCCTTTTTGTTTCCCCCTTCCCTGGCTTTCACTCCCTCCCTCACTGAGTCTGCCTTTTCTTTGGTATTTCTTACTGCGGTGCTTGCAATCCACTTTCCTCATGCCTTGCTACCCCTCTTTCCCCACCTTCGGCCCTGCCAAGGACTGGTGGAATTAAAGCACCCTTGCAGCCACCTTTTTCCTGTTAGTGATGCAGCACAGCTCCCAGAAGTTTCTTCTTGCTCCTCCTTTACCACATTCTTCAGGACTCTGCTCCCAAGTTGGTCCTCTAGCCCAATGCTCTTGATCTGTTTCCTCAATCAGATGTGGTGCGATATATCAGTGCTCCTTCTTCCATATTGCGTGTTTTAGGGCAAGGACCTTTCTTGCCATGTATTTAGTAATAGCCTGTAGCAGCCAGTACTAATCCTGGACCAGTCATGTGACTGAACTGGGCATGGCTAGAGGGAGGTAGAATTATATTTTATTTTGTCTACAAAAGCCTATAATTGTCCTGTATCACTCACTGCAGCACAAATAAAGTCAGCCAATGTTTCACCAGCTAGGGAAAAAACAGGCTGACATCTTTTGGGGAGGAGGTGGAGTGGGGAAAGGACACCAGAAACTAACTCCATGATTTCACAGTGGCACTTAAACTAGAAATGCCACTTGGCCACCAGATTGCTGCTTCAGGCCAACTGGGCTGTAGGATTAAATGGAGCACAGGAATGTTCAGTATCCTGCTTGCTGTTTGAGAGCTTGTTCCGTATAGGGGGATGCTCAGATGAAAATTCACAAGTTCTGTCTTTGAAGAAAATCTGTGGCATCTTTTGCATGCCTTGTAAAGAACAGGTTTGCATGTTTATAATTATGCTTCTATGTTTCTGCTATCACTGAAGAAATTACTTATTATAGATTTTTATCGACTCCTAGAATAATTCAGGTTGACGAGGACTCAGGAGGTCATCTATTCCTACCTCCTGCTCAAAGACTTACACATCTACATCAGTCACCATGTGTGAAATGAAAACTAAGTCAAAAGCATGGGAATCATTTAGTTGGAGATTTTACTGCCAGAGAATAAACCAGAAATAGACAATTGAAAGCGTCATAAAGTATTTGTAACTCTGCAGTTGTGTCTTACCTGGCAAAGAAACATTACGTTAATCCTCAAGAACAGATTAATGTCTGCGAATCAAGTATCATTTAGCATTAGAAAAACATACTTTTAATTCTAAGCTTTTAAAGTTGCACTGAATAATCTGCCTAAGGAACAGCTAAATAAATTAAGATTCTGCAACCTGGAAAAGAAATGACAGAATTCATGAGACAGAGGTCCATATTGTCATTACTGCCACAAACAAAATGACAAGACAATGACTATTCAGCAAGTTAGTACAAGAGATGAGGGCTATGAGTATCAGGGTAAAACAATAGAAGGAAGCAGTTGTTTCTACTGTGGGACCTCATCTGGAGAGCTATTGATGTAAGCATTAGCTTACATCTGATCAAAGGATGATTCCACAAATTCAGAAGCAGTTGCGTTTCTATTCTGCAAATTCAAAGTATAAAAACTTTGCAAAAAGAAACTAGATAGATATGAATAAACTGTAAGTGAATTCAAGAAAGCTGACAAATACTTATCAGGACTGATGTATACAGGCACTGGCAAAAAACAAAGACATGGCAAAATCTGACTTGCCTAAAGGCTGAAGAGGATGGGCAGTTGAAATAGCAAAGAAAATGTGTAGAGAAAAGAAGGGAAAGGATGTGTTAAGTGAAGTGATATGGTTCCTCTAGAGCTGGAGAATTTTAAAGCAGTGCTTAGAGTTCAGCCTTCCCTTGCTGTATGCCAAGGTCTGCTTTTTGGAAATCCATGCAGATTCTCCCCTTTCAGAATCACTAACGGCCTGGACAGTGGGATGCAGCCAATTTCACAGCCAGTGAAATATTCAGACAATGAACAAACGTTAGCTAAAACCAAATAAACCCAACTCTATTAAAATGCAAACATTTGTTTCAAAGTTATTATAGTAAGAGGCAGATAGAGGAAACGAAAACATACTACACCTTATAGCTACTCCTAATTCTGCTTTTTAAGAAATATTTGCACACTTCTAACTGGATAAAAGAGTGGGAAATTAGGCTGTGAATACCATGTACCAAAACATATCTTTCCCATGGTATGCATGAGAATTAAGACTGAGCCAGCTGACATAATGCAGATTAAAGTTAGCAGTGACCACAGCAACGATGGTCATTCATTGACAGTGGTGAGTTTAAATTGCCTTTTTGCTGCATGGCCTCTTTGGTCTTGCTGCTTTAGGAGGGTGGGCTAAATGCCCTGATGGACAATTGATGAAAATCTCCTAATTACTCATGTGCAGTAAAGAGATGATATACCTGCATTGGCCAGGAGAATAATCCATGTAATTTAATTCACAAAGCGGGTATCTTATTCTGTGCCCTTGTCCCTTTATTTTGTGCAGTGCCCACAAACAAAAGCGTTCTTGGAGTCCTCATGTCCTGAAAATCCTTAGCAGTTGTAATGAGAGGATGACAATTGTCAGGGATAGCAAGGAACAATAGGAATGCAGAATCCAAACCACTGTCGTTTTAGTCTCCTTGGTAATATTTCACTGAACTAAGGCATTTTTTGTGTGTGTGTCCTACGGGCTACGGACAGGGCACACACATCCATTTATGGAGGGAAAGATGGAGGTTGTGTGGGATCTGATGGGTTCTGCTGAGCAGGGGCTCAAGTGCTAAAGCACGGCTGTATCTAGAGTCAGGCATTGGAAAGACAAATGCTTACCCAGCAGTAGCTGTCAGCCTTCCAGGGCCTAGAGACTAGGGAAAAAAATGGATAAAGATATTTTAAAAAAATCCCTTGGGACCATCTCCTGTATTTAATAAGGAAAAGCACCTTCTGTGCAGCCAATAAAAGTTGAGTCTCTCATGAAGATTTATACCATATTACACACTGAAATTCAATGTACAACGATACCCTTGTGTATGCAGTTGTCAGAATAATAATCTTTGTCTGTCTGATCAACTTATATTTTATGCCAACAACACAGCATTTAATATTACATAGTTTCAGAGGAAGAAAATGTATTTATTCATGCAACAACTTGCCCAGAAGCTTAAACAGACAAAGTGAAAAAAAAAAAAAAATAAAAAAATAGCTTGGAGTTTTTACATTAACTCAGGATCCACCATACAGACTTCTATACAATTCTAGCAATTTTATGCAGCAATATAAGCTATGATTCTTAATCTAGTTTGTGAAACTGTCTCACTATTTTATACTGTCATGAGGAATAATGAGTTGGATATGACTGCTGAAGTTTGCTTTTGGCATTCTCCTGAAATGAGGCGGCTAAAAATACGAATGGTAATCAACAGCTTTTTTCTATATTTGGCATTATCATATTCTGTGTTGTATTCTTAGGCTTTGTGTCTCAAAATGTATATCAAAAAACGCTTATAGAAAAAATGTACATGGACTCCCCCACAAAGTATTCCTTGTCAGATATCAGCATCTCTTCAGAAGAGAAAGTCTACCCACGTTACAGAGCTTGTTCCAAATGGTGCAGTGTTCTGCCAGAGAAAAAACTCAAGTGATACAGAAAAGCTCTGTTGTATGAAGATTCATTAAATTTATTCTCCTAGCAGCCAGTGCAGAAAACTGACAGACTTTGAATGATTTATTGTTACCTTTTTAAAGGCATCTACTTTTTACCTTCATTTTTCTTTATGTAACAATACCTGACAAAAAAAGAAACCTGGGACACAGCAACCCCCATCATTCCCCCAAACAAGCTAATGAAAGGATTGTATGTAGGATTGGGAAGAGAAATAAAAGAGGATAGTTAGATATTTATCTGTACCTCAAGGTGTGCACTTATAAAACAAAACTGCACACTCAAAAAAGAAAGGGGTACTACAACCATAAAACAACAGTTCTTAAACTTCACTTAGAGTTAAGCTTACTATTGCAGAGTAAAAGGCAAATTCTTGTGAGAAGGTAATAAAGTGGGCAGATTGTTCTCGGATGGTGGACTTATCCGAACTTTCAAATCCTTTGGCTGTGCCTTTAGGGAAGCATTGCCTGATAACTATTGGTGGCTACTATTGAAACTTTTCCAAAACTGTGTGTTTGTTGCATCAGCACACAATCAAAATTGCTTTTTCCTCATAACAGGATGTGATATCAGTGCCTAAAGAAAATGACTGATTCCAAAATACACACATGCACATGCACACACACTCACACACACACAGATCATTCTTAGCTAGGAAGGAATTACTGAAATGTGTTGGCCAAGGACTGGCTGTAGGTCTAACACATGGCAGGCTCGGAGAAGAGGAAACAGCCACCTACTGTCACGTTAATTATCGTAACCTTCCTGTTTAGTTTTCTGTAGGCTAATGTATATGCAAGAATTCATATACTAAGTAAGTCCATTTATATGAAATAAAGTATTCATGTTTAAACACAGAAATAGATACCGCATGACAGAAATGTGTATGAGAAAAACACACCTAGGCTATAGGAGTAGACAAAAGCTAAAGGAGGACACAGATTAAGTCCTGCTTTGTGATTTATAGGAATTTGTTTGCATAGAGCACATTTGGAGTACTTTGATCAGATTAACTATTCTATATGAAAGCAAACCAACGCTTTGAGCCTATGTTATATTGTCCCACGGGGAAAAAAACAGTCAGTAACAAATGAGCTGGCCCCCCAAATAACTCAGACATTCATGGATTGATAGTCTGAACTATTCCAGAGAGGTGCGAAAAAGCAAAGGAAAATCAAAGCATCCGAAAACAGAAATGCCTCAAAGCATAAGAGAGACCTTGCACAAGGCCAGCTCAACAAAGATCAGAGAAGTTATGCTGATTTACACCAGCTGAGGAGCTGGCCAGTATCTTTATGTTCTCGAGGCACAGACTTTAGAAATATATGCACTGAGTCACAGTCACTGTCTGAGAATTAGAAACGTAGATTGTGTTCAGTGTCCAAAAATAGATGTGATCTATTTTTATTGGCAAAGGAAACAAAAATAGCTCTCTCCTTCCTTCACCAGAAATCTTCAAAACAGATCCACAAGATACAGATGTAAACGTCTAACCTGGAGAGTTCTATTTGTAATTCAGTCAAATGTATTTTTAAAATCTCTAAATTCTGACTAACACACCAGATTAATTACTGTTACAACAGAATTATGACTGATAGTATTGTATACACACAAGATTTTAAGTTAAAATTAAAGATTATAATCCTAATGACATTATAGAATTTTCACTGAAGAACAGATGTCATTATCCAACAACTGTTATTACCTAAATATGATTTTGTTTAGTGCTAGCTTAGACTGACAATCTTAAAAAAAAATACTTCTTTTTTGTTTAAAAAGTATTCTACACATTTTAATGATCTATTTAAAAGATTTTATACACTCCTGTTAGCTTCCAAATATATACTGTGTACTATACTGTAACACACATATCTACATGCTGCAAATGCATTGCACATGAACATTTGTGCCTGTCTAACCAGGCACATTAAATTGAGCTACACAGATATGTGTCATGTATTCCCCTTGGATGGTTCAAGCATGCTGCAGCTATAATAAAATATCACCTGCCACTATTGCTCTGTGGTCCCAGTCCTACTCCTGTGGAAGTGGAAAACTTCATATTTGATAAATATAATCAGAGTTTTAAATATATAGGGAAGAGCATCAACAAAGGTTGACATTTGATGAAGGCTTTTGCGTTCACATTATTTGCATTTATTAGTCTGTTAAATAATTTTGTAATATATTTGAGGATGGAGAATTGCAAAACAGTCAATTTGTGCAGCTGGTAGAAAAGAAAATTTCCTTATACATCCCATACAGCTGTATCTTACGTTAAAATTGTGTAAAGAAAGTTTTCCTGAAAATGTCTTTATCCACCGGGAAAAAAATTTTGAAGATACTCAAGCGTACATTAAATATTTTAGCATTTCAGTCCTCACGCAGGATCTTTTATGATTTAATAAATCTCACCTATTTTTCTTCTCATAAGACAGTTTTCTCATCCTAGCAGTGTATAATGAAAAACTAGTTATGTAAAATATACAACTTTTAAATGTAATGCAAAATGAAGTAGGTAAAACCACCTACTTACTTAAACTATTTTTGCAGGGCTCTTTTTGCTATAAACCAGAACAGGTATCCCTGTCTCCACTTAATCTTTCTTGATGTATTTTCCTCAGGGTGGCCAGCAAAGTGATAAGATCTTTCCTTCAGATTTCAAAATTACGGAATCTGGAAATAGTTCTCATTTATCTCAAGCACTGCTGAGAAAACAATCTCAAATCATTGCTTCTACTGATGAAACTTCCTTAGCAACACAAGGGCTCCAGAATTATTTTTCAAACTGTGTCTATGCTTCCTGTGAGTTTTCCGTCACTGTCAATATCAAGCACTTTGCAGATAAGAGGAAAAAAAAAACCCTAACCCTGAAAGCAGTGGTAAATTAATAGAGCGTAAATTAATAACCTAAATGGAATTAATAGAAGTGATAAATCTAGTAGGGAAATTCCACAACAATAGTCCAGTGAATAACATTTTAGATTTACCAAGTCTTCTGTCGTTTAGATGAGAATCTCCAGGGAAGTGACTATGTCCCAGTGGTGTTAAAAGAAGCAGGAAATCTGAGCATTTGCACCTGTACCTTTCTCTGAGCATAACACACTGCAGCAGGGGCTCTGCATGGAGCCTGCATCCCAGGACACAATGCAGCAGGACTCTCATGTGCCTTTTAGTTTCAAAGCCTTACTGTCAGGCTGGACACCCAGGCAGATGCAAGGTTGTGGCTCCTCTCCAGAGTAGCAGAAAAGCCTGCTCTGCTGAATCCTAGAGACTACCTCTCTGCCTTGCTGGCATATTCAGATAGGACTTTTCAGCCATATTCTCTCATGGTATGTTATATTTAGGCCACGGTTTAAACCTTTACCATATTCAGTTTATATTGATTAAGTCTCAAGTGTGCAGCTAGTCCCTTGAAGCTAGATTTCAATATTTGCTGCTCCAGTCTGTAAAGTGTCAGCAGTGCAGGGATTTGGCTTTTAATGTAATTGGAATAGACTAGTTTAAAGCTACTTTATTTCAGGTATCTCTAGTCTCAGGTTAGAGAGTGCTTTCTGCTGTGAAATTTTTTCCTTCCCTGACACAAACATTCACCCTAGTTCTCAAATTCACCAGTACTCATCTGACACTTCACAAGTTGCCAAATGTCTACTCAAACACTAAAAAACCCAGTTTCTGCTGAGTTCTAAACTAAGTGTTAGAGGATAGCTGAAAATTAGCAGCAGCAGCATGTCTATCCAGGGCTGAGCAAAAGGCACTGAACATTAACACTTTACTGACTACTTAAAAGCTGCCCAACAAGTGTGCCAGTTATCTTCTGCATGGTACTCTTTGCTCTCCTGTGTCCTGAGAAGCAGTCACTGATGCCAGGAGCGTGCTAAGCAATGGGGAACACTGCCCCTGTCCTAATGTTTGAAAGAATACCCGGAGGCAAAGGAAAGGCAGCCTCTGTCAGCCTGAGCTTCCTGTCACAGATACACCATTTTTTTTCCACACCGTTTTTGTAAAGCTAGTTTTATTCATTATCTGTTACAGGGTGACTCACACTCAACTGTGTTGCCTAAACTGAAGTGCATATGTCCTGTATTGCATGTAGTGGTCAGGAAGGGAAGGAAATAATTTCTGGTACTGTACCTGACAAACCATAGTATTCTTAAACTATTTGCCTTCAACTTTAAACCTTCAACTACCCCTTGCCACTCTTCAGTCTAATAATAGCTTTTGAAACTTTTAAGAACAGCTTAAGAATTCTTAAGAATAACTTTTAAGAAGAGCTTCTTAACCTCCTCCTAAATTAGCCAAGTGTTCCTCTTTTGATCCATTCTGCAGTGACTTCAGACAGTCTATTTAAAGCCAAGGAGATTAAATCAGTAAGAACAGAATGGTAGATAAGATTTCAAATGTCCGCACTTCAAATGTCAAACACTAAAACATCTACTGCACAAAAACATTGCTTAGATGTAAGATAGAAACATGATACACAATGAAGTTAAACAGCATTAACATGATTTGGTTCATGATTTTTCTCTAAAAAGTAGCAAAAAGATACACAGCCTTCTCAGCAAAGAAAATGAAAAGTTAATATAATTATTTATATATATGTGTGTGTATATGTATTAGTTGATATGTGTATCACTGAGTAGGGCAAATTTGCCTTAGCTTTCTTGACCCATCCCATCCAAGGGTTAACTGAGGCAGTCCTGAGGAAACAGTCTGCACTGCTTTCACCTTAAATAAGAGATTAAGAATTTCAAATGAACCTATTGATATGACAATAGAAACCTCTATCACTTCTTGGATGGCCTCCAGCAACATGATACAGGGACACAGACTTCTAACAGCTGGGAAACACCAGCAGATGCTAAATTCTGTAATGCATGTCCTCAGCAAAACAAGCTCAGTAGTATACTCAACCTGTCCTCCACTTTCTAAATTGGCTTTAAATAAGATCCATATCAGATTCAAAGGTTTGTCCCTTATCTTCAGACTACTTCTTGGTGTGGGTCCATAATGCCAGGAGTGCTGGTCAGAACAGCAGATGCAATTGTCATCTCTGCTCTTCCGACGCAGTGCCAGTTCAGCTTCTACTAAACAACGAAAAACTGGCTGAGCCAGGTCCAAGGGAACAAATGGCTTTAGCACTACAAACTGCACCATGTTATTCCATGTTTATGTTTCTTATGTATCACAGATATATGTAACAATATGGATATTCATTAGACAGATACTGATCCACTGACCCCAGTCCAAGTCAGAAACAAATTATCTTCTTGAAACTTCAAAGTCAACTGCACAAGGTTGCTCTGGATGAAGAGCATAAGAAGAAATGTACCAGAGGTGTGTTCCTATACCTGAGGATGATGTGATAAGACCACTGCCTTTAAGACAGAAGAATCTGCACAGAACAAAATGTGCCTCAGAAAATACATGCAGTTCTGTTCTGTTAACTGCTGTTACAGATGGTTTTCAACTGTCTTATTTGTCTTTGAGTAGGTTTATCCAGGATACTAAAAACTGTGTAAGTATTGAAAATGTAGTTCAAATTAAGAACATATTTACTAGATAATAAATAACATGATTTGTACAATAACTATTTTAGTACAATAAGAGCTTTCAGGTGGTAGCAGTGAGATTGAGTTTGGGTCCATGCCACCTTTTAGTCACTTTACATAATGATGAATGTAACCTATTTGTTATACAGTAAATATACCATAATCTATAATCACTATAATCAGCCTAATATATATTTTGGAACACAGCTAAACAAAGGACTTCAGAGAGGCTAGTAGCCTTATATTGTAGAAGCCTGTATTTTAAACACTCAGCCCAAGATGCTTATGTACTACAGGCTGAACAGCAGACAAAAAAAGGTATATAATCACACGCTCTTGTAGCGTATGAACGTCATGATATACTGGAAACATTTCACAAATTGTGTTATAGAATTGGGAGGTACAAAGCATATCCAGAAAGACAAACTTACTGTGAGTAGAGTCAGATTTACCTTAAGCCTCTTGAAATAAAAGGAATACTGAAGAAAACAGAAGGAGTGTGAGTGAGCAAGCAAATTTAACAATCTTCCATCCTCCTCTTAAGCACTTAGTGAAAGCTATTATTTATTTGACTATTTATGGTATTGCTGCTGCCAAAGAGCCAGACGCTTCCTCCCCACACATAATTTAACCATTGAAACATGGGAAAGAATGCATGAAAGGTACAATTTCATACAAAAAAACCTGAAATGCAGAACCCTGGATATTATACTAGTCAGGTATGGTTTTTAAACCGAAGACCATAAAAAATATTTAATATATAAAATAAGGGTTTCAAGCAACTAAGTAACTAGTGGTTCCTGACACTAAGCAGGTTAGTTTGTTAGCTGACAACCAGAAAAATCAAATGCAAGGAAGAGAACAATGTTCAAAGGGATTCCTCAGCAAAGATAAGATACTATGTTTTATGTTTTCAACCCTTCCATATTTGGTATATTTCTATATTTACATATATAATAACCCATACTCCACCATTCTGTCTATAAATACATTGCATGAATTCAGATAAATGCTTTACATTGTTCCCTCCCTCATTTATACCTTTAAAAATGTGCAGCTATGATTTATGCTTTTGAGGATGGCATAATAGAATTTGACATTTTCCAGCTGAGGTGTGGCCTAGTTCCAGCTCCATGCTTCATTACATTGTACTCCCTTTGAGAGGATGAGAAGAGTAAAAATAGCCAGGTTGTTAAAAATGTAAAAAGGCATAAATGAATTCTCACCAGATGTCCTCTTTAATTGTCATTTCCATAAAATTGTGGTTGTTAAACTTTTGTTTACCATAAACCACTAGAAATCAATATATGCTACGATCCATGTATCTGGAGGGATTGTTCCCACCTCACTAGCATCTCCTCTTGTTTGGATTCTTCCATAATTTAAATGAGAGAGGATTGTTCTTATTTAAAATGGTACCAAAACGGTGTATCAATGTGAAGAAAACAAGCAAACAGATGCTGGGCGGTAGAAGTCTGAACACCAATGCATGTACCCATTTAAAGGCACCAAGAAAAAGAATATTTGAACCGCAGGTTATTTTCTTCCTTTGTCAAAACAGACTGCACTTGGAAAAATGCAGATACAAAAATGAAAAATGGCGCAACTACCCACATTCCACTCATTTTGATAACCCACATTTCAGGCACTAGATGCTTTCATTACCTTTCTTTATTAGGATAAGCTACAGTGCATTCCTGAGCAGCTACTCCCACCTATGTGTGGTGCAGGAGCCAGTGAGTGAGAGCAGCATATTGCAGCCATCAGAGGGAGAGCCAAGGGGAAGAGCCCTGGCAGCAGGCCTGGGCCATGACTACATGCCTGCCTCCTGGATGTATATCCCTTTCCCAGCCCAGGGCTCTCTCTACATGCAGATGTACAAGCCAGTGGCACCCTAACCCACTGGGCACTTGCACACTCACAAACCTGCTCCACTCCACACTTCCTCACAGCACTGCCCAGCCCTTGCCCACAGACTTCACGGATGGGGCCCTCTGCACTATAGAGAAAGCCAGGTACCATCATTGCATGACTTTACACAGAAACAGGTTAAAGGGGTTGTAAACTCCAAATGCAATCTGTATGTTTAAAAAGTAAATATTTTAATAACTTTAAACATACTGTCTTTTTGGCAATGAGCAAATGAGAGTGTAAGCATCACATAAAATGTGTTTTCCTCATCCTGCTGGGCAGATTCAGCATGTTTTTATCTTAACATCAAAGCAGCTAGGTTTGGCACTTTCTCTACTTTTCGACCGTACTGATGTGTAACAATGGTAATAAATGCCTCACAATTCATTCAAATCTGTTTTGCTGAATGCTGTCCCAAATTTTAACGTTCAAGTCTCAAACCTATTTTATGCCTGTTCTTTCACTGTAGGATGAATGCAAAATACTTGTTTTAAAAGAAAAATGGGAATTATGCTACTTGCAACTGTAAGGGCACCTGCATGTGGGTTGACTTGCTTGCTGAATGTCATAGGAAGTTTGGGAGGAAGATTTCTGCTGTCTAAAGAAAAAGTGCTGTTCTTTGGTCACAAAAGTTGTTACAAACAAGATAGGCAAGAAGAAAGATTTGTCAGCTTCCCTCTGAATGGCAAAAGGTTGAGTAGATTACTCAATATTTGTCAGACTTGAGGTGATTGCCTGTCACTACACAAGGAAGTAAATAGTATTGACAGCTTTATAAGATCAAAATTCAAAGCCTGCAAGGATACGTATCTGCATTGCACAGTACATTGCAAAGACCTTCTGTTTCAGGAACCTGTCGGGCTCTGTTGTGAAGAGTAGAAAGAGTGGCAAAACCAGCACACCAGCCCCAGAGGATGATCCCTGCTATTTTAGTTATGTCCCTGTTCTCCAACCACATTAGCTAGCCCTGCCAAAACACTTTAGTGGCAGGCTCAACAGCTACTGGTAATACCCTAACTAATTCTCTGCTATGTTACACTGACATATCAGCTTGTTCTGAGGCAGTTTGGACATTTACCATTAAGCTGTAAACTCTATGCAGATGAGACCTAAAAATTAAAAAAAAAATAGAAGAATTATTTCCCCCGAACATCCTTATTCATCCTCAGCAAAATTGCTGAGAAGCTGACATTCATGAATAATCCCTTGTGTAATACCACTCTTAGCTTCTCTGTGCTAGGCTGGAAACAGCTATAGGAGAAAATCACTGGGAGCCTGATTCTCCTTTGTAATCAGTGACCCTGTTACTAATAGCCATGCTTTCTGAATGGAGAGGGCATCTGATCCGCTACAAATGCGGAGGGGTGAAAAGCAGAATAATAGAAGGGTCAGAAAACACTTGATTAAGTAATCTGGTAAATCTGGGCCTGAATGAGAAGAGAAGCAGGACTATATACAGAAAGAAAATCAGCATGTGAATGGAAAGGGGAAGCAGAAATTGAAGGGGTAAAGCGAGCTCCAATTAGAGAAGGAAGAGAGGGTGGAGCTTGTTTGATTAAAATAAAAGAGGACTGGTATCAGGTGAGGGTTAGAGTTGTTTGGCTGAAAGGAAACCAAATCTGATAAGTGGACTTGTGAGAGAGTAGCTTATAGCCGGGCACAAGAGGCAGCACAGGAGGGCTTGTAAACAAAGCTGGGATTGAAATGCGTTGTAGATGAGGTAACTCAGACTGGCGCAAGAAGTGACAAAAACAGATGGCAAAGGTCAGGGAGAAAACTAAGACTCCCAAACCAGAGGCATAAATACCAGCTAGGCAGGGTTGCTTTGTCTGCAGTGTTGGTTTCATTCCCATCTAGAATAGGAAAGCACACTTCTAGTGCTGGTTATTCCAGTAGCTCTTCAAAAAGGGTCTGTATTGGAATTAAGCATCTAAGCATGCTGGAGAAGCATGTGGTGATGATGTACAATACAACCTATTCTAGATTTATACAGAAAGAGTATCATGTATACACATGCATGTAGAGATGTAGGCCTACAGAGGAGAGGAAAAGAAAACAACTTGAAAACACTTCATAAAGTAGAGAAGTTGTTATTACCATGTTGGTCAGTTTTGGAACCTGGAAATGTCATTATAGATTGTTTCTATCCTAAAATAAATTAAGTTTGTTTAGACAATTAGCAGGCACAAACACTGCAGCAGGACAACTATTCACCAATATGTTATTGTCTGAGCTGATTCAGCCTGAGCGATTCTGTTTTCATTTAAATAATTATGCGTTTGGCAACTGTGCTTTACTGTATCTGACAACTCAAGTACTTCCAACAATTTGACATTTATAGTATTTGCCTTGGTATTTTCTTAAAGCAATGGTATTGGCTATGAGATCCACTGACAACACTGAGAGGGGCATTACTTTTTTGTGTTTGACTTTGCTTTTTTTTTCTTTCTTAAATCTACTATGTATGATTAGCTATGCACATACTTAATAGACAACATGCCATCATCTACTACAAATGTGGACAATCCAGTCTCTTGCATCAACAGGAGACTGAAAAATACTAGCAGTTGAGAAACATCCAAGAAAGAGGTAACTTAATCACTGACCTCTGTAGTGTTCATTATTAAATTATACAAGGCTGAGATAAAAAGTGAAGCATATTTAAGTTTACTCAGTAGAGGAATGCAGCTAGGAGTCAAGTATTTGTCTTCATCCTCTGCTTTTTACCTAGAGACTTAGAAGTTTCCAAAATATGGGTGGGTTGATTTCTCATTTCCAGGATAGGATCATTTGCTAAAATACTCAAATGGTGCAAAATAATTGCAGGCTCAAACTTTCAAAAAGCAAATACTAAAATATAAGAATATCCATATTTTGTCAGTCTTTGTACTGGCAGTGTGCAGCATTATTTTGCTTCTTTTAGAGAGTACTTCTGTTACCTCATCACATTAGCAAGTCTTTTTAATTAAGACTATATCTGTGTTTTCACCTAACCTTCATTTCAAATCATTGGAATGACTAAAATGACCTGTAAGATTTTAAATACAAAACATAAACAATGATTTCAGGGATGAAACATCTATGACTTTAGAATTATTAACTTAGAAGCAAAACATAATTGTTTAGATCTGTCAAAACAAACTGTAATTCCCAGAAGGCTTTTCTCTCTCTCCTCTTGTCCCCCCCAGAAAAGCAGATCCCACCAGCCTGCATTTAACTGATGAGAGCTTTGATTACAAATTAAAATATAAATGCACACCAAAATACATCTCACAAATCTTGCTTTGGAAGGTATTAGTGAAAAAAAAAAAATCATCATACTCTTAAAAGGGAATTAAAGATTTCCTGGGAATGGCAGGGACCTCAGTAAAGATATTATAATGTGGCATTTGATGTTCTAGAGGGATTTCAACAAGTTTTGCATGGTCAAATTCCATTAATAAGTTGGCTTCCTTCCAAGGCTGTGTGTGTCCCTCTCATCTGCCACAGTGCCCTAACTGTACAGAAATCTCACCTCACCTGCTCACTCACATTTTAGCAATTTTAATTGCTTTTTCTTGCCTGTTACAGTACTAAATAGGCTTAGAAAAATCCTAGTATCTTATAATGCAGATTATGTGTGTTATGAGTAGAACAGTAACAATTTTGGTGGTGTGGTAAGAAGATAATAGAGCATACTGGTGGGGAAATGCCATGTGGATGGATATTAATGATGATGTGAGGGGGAATGAGAGAGAATCAGTGGAACTGGCTTTTACAAGTAACTATTCAGGGAGAACCACTACTGCAAGTATTGTCATTACAGTGTTCTGTAATGGATGGGTTTTATTTTCAAGCTATGTTAATATTTGAATTATAAATATGTATTTACTGTTCCTCTTATTTTGCGAAGCTTGAGTATGTGCACACTTAGATCATAGCACATTCTGAGCAAGTCTGACTCACAGTTTTTAGCAGATGACCTTTAATTAGTGGGAAGATATTTTATCCATATCATATTCGTTCACTTGTCTTCCTGGGCATTAGATGGCTGCTGTGAAGCATAAAGGATTTTTTTTTGTCCTAATCCCTGTGATGTGACATGATTAATGAGCTGAAATTCCCATTTGGAGTTTCCTACCAATCAATAGGCAGATGGGCAGTAGTGGATGTCGAACAACAAGACAGCAGGAGTTGCTTAAGCTCTTGCTACTTTCATAGAGAAAAAATATTTAGAGACATAATTTAAAGGAACACATAATATCAATTTTTCACATTTCTCTCCTCCTTCAATAATTGTTTCTTTGTTTCTAATGGACATAGAAAAGAAAAATATGTGTCTTATATACCATATTAAGTTAAATGTTTGAAAATCGTATGGATGTCACTTATACCAAACAGGTACACTGCACTGGTATGGAAAACCCCTTGCAAAACGTTGAGTCCGATTTTTGATTTTTTTTTTCCTTCTCTTCCCTCCACATCCATACAGATATAAACACACAGATACATCAGAGAAGCCAAAAGAATTACAAAGCATTAGAATTAAGCCAATGTGAATATAAAATTAAGCCGGTGATTCCTTAAAGAGAAAAACAAAGAAACAAAACTCCAGGGAAAAAACAAATCTATTTTGCACAGCCTGCAAAATATATCCTTTTTCAGAAACTTTAACATCACATTCCGTGGCCCCCTACTATTCAGTATCTTTATCTGACACATTAAATTAATGAAATAAAGGAATAGCTTCTCTCGGTTATTCTCAGCTGAAAAAAAATATAAAAAAAAATTTAAGATTATAAAATGTGAAAAAATATTATTTTAAGATTTTAGTTCTTTACAGTTTGTCTTCTCTTTCTTGCTTAGCAGAATTAATTTATAAGCATGGCTAACTTATTAAAACAAATTATATTGTATAATTTTACCTTTTATATGTCCCAAGATTTAAAAAAAAAAAAAAGTCAAACAACTAAAATGAAAAGATAAACCAAAAGGAAAAATATGGCAGACTGGTGGATCTTTGCCAACCAGATTAAATCTGAGGAAATAATGTGGGTTTCCAAATAGTAGTAGCAGCAACAGGTTTCAGGAGATGTCTTTCACAGCCCTCATGTTGATGCTTATTTTCTTCTGGGCAATATTTTCCTGCTTCTTTTAAATAGGAGTATTGATATATAGTTATTTTGTGTGTGTAAATGATTTATCTTGTATTTCCTTCTCATTGCTTTGCTTTCCCTCCCATCTCTCACAAAGATGCACACAGAGTAAAATTCATAACACAGTCTTCCTAATGAACAAACTCCCACTGAGCACCAAAGTGTTTAATGATGCTCAGCAGGCAGAGTTCGGCAGTTCCCCTATGTGAGCCAATACATAATCACACCACAAGTTAAAATAATATTTAGGTTGCCAAGAGAAACACTGGAAATGTAAGCCATGCTAGATTTAAATTTTCCAAACTTTAATTCTGTCCCTTTTTGTGTTCATCCAAACTAACTGAGAGGGGGAAAAAAATTAATTACATTGTGTAAAGTGTACATGATTATGAAATTAAAACCTCTTTGCAAGACAGCCAAAGTAAATTTAGGCAAACTGCTTCGGATCAGCTTTCAGTGGTTTACAACATACTGCTTCAAAACGCTTAATATATGTAGTACACACTACATATGTCTATCTCAGTAATGTCTATAGAGCAGATTCTACAATTAATGAGCTTTGTAGGCATAAACTCGCCTGCAGTGAAATTTACAATTGTTAAAAAAAAC
The DNA here is from genome assembly GCF_037157495.1 of Lathamus discolor. NCBI lineage: Eukaryota > Metazoa > Chordata > Aves > Psittaciformes > Psittacidae > Lathamus > Lathamus discolor. Next base: position 16,654,867 of record NC_088892.1, read on the forward strand.
CACACCTTTTTGAAGCAGCCCTTTATTAGAGGGTTCTGAAATTAGAACTGGCAGAAAACTAGCAATCATGGACCCTTTACAAGTGCTTTCTAGGACTACTATTCAAACATCTATTAATTTATCCTTGGAAGAATAAATCAAGCAGGCTCTTAGACCGGATGGTGATAGGCCACAGCTTGTTCCTATCTGCTGGGAAGATTTAGATGACACAGGGGAGACACTGTAGGTCCTCTTGTGTCTTCAGGCAACTGGGGTTCTCCCTGTTCTTCCCTGACTGCGGGCAGCTGGTAAACAGGTAAATGTGCACACTGTCTTGACTTCCTCTTGGGTCAGGTGTGGTCTGAAATAAGCTGATTGCCACCCCCACCCCCGCCTTGGATTCTGGTGCAAGGCACTGTTGCAAATTTTTACACATTTCTATTCTCTAAATTCCTGACCATGTGTGAGTACGCAGCATGTTCTGTTGAGAAAGTTCACACTATGAATGTCTTACCACTTTCTCAGCATTAGTGATTTTTTTTTTCCTGTCCTAAAAAATAAATCATTCAACTAAATGCTGCAAATTTTCTCCATTTCACATTGATTTAATTAAAACACTGCAAGAGCCACACAGCTGAAGAGCTGGACACAGTAGACAAAGATGCTTTTTTGTTTGTTTGTTTCCCCAAGGAATGACATACCCAATTATATACTGAGGGTCTGATTTCCTAAAAGGCTAAATTCAGGAAATACTGGGATTTCAGATGTCTTTTTATTTGACCACAGTCTGAAATCAGATGGGTTTCCAGAGCCAGCAAATGCTTCTACTGGGTTGACCACCCAACCTCCTTTAAATGCTCCATTAAAATCCAGTGCTTATTATTTATCCAGTGCTCATTGTTTGCATAGCCTACAGTTTTTACTGTGGCAAAGCATACAAGCTTTATCACAAACAAATCTTTTGTGCATTTTGTGGGTTGGTTTTTGTTATTCATGTATTGGTAGAACTAGGGTGCAGTCATCCCTCCTCTGTTTCATGATCATTGCAATACGTCACAGAATATAAGGCATAGCTTCTCCCCTACTCATTATGTAATAAGCAATGCTGATATAATTCTTACCATAATGTAATTGGTCAGTACTCGCATGTGACAACATCTTGCAAATATATTTGAGAAATTTTATAAGCTTATCTGTTACTGTACAGATTATGTCACTTAAGTGATGAGGAGGAAGAGTTTTAAGCATGTTCCAACACATTAGATTTTGACCATAATGACTGACTAAAGAAATGGTTTGGAAAGTGAAGTTCAAGACTATCCTATTGATAATTATACATGTAAAACCAAATTTGTGTAGTTCATAGAATGGACTCCCACTCACAACAAATCTTACTTTAAAGAAGTGCTCTGGAATTATCTGAAGCTGAAAAGCCCATTAACAACAATGCCTTAGGTTAAGATGCATATTTATTGCAAACTTCTTTTGAGAAATGGGAACAGTCTAAGCCATGTCTCCCAGAATATTTTTTCCCACCATAACATAGCAGGAAAATACTAAATATTTTCAGGTATTTCAGAAGGTAATATGAGGGATTTTGCTATGCAAAAATAGTTGGAGAGATAAAGATTCATGTTTTCAAAAAGAAATAGAAGCTAGTTGCTTGAAATAAACTTGTATTTATAAACCTATACTTTTACTGTTATAAGGGAAAATGAAGGTAGTTGTAAGGGGGAAAATGAGCAATTGCTTTTAACTTCTGCAGCATTAACACTTGTGCTGTGTGGAAGAAAGAATAAATAAGATTTTTGTATTGAAGAAGCTACTTATGAGCTGGCAATTACAGCTACTGCCTCAGGCACCTAAAAGCTTTCAAGTGCCAACTCAGCTGAGGTTGTTGTATTAAATAGATGGTAAGTAGAAGGTATTTCACAGGCAGAAAAAGGCTTGCTCTGCTCCTACTTAGCTAAAACCATCTGAACATTTTTAATACAACTGACTTAACACAGTCTTTCAAAAGCCAGGGTACATTAGCTTGGGCCCAGTGTTACCACTGTGGTTCAGCATGTACTCACCATGCTCATGTTGATTTGTGCAGCCTGGAAAATGCAGAGCAAGGCAGTTTCTGCCAACAAACTCCTAGGCAGACATGCTGATAGCCCTGTGTGGTATGAACAGCTACTATGGTACTGCTTGCAGAGAGATGCAGGAAGCCTTTCTGCTCCGCAAAGGTCATGCTTACCCCAGTTCCTGCGATAGGTAAAATGTAAATATCCATGTTTTTCTCAGCTTTTTGTACTGGGGCTATCTTTATACCTAAGGAGTGCCAAGGAGCTTGTGGCACACACAATACTTGCACAAAACCAAAAAGTTCTTTTAGTAATAAATTCACCTTGTGAAGAAACAACAGCTTGTCTGTTCTCATGGACTAGCCAAGACTACTCTGTGGTTGTGAAGATGAAATGGAGCTTTCTATTTTTCTCTACAGTTACTTCTTTTTAGGAGGAATTATCATTACCTGACTTGGAAATCACAGGAATCCACCTCTGTTCTCTTACATGTCTATATAAAGCTACAGATATTTCCCAACTGTGTTTTGTTGTCCAATGCTCCTTCTGTCAGATGGCTGTCATCCAAACTCCATTGCTTTCACTGGCTTTAAGTCGTACAATCTGAATCATGAGGAAAACTAAGGAAAATAGCTCACCTTCAACCACTCATCAGTGAGCAATGAAGAAAAAAGCAGAAAGTTCCCACTACATTCTGGGAAAGATATATATGTAATCTGATTGTTAAATACATATTACATTTGAGTAAGCTTGGATTTGGGTTTTATTTTATAAGCATTTATGTTAATATCTGGTAAGTGTATCAGTTTTCTCATATCTTGCTTCCATAGGGGCACTGAAATAGAAGTTTGTATAAAAAAAAAAAAAAAAAAAAAAATTGGTGCTTGAAGAGAGAGACCTACTGCATATTTAGACATACAAATAGATACCCTGATTCTCAAGTACATCCTTTGTCTCCCACTTTAAAACTCCCACAAAACAACAGTGATTAATGCTTTCAACAATCAAATGGTCTTCAGGTATTGAACAGATCAGCAAAGCACTTGTTACAGAAATTGCTGTAAATTAAAAAAAACCCACATGTATCTGTTCTGCTAAAAAGACATTTAAAGATTTGCTTGCATTACTCCTCTTACTCAAATGTAGAACAGTCTACTTTAGATATCTAGTACTTTCCCTCCATGTAGAGGCTTGACTAGAAACTGTAAAATACCCATTCCGTTTGCTCTTTTTAATTTAGTCACTGAAGATCTGAAGAACCAGTAAGTCTCCCAGCTAAAACCACCCCTCGTATCTTTAAAATGGAAGTTGATACATCAGGCTTTATATTCCTCAACAACATCCCCTCTCTCCTCCCCCTGTCCTTTGAAAAATTAGAAAAAACCTAATTGCTCTACTTAAGACTGTCCATGACTTGGGAACAGGAAAATCTATAGTGTCTCAAAATGAGGCAACTGCAAAAGTCAAAATTGTGCAAATCCAGCCAATTTCCCACCAGGCTTGCACACGCAGAGTTGCTAAAGCTCATTACAATGTAGCATAAACGGAGGTCTAATTAACATAAGAAACTGATCCAAAAGAAAATCCCATCAACATACATGAAAACAAACCTGATGTGTTTGAAATTCAGCCAACTACAAATTAATTCAGCATAGATTACATATACAGGGAGAAAGAGACTCCAGCAGAGTAACTGGCATTGTATTGGTACATACGCCAGAAAGATTTCCTTCTACACTGTATCCCCTCCCACTCACTACAATGAATTATATTTGTATACCATATGTTCCAGCAAGAAATCAAGCAGTGGTCAACCTCTTATTCTTGATCACTGTAATTTCTTTATAAATTAATTTGCATTATGTTGCTTTTCCCTTTCTAGGCTACTGGTTCTGGGCCAAAGACAGCTATACTGTGGTCTTGTAAAAGGTGAAGGAACCTAATTACCAGACCCCTGAATGTCATTTACAGTTGCTGATGGCCTTGATGCTGGCATCCAGGCTGTTGTCACAGCAGAGTATGTGGCACTATGGGTACAACAGTGTGACAACAAGGAAGGATATAAAGATGCCTGAACTGTGTAAAAAATAAGAATTACCTGAGAAAAGTGCTGTGCTGGTGTGGCTGTATTCGTCAATATACAAACTAGCTTTACTGTGAGCACTGCTCTGTGCTATGGAGCTATACAGCAGAGGTAAGAGCAGATAGAAGAGCTGACTAGGGGAATGTCTACAAACTCTTCTCAGGTATGTGATAGCTAACAGTGTGACAATGTTCTGACATAATCCTGATGAAAGAGATTTTGTCTGCTGCTCCAAACTCACAATGCTATGTTAATTCTTAGGGCTTGTTTCTATGAAGTCTATGAAATAAAGGGATGAATTCACAGAGCAATAGTTACCCTATGGGATTACTACTCAGGACTATCTCAACATAAACTCCTACTACATCATAAGTGCTCATATGAAGAATTGGTGTAGAAAACTCACTATAGCCACTGACAGATTTGTTATGCCAAAAGGCTTTCAGAAACATCACTTTATCTGAAAATACAAGCAGGTGCAGAGTACTCAATCACAACAGAATAGTGCAAGTACCTGAGCTGTATCATTTGAACAAAGTAACTTTGGAAATCCTTTTCCTACCCAGCCTGCTGCTATGTGACTGAGCAGTGGGTATTTGTGTCTTTATGCTGAAGGAAGAAGCATTTTTCTTCTTTTTATTGCTATGGTCTCTAGATCTCAAATTATCTGAAATACTGTCTTAGCTAAGTTCATATTGCTCTGCCCTTCAGGTCATAGCAGATGCTGGGGCCAGAATATCCTCTAAAACACTGGCAGATGTTTGTTTGAGTGGACTTTTATAGGTCTGAAGCCTCATTAGTTGTTTTCATGACCTGAATACTAATTTAGCAGTGTGATTCTTAGGCTCTGGATCCAAATACTCAAGAAATTATGATGAATTTCAATCTATGGGTACCAGTTATTATTTACAATAATATGGACTAATACATACATTTTATGCCAATAAACATTCTGCATAAGTATAGCATATGATTAACAAAATCCCTATAATAAAGCTGAGTGTTTTAAGTCAAGATGTCCCAGTAAAAAATAAATTGTTGGGTCAAGTGGCAAATGAAAGTTATTCAGGATTGGTAACACCTCATTAAAAACCATTTCAACTGCCCTAAGGCAAGATGTTAATACACAGTAATTGTCTACCCAGAGTGAATCTTTTTCCAGTTACATGAATAATGCAAAGTAACTATTTAAATATGCTTATTTATATCTTTAGCAGATCAACTATAGCTTCAAAATTAAAGACTAATTTTTTGCCGTTTTATGCTACTATCACAAGTTCAAGAATAGGAGAAAGAAGGATAAAAACACTCTCTTCCTCAACTGCAAACTTCACTTGCAGAAAGCAGAGTATTAAAATAATTTAATTAGGATATCTGTGAATCCCAAGGAATTAGTACTGCTGCTACATCTGCATTCATCTTGTTGCTCCAATAAAACTGTAAACAAATAATAGGACATCAGTAATAGTAATTTAAACAGTGTGAGTGATGTCTATCGCTGTACCACAGAAAATTACAAAATGTTTTCCAATTGCCTATGTAAAGTTTTGTGTGTGTTCAGCATTTTAACAAAGAATATTAGTAAGTAGTAGAACAAAAGTAGTTTTTAATGTAGGTTAGCTCAAATTCTGATAAATCTCAACTACCCTCACAATCAGAAGACGATTTTCATCTTCAATCTGCCTTTAGAAATGAAGTCATGCAGCATTATCTTAACAATAAATAAATGATAATGCTTTCATTGTTCTGCTACATAGTGCATTCAATCTTCTATTAAATGTCAGTCCTACAAGCGTTCTGCACTCTAGTGTGCTGACCCCAATCCCAGGGAGCAAAAAACCCCCAGAGGCTGAACCTTGAGTTTCCTGAAGGAACTAATACAAGTGTGAAAAAGGATGCTGGATTCCTTTGGGGAAAAAAACAAACAAACCAACCAAAAGGAACCAGCTTCCCAAGGTGGGTTTGTCTTAGTTGCACCCAGAACACTGACAGGAGGAGTAGGAAGAAAAAACATCACTCTGTACTGGAGTGCATTCAGTAAGAATCCTACTGAATGCTAAGTAAGGTTCCTAACCATGTCAACATACATATGCTCAGGAAACGTGCAGAATTGTCCAGGTTGGAGATAATATGAGAAACCTGGGATATCTACAACACATTGCAGCATGTGGTAATGCTTTATACACAGAACACTGGGCTACTTGTAATATCAAAGAAAACTATTGTTTCAGTCAGTGTTTTTGTTTAGATTTATGGAAGTGTATCTACTATGATGCATTGTTTTAATTTTATTGTGATCCTCAGCCTTCCATGTTTTAAAAAATTAGTAATGGAGTTATGCTGACATCTACAAAAATGTAGCAGCCATGCAGACAAAAAAACATACAAGACAAAAGCACCAAAATCCAATCTCAGAGGTGCAATGGGATTCAAATTTGCAAACAGAGCAGAACAGAACAGTTAAAACAAGTTAAACTAGGCCAGACAATGCTTAAATGTTTCATCAGAAAGAGATATTGTGTAGGAGCAGATCTTGTGACAGATTTATCCATCTCAAAATAATATTTTGATCATATGTTTCAGACTTTGAATGGCTGGGAAAAGGAAGTATGTATTTGTGCTTGGACTACTATTTTATGAACCACTACCCAAATTCTTGGAAAAGTTGAGTTCTTGACACTATTTCCTAAAACCGATACCTCACAAGTCTTGACATGCACTTAATGTTGAAATAAGTAGTTTACAGCTTAGGCCAAGAAAATTTGTATCTCTGTTGCCTAATATAATTTTTACAAAAATGCTTTTCACTGCAACCACTTGACCAATGAACTACAATTTGTGTATTCTAATGCTGACTGTAAGCCGAAAACAAGACAAGACTCAATACATATGTGAAGATTTTGTTATTTATGCCTAGTAGTCAACATTACTATGTTGACTAACTTTCTTATGTGTCCAATCTACTGTAAATAGCTCAAAGACATGACCTCTCTTTTGCAGTCTAGAATAAATATTCTGTTTCAGTTCAAGAACATGTTACCAGTGGGTTGAGTTTTTCCATCAGCAAGAGACAGTGGGTGACAAACACTACCTCAAAGGCTTGTCATTCCACAAAGCAGCCCACTCATCAAAATTAAGTAAAATTTCCTGCTAATCTCTGGTATTCTCTCCTGAAAGGTTTGTATTAATTAGCACACAAATATAATTTAAGTAACTGTAAATTGTCTCAGTAAAGAAACTTTTATGATCAGGAAAGACAATTTCCTCCAGTAACTACATAATACTATTGACTTGTAAGTATCCATCCATGTGGAATCAAGCCACACAGGGCATGAATCCATAGTGTGTTATGTGGGGAATTTAAATCTCTGTTGTGTTAGCGAACAAGCTGCTCTTTTAATTAGACATCTCAGGCTATATATTTCGCTCTCTATACTCTGAACTTATGATTCTAATCAAATCGGGATAGGAAAAATAATAGGAGAAGAAACCATTAAGTTAGAGTAATGAGACTGATCAGAATTCACAAAAATGACAGGTTAAGGACATAACCATGGCAGAGAGTGAGGAAAGAATATGCAGCCCAAGAGGACACTTGCATCTTCTCTAATGTGTTGACCTTCCACTTTTTAATTTAAGTTAGATGTGTCAAGATGCTGCTTTACAGAAGTGAAGTTTTTGACCTGTACTCCAGTAAAACTACAAGGGGCAACAAGAGAACCCCAAGCTCAACTAGTAGATCAGCTGTTATGAATCATAGTATCTGCTCCTGAAATTACTGCTTCTGAAACAGACAAACAATTAAACACAATTAGATTTTTACTGGACAAAGGTCCTCCCTAACATTTATTTCCAGGGTCTTACTGGACAGCCACTTGTAATTGAAGGTTCCCAAGCAGAAGTTGAAAGGAATAGCAACTTGCTACTGTTTCATTTCTATGTGAGTGGCATTTCTATGTCTCAGTCACCAATAATACTTTCAGTCTTGAAAGCTTTACCAAACTACTGTTTCTAATATGTTTACATTAACCTATTTAAGTTAGTTGGAGAATTTCTCTTAAAAAAAAATAAAATCCCTAAACCATCAGAACAAATCAATGGTTAGTAAAAGCACTTTCTTGGCAATTATTCACTTAGTTTATTACATTTTGCACAAAGTTAAATCAAGGTAATTTGCGGGCTCTGAGCAAAAGTGGTTTTTTTTTTTTCCCCAAAACATTACAATATTTAATTGTTACATTACTGTCATTTTTATGACAAGTAATAGTGATGTAAACATGACTAAAGCTGTAATCTGGAATTCTCCCAGTTGCCCAAACAGGCAATGCATGCTTTAGCAATAGAAGACCATCTGGGTTTGCACAGATATTTCAAAATGTAGTTATAAATGCTAGAAATAGATACCAGGTAAGTATCATGCAGTCCGGAGCCTTCTGAAGAAATGAGGAGCGGTTGTGCTCTCTCTCCAATTGATGTGTTTCAGGCTTGATGTGAACGGTCTTTTTTTCTGACAGGCAAAGATAGTTCATGCCTACTATACCCTTGACCTTCCCTGCTGAGAATACCAACAAGAATGCCTCATCTCCATGTGATATTTAATCTAGACTGTAACCCCCTCAGGGGCAGAGATCACATCTACTTGTCTGTAAAACCTAATGTGCACATATGGCAAAGAACAAATAGTAAAAAGGATCACAGGCAATATGTGATCCTAAGTTCTGTTTACCTTTCCAACATGAGAATATATTTACGCCGCAATTACTTTCCAGAATACTTAAGCCTGATAAAGCTTGTGCAGCTCTAGTTGAAATGCACACAAGGGTCATGTGACACCATTCAGTGTAGTAACATGGAGTTTTATCATCAGCCTTTTTGAACCAAAAGTGTTCTGTTAATAGTGTTTGATGTTTAAAGGCTACTTAGAAAGAATGAATCTTTTGTTTCATCCTAATGTATATCTGATGTGACAGCTGCTACCTGTTTTAAGGAGAACTGGAGAAACTCCAAAAATGTCAACAGAATTTAAAGGAAGGAATGACAGAAGTTTTCAGCTTTTCAACTTTTTTTCTTTCCCTATTCCTTTCCCCGGTCAATAAGTAGCATATAGTAGCTGCACACTGTCAGCAATGCACTACTGAGACTTGTTAATCTGTGCACAGGGATCTGGGGAAAGAATGATGTTACTCAGCAGTGTGCTAATCACCTGACCATCACAGTTAAAAATGTCTTCAACGCAACAAAAACTTTCATTGCTAGCAGGCAATTAAAGGGTGGGCTTGACTATTCTGTTTCCAGCTGGAGGTTGTGCCAGAAAAACCTAGTGTTGCGTCTTAAAAGTAATTTAAACAAGCAGCCTGCTTTGGCCAACATGACAATAACCTGAAATAATGCAGGTGAAAAGCTAAAAATTGCCTTCCAAACGCAAACACTCTCTGTTGAAATCATAAAGTATGCCCATGATCAGTGGTTTAGAGCAGAGAGCCAGGTTTCTGCCAGTGCTGGCATAGTAATAGAACATTATTTGGATTCAAAAACTATGCTAGATAGGACAACAACATTGTCTTTATGACTCATTTTTGTCAGACTGGATTCAAAACTTATACCAACAAATTTGACATTTCATACTGCTCTGCAGAAAGCAAGTAAAATGAGTCCATGTTTTAAAACAGCAGGGAAGCTTCCAGTGCTACAATTAACTGGTAACATATGCCACTGCTGCCAAGAGGATTTTTAATCTCTTTAAACATTAATGTAGCATTTTTGCTTCTGTCGCAATAAGGCAGCCATCTGTGTTTGAACCTGCTGGGAAACTAGGGATATGTTTACAGAGGGAGAAACAGAGAGAGGCAGAGAGGGAGGTAGAAATCCATGTTTCTAGATCCAGCATCAAAAATAACAATTCAAACCTTTTAGATAGTATTATTAAGGTGTCATATAGCAGTAGGAAGATTGTTAAAATGCTCAGACTGCTCAATTTAAAACTGTACAAAAACCTAATCCCCAACCCAGCATTTATTCTCCTTATTTCATGGACTTGATTTTCTGCATAACTGTGAACAATAATAAAGGATTTCATTACAGACTTATATCTGAGAAAATCCAAGTTCTATGACTTTGAAACAAACTTCTTATGTAATATCGAGTAACAGTAAAAATGGTAAGAGTTCCATAAATCCTTTCAGGATGAGCCTCCAGTACTGCATTTCCGTAAGCACCGTATTCTAACACCAAGACTTATTTGAATGGAGTACACTTTCAAATGGCAATTCAACTCCTACAAAATACAGGGCACTAAAAATGCTGTACCACAAATACGTCCTGTATTCACCTCTACAATCTGAGGCTATTCTGATAAAATATTACATCATTTGCCCAGCTTCTTCCTATCCAAAGCTCAGCTAACCTTCTTCTTCTCACTCTACATCAGCACTAAACAGTGCCATGCTCTGGGCCTTTGTCCGGTTTCACAAATGCCATACTTTAATCATGTCTGTCTGCCCTTTCCCCACCTTCAGACCCTGATAAGGTTGAAACCACTGGCCAATTTAAACTAAATATGAGCCACTTCAGAGAGAATTATTACTCTAGAACTGTCATGAAATGGAGAGAGAGAAAGAAAGCCAAATTTCCCACAGCAGGAAGGTCTTCAACCAGAAATAAATAACCAGGCAATCAAGACAAAGAATAGCTCAGAAACAAGCACAATCCCACCGAGTCCTCCTCTGCTGTTTAAAGGAAATGGGTGGGAGTGGGGATAGTCTGGACCAGGGAGGACTGAGGAAGAAGAGAAACTCAAGTGCTGGGGGGGCTTATAATGAGGAAGACATCACTGGGACAAAACCATAGGAACCGGGCACTCTTAGCCTTGTTTTTAATTTAATTTTTTTTAATTTAATTATTTTTTGATTAGGATATAATGGACTCTCAGAACCAGATAAAAACACAAGCTCACAGCTCTACCTTCTACAAACATATAAAAATTCTGCCAAATTCACCCATCTTGGAAAAATATCAGCCCTGGTTTTTGTCTAATTTTTGCCTACATTCCTTGGACTAAGAGCTTCAAAATATGAATGAGTCTCAGGAGAAGAAAAAGGGCAAGGGATTTGGTCTAAGCAGCATGCACTTCACTCGAAACTGTGTCTTGAAAAACCATAACTCTTGGTCATTCTTCCTTTTGGGGAAGATCCCAAAGCAGCTCACAGCTGCTTACACGAAAGCTGCTGGCTCTAGAGCCAATGTATCTTCAACTGCACAAGGCAGCTGGATCCCACAGGGGCCAGCCACCCCACTGAGCAGCACAAGGGACAAATACCCACAAGAATAACTACTTATAATGGCATGTAAAACATCCCAAATAGAGGACGGATTCCTGGTAAAATGTCAGCCCTGACACAGATTACTGTAGTCTTTATGAACTCACATGGTTAGTAGTTTTAAGCTGGGGGACTAGATTGTTAACTGCTGACATCCAACATCTTTTGATGGAGCTGCAGGTGCTTGGCCACTTAAAAAATGTAGCCATACATATTTGGGCCCATTTGTTTTTCCTGGCTACAACAATTCAGGTGGGAGATTTTAAAGAACTTAAGCATGATTTTTGCTGCTCGATTACTGCTGGTTGCTGTGGATGTATTGACTAATGGATGGAAAGGTGATACAGGAGTGGTCTACTGTGTTATTAACAATTGTCGAGCAGGAGATAAACCCCATTTTAAGTGGATATATGCATAGGTTAAAATACATCGGCATGGATATAGACACAACTGTGCAAACCCTGGAGTGATATTTTTGGCTACAGCTCCTAATTTAATTTAAATGTAAAATAGCAATAAATAATCATTATTTCTCACACAGACAATTAAGTACCTAATATTTATAAAATACCATGTAACACAGAGACCTCTACATTCTGGGAGAAATACTGACTTTTTTGTGATTTATTACATCCTATATATTTCCTATGACATCCCGTATACTACCTAATGAAAGAAAACCTATGTGAAAATTATAATGTCCTTTCTCATAATGTTTAACTTTTGTTTAAAATTAGCTTATGCTGAGCCCCATTTTAGGTCTTCTGAACTTGGAACTGTCATGTACTAGCTTGTATCTTTATTATCTGTTGAACTCAACCATTAAAAGGTAAGTGTAATGCTATGAAAACTAGTTCACCTGCCAACAGCTAAAGTCTGACTAAAAGTGAGCTGCTTGATTTCAAATTGCTGAATATGCACTTAAGTACTTAAGAATTCCCTACATTTTTTACCATTATACTTAAAAAAAAATAATTTATCACAAACCAATTCTCTTAGAACAAATTAAGATAATCCTGGCACACAAAAATAACAGTAGCAAGACTACTGAAACTGAAGAGAGGGACAGCAAAATTTCTGGCACTGACAGTATTTTTGAACCACCTGCACGGAAGCAGTGTAATTTGTCTAGACAACTCATCACTGTGCTTTTCAAATTATTTTATCCCTCTATTTATTCAATACTTGGAGTTCCAGCTAGATTTCATATTTGAAATGACACAGTGTGATCATCTTGGAGTTTGCTTTCTGCAACATATTTGAGATAAATAATTTTTGTTCTGAAGCAGAATTATGATGTTTTATTTCAGAACCACTCGCAGAATTCTAACCTTCCACAATGTCTATGTACAGAATTTTCCTGCATTATCCCTTAGCATCAGAGAAAAGATGATGATCCTGCTCATGCTTGTGCATATATTTGTTTGCTAAAAACAAAAGAAGAGTTTAATTGAGCTATTCATATGCCCAAAGCTAAATATAAGTGTATATTTTCCCACACATAAACTGATGGGTACTATATCAGTTGCCTAACTTACTTTAAAAAAAAACCCAATGAATGCCTTTACTAGATATTCAATTTAATGGGAACCTATGGGTGGTAGGTAATTGTGAAAGAATATTGAAGTTTTCTGGTGGTTTAATTAAAGACCAAAAAATTAACTTAGAAAAAATATTTATAATAAAAAGCCCAGCATGAAGTCTGCTGATAAAATAGTTACTAAAACCTATTTGTCTTCAACAGCGTTTAGGGAAATACCAATACTCACTCAACAGCAAAAAAAACCCCATCAGAGTAATAATATTCTGTAATTAACAGAGTAAAGTCCACAGAGGCTGTTATTTTAGCACAGAAAGCAATCAGGTTGGTCAGGTGTGATTTCCTCCACCCTTACTGACTTATCCCAGTACCTTTTCCATCTTCTACCTGAAAACAATTTCCATGAAAACTTTTTTCATAGTCTCCAGGGCTCAGGTTAGGTTGTTCAGGCCTATAGCTTTCCACATCCTCCTTGCCTTCAAGAAGGATGTAGCAACCACACCTGCGAGTCTTACAGCCAGGTTCAAACATTAATACAAATTTCTGATGGCAGGAAGAAAAGATCACTGCCAGGTGCCAGTGAAAGTTGTCAAATATAAAGTAACACAATGGTTGGCAGTGTAGTAAACTTGGTTAGTCTTTTTTTTTTCCTTTTTAATTTTTTCAGCCTTAACCAAACTGACCTCCCTTAGGTTGGGAATGTCAACAGAAATATTCAATCAATCAGCATGCCAGCTTTTTAAAAGAAATTAAAGCTTGAAAATTTGGACTCAGTACTTTTCTATCGAGTTGCTGATCTTTTACAGAATAGGATATTATACGTGTTCACAACTACACTCCCTGAAAGCCAACCTCAGTTACATGGTCTTATCTCAACTAAATTGGATTTCATAATTTGTCAAATTGAGCGAGTCAATTTTCAACGGTCCACTTTATCAACTCTTAAATACCTCTGAATATCTTAGTTTACCAAATACACGAGCTTTCTCCTTACTGCCTAGAAGGATATCAAAGAATATGTTTATTGCTGCATGTGTTTTCCTGTTTCAGTTCTACTTTTGCCTTGTCCCAGTCAACATTTATGCTTCCTGGATACAAATCAAGACAGTTCAAACAGCCCAGCCAGTTTTTACTGTAATAGTAAATCAGAAGCAGAATCAAGATTTTCAAAGACAATTACCTATGGAATTAAGCACCTCTGGTTAATTTTCTTTAAAATTTTCATTCCACTTTGTGAACTAAACCACTACACACAGTTCTCATTCTCACATTGGATGGAATAAGGCTCACTTCTTTATTCAAATAAGCTTCCACATTCAAACAGACAAGATGATTTAGAAGGAAAGCAATGTTTAATGGGTATACTATATTGTTAAATACAATCATGAGTATAACTAACTGTGAAAACAGTAAAATGATTCAAGATACTATTTCTGTTCATTTTTATGCTAGAACTCTATCAGACAAATGAATACAAGACAAAACTTGCATTCTGTCAAAACTATTCTCCTGCTCATTCTACCACTAGAAGTCTAATCTCTGGCACTACAGCTCTCAGACATATTCATTGTCTTTCTATTAGAAATCTCATGTCTTTTAATGTCTTCTTGTGATTGTTTGGATTTGCTTTTTGTTTGGTTCCTTCCCCCCCAATGTTTTAATGTTTGATCAATGTTGCTTTCCTAAAGCTTGTATTGTTGGCTCAAATATGAATTACATGTAATGACCAAATTCAAAGTCCATTTCTTCTGTTGTCAGTTCTCTGCTATTGTTAGAGCTTTCCTTACACACAAATCAAACTGATTTTCCCTCTCTCTATGGATCAATTTCCTACCACAATAAAAATCAATTCTCAGTCACTTTGTCCTCCACAGTCAAAGTCAATTCCCCTCACGCTGACATACATATTCAAATATCCCCCTCTGTAACTCAACACCACTTAGTGCATCCACCATCACCACCAATTCAACCCACAATCAAGTCTTTATGAATTGATTTGGTTTACCCACAGGCAAACAAAATTAATCCCCACTCACACTTGCTGGATCAATTTCCTTATCCCAGCTTAAATCTGTTTCCCCTCACTGACTATCCTGTTCCTCCCCTGATCATGCAGAAATGAGTTTCTACTCCAACTTGTGTCCTTCAGAAGCTCTGGTCTCCTGCTAGCACATTCATTTTGAGTTCTTATTCCAGCTTTTGCCTTTCTTATTCTTCATTCCCAGCTGGTAGAAGTCCCAGAATACATATTCCATTCTTTTCTTCCTTTACTTTACACCTCTCTCTGGGGTCTCTTACATGATATTCCTTCCTAATTCAGTACTCCCTGATTTTCATACATCTGTTCTCCACCCCTTGTTGAAACTCCACTAGTCCTTGAAGCATCTAGTCTTCCCAGGGTGCAGATCTCACCATGTTGACGTCAGTAAGTGGCTGAAGCCTGGACTGATGGCTACTAAGGCATTAGGGGCCTCTCCTTGGCATGCAGGAAGAATAACAACCCATCCTTCTTAAATTATGTCAGCAACAGATCCCAATAGCACTATCATGCCTACACATGAGACAGTCCAGCTCTGACAGATGGAGCAAGAGTAGCTACATTTCACTTCTACAGAATTGCAGAAAGTCTACTATGTGTGACAACTTGGGAAGATATTTTCAGTTTTAGAAGACCCCTGAATATTCCTCAAAAACCCTTAAACACCTTTTAATTTCCTGTTGGAACATGATAGGACCTGGTAGGCTTAGGAAGAAAATTTTCAAAGTTGCATATTACGCCTCTATAAAATAGTCTCATTGAGTGTCCCAGAGTTTGAAAAGAACCTCATTATAAGAAGCATTTTTATTTTTTCTCAACATACGTTTAGCACAATCCCATTTCACTTTATTCTGTTTCTGCTATAAAGAAGAAAACATAGAACTGTGTTCATAGTGTTATCTTTTTAGTACCAATTACTAGCACACTGGCATGTGATTCCAAAACTTAAGTGGTGACAGAATAAAATGAAAAAGGATACATCATGGAGTTATAGTCACATGGAGTTTGAAGCCTATTCATGTACAGAAAAGAATTCAATTTAGAACTGCAGGCTGTTCTTCATATCTGGCATATTTTCCTTTAAAAAAACAACCAACCAAACAAAAAAAACCACATACAAGAAACCGCCCACCCAAAACCAACCAACCAAAACCCCAAAAAACTGGCCCACTAAGTTTAGCTAAATAGAATTTGAAATATTTCTTTGGATCAAGGAATTAATTTGACATGTACCTTTTATTTTATTTTAATTTTATTTTACTCAAGGTGCTAGTACTCCCTTACACAGTGATCTTTTGAGATTTCAATACATAGTTCTTGGAAACACATCTCAGTTACTGTAAATTGTCACAAGTCCATTAACTATCTTCTCTGAACATCTCAGACCCAATCGTTACCTCTAACAAATATTAGTAGGAGGACTTTTTAAGAAATGTTTTACAGATGGACTCTCAAGAAAACCCACCCACTCATCATATGTTTCTCATGGTGTTTTGATACCTTTTTGTGGATTTTTTCCCAGTCTCTTCTGATTATGTTTTGTAGCTCAAGAACAAGAAAAAATGAAAACATAAGCAAATATTTGAAATAATATCCAACCAGAGTTTCACCATCATTCAGCTTGTGAGTACAACTTCACCTGGAGCTAGACATACATTAGAGAAAAGTACATGCAGGAAACAAATGAGATCGATAGTCAAGTTTTGATGTAAAAATATTAGATATCTTATCCAAAATATTTGAAGTATATTATATGGCCTGAACTTTATTTTGATGCATAAAACCAGAAGACCTGCAACTGCAGTGGCTGGACTGTGTTTATGCGGTAGTGCAACGAGCTTCAAATTCTTTTGACAAATGTAGAATGATTCTGATCACAGAATTATATCTCAGTCACTTACACAATACCAGTCTATTTGACACATAACTTTGTAAGACTTTGCTCTTTCTAGCAAAACAAACAAAGGGCTTTCACCTATATTTTTTTTTTCTCAAAAAACAAAATTTACATTTTTTATTTTAGGAGAAAATGTTTTTATTAGTTGATGGCTATCTTTAGCTGTTCCCTCTACCAGCATTTAAAATTTGGGATAATATCTATGTGCTCTGTTTGTAATTAAACTCAGGACAAAAAAAAAAAAAAAGGGAAAAGCTTTCAAAAATCATTTTAAGTGCAAACAACAAAACAAAACAGTTATTTTGTTGGCATAGAGCAAGTCATGGCTGACTGCTTTCCTGGAAACCTAGTGTATGAGGGTTCCAGCTCCATCCTCTTTATAAATGTATTAGTACCTATTGTTTAAGCACCAGGTGCACATGTTTGTCTACAAATTATTTTCCTTCTGAAGGCCAAAGAACAAAAGCCAAAAACCCCTAAATTGGAAAATAACCTCATCCAAGCTCATATACAGGAAATCCAACACTTTCAGCTATATCATTCCAAAAACCATGAAGACAATGCAAGGGAAATGCTCTATGTGCATCGTAGAGAGAAAAAGGACAATATTTGTTCAAGAAAACTCATACAGTCTCACTGGAGGATTAGCGGAAGAAGTGTTCTTTCTCTTCACAGCAAGTCAGCATGAGTCTTATGAGCCATACTGCCCAAAGTTGCACACAGAAGTACAGGGCTCTTATTTCTGACCGCAGGTTCACATGCGAAAACCCCTGAGAAGCTTAGTGTGACCCTGCAGCTGCTGGCACTATCTGAGACATTCTCATTGGACTGAGAGGCCTCAGAGAACTGATGTAGCCCCAACATATTCTCAGCCACTTTCATTTATATAATAACCAGTAGTAAGGTAACTTCTGCCTTGCACTGCAACTTCCAAATACGTTACTTCTTTGAGATACCTCTGGTTAGCCATTTTCTTACCTTGTTTTTGATTTCAGTATCAGTTTGATCTCATTATTTAGCAATAAAATGCAAATCTGAAGTTCATTTTACCCCTCACTTTATTATAGGTCATGCTGTACAGTCAGAACGTTAAAATTCCTACGTTAAATGACTGAAAGCATGCTCAAAATGTTGAGTCACATGATGCTTTGGTTTTGCCATTTTCTTTTTCCCTCTCCAAAGACTCGGTTGAGAGACTGCACAGCTGAAGTGTTGTACCCATGTAAAGAAGGATAAGATTCGTAAGAAGAAATAGAAGCATGGAACGGCACTAAAAAAAAAGTGAAAATACTTTATATTTCATAGGAGTTTTTACACTTATCTCACTCCTGCAATTCAGATTAATTAAATCCTTGCAACATCCTGTGATCACACTGCAATGGCAAACAACGGATACCAGGATCTGAAGCCCTTTTGGAAAATATCACACAGAAAATCTACTGCAGATATTCCTACCCCAAGTGTTTAATGTCAGAAGCTATAAAGAAGTCCACTCAGGCATTGCCAGTTTTATGCAAATCTGTTTTTCCAATTTTGAATTAATTTAAGGAGCACAGACTATTCAGATAGACTTTTGACAATTTACATAGAGTCAACTAAGAGTAGAAATTAATCCTCTTACACTGTGATAGTACAACCAGCAGCACCTCTGCCATTAAGGAACAGATATTAGGACATAAGTAAAAATTTCAATTTAAGCTTTATATTTAGAGATCTTCAAAGATCTGACACTCCTCCAACAAAAAGCTATGAAGAGATGGAAGGTGACTCAGCTGTATCATAAGACTTTTGGGAAGGGAGGGACATGGCAGATCAGAACAGTGTCAAATCTACAGAGCAAAGTCACCCCTCCGTGGGGAAGTATTTAATTTAGACAAGCCATTTCAGCTTTATGTGAATTCAAAAGAATTCATTACTTTTGCCTGTGATCCCTTTTTTTGCTTAAGATCACATCGGTAACACCAGCAGCTTAGAACAGGACAGCAATGTATTACAATTGCCAGTACCGATTTACACGAACACAGTTCACCAATTTCTAAGTTAAAAGCTTTTTAGAACCCCTCTTTCCTGCTGAGAAGCATAGGCATGGGTTTAGTATTCAGAGGTATAGGTACCTATAACACTGTGCATTTGATTAGCTTTCACTGAAATAGGCTGGTTCAGCAATGACACAGTTTAGAAATAGACATCTAGGGAGTTATTAAAGTTTTAAGCCATATGGTCATCATTCACCTCTAACACAGTGACAGAAGTAATAGGGTGCAATAAAGGGGGAAAGAGACTTGGGAGCAGATGAACAAGTCTGCTGCTCAGAGGAAACACAAGAAGGAAGGAAGGGGAAAGCAGAGTGTCTGGAAAAGGGCAAGAAGAGGCTTTAGAAATGGAACATTTTCACTTTTTCACCCATCCGGGTTCAGTTTATCACCAGTTGCTCACCATACAGGGCCACATCTCCTACAAGGAGCTTTTAAGATCTTTCTCCTTCCATGAGGAAGCTCTCTGTCTACAACTCCCATTCCAGTCTCCACTAAGTAGTCCTAGGTAGATCTGTGGGTAAAATAGGTGGATGCTTACTCAGTATGTGCTTTGAACTACCTCTGTGTATAGGGATGAATGAGGCAGGTTAAGGAAAACAACAAGAGGCCAACGGTCAGGCAGTCTCTTTCTCTAGAGGTTCACCACTGGGTTTAAATGAGTCAGTGAATCTTAGCTGGCAATAACAAGTAATGTCCTCCTTCAGTTATATGTAGAACAGAAAATAACACTCAGAAATGATTATTGCCTAAGTAAAATGATGTTGTAAAAAATGAATGTATCAAAAGGAAGACTCCGAAAATGTCTCAGTTCTTTGGGTGGAGGAAACAGGGGAGCAGGGGAACACTGCAAACTCACCTGAACTGAAGCAGCAAAAAGCATGAAATGAAGCCAAAGCAATTAAGCTTGTGTGAACTGCTGCTAGCAGGGAGGATGCAAATTACTCACCTGCACATTTTGACTTTGCAAATTGTGAAGGAATGTTGGGAAGGGAAATCATCAGTCTTGGGGGTAATGGGACCAGCTAAATATTTAGGAACTCAGGTGGGAGTGGAGGGGAGACAGGAGTAGTTTTCTGCTTCTAGAGGGGGGGTTGTCCCCTAGAAAAGCAGCAGTGGAAGTAGCAGTAGGTGAAGAAAGAGCCTAGGAAATAAGGTTCTGCCTATGCCGGGCTGGTGGCTCTAGCCTGTCCCCTGCTGTTGGCAGAGCGCAATTGTGAGACAGAGACAGGACAGAAGAGCGATTCCTAATTCTCCTTCAGAGACCATTTCAGTTTAATTTAGGAATTAGCTTCTGTTACTGCCATCGCTTCTATGACACAAAAAATAAAGAAAACCGAAGAAAAGTACCTTTTACAGTCTCACTGTATTTGTATTTCTGAACTACAATCTGGCTCAAATACTTAGATACACTTCTGAAACGAATTTACTTTTTTCCTACTTAAGGGCTGTAACTGGGCCAATATGTGTTATTTTCAACTGTTTTCAGTATTACATTTTCCTCTCTTAATATTTGTTTTCAGGTATTGTTGTTGGCTCAATTTTCCAGAGCTCAAAAGTGTGGAAATTTCGTATTCCATTCAGCACTTTCTCATGAGATATGAAAAGAGTATTCATAGAAAGCAGTTGTATTTGGGTTTAACATTGTTAGCATTTCCTCTCATGAGGGATATTAAATAATTTCATGCACAACTGCTCAAAATATTTTTTAAACTTCTGTAAACATAAGATTGCCAAAATCTAACATATGTTATGTGGTATTTAATCCTCAAGAGGAACTGAAGGAACAAAACACTTCTGCTAAAGTAATTAATAAGCACCAATGCAGATACCTAGAAGCTGTTCCATCAAAATGAATCATATCCCCTAGTAAGTCACACCCAATATTTAGCAGTCTAAAAAAGACAATTCAACAGACAAGAATGCCAGCTAAAACGAGTGCTGAAATCTTATGTATCGAGATCAAATCACCAAAGCTGTGCTACCTTCTGGTGCTCCTGAATTAGGGAAAATAGGGGAAGTTTTTTGTAGAAAATTAATTTTGCCTATGAGAAATCTGTTTTGGCACAACATACGAATCCTGTAGGGACTGGCGATTAAGGTTAAAGTGTATGCTAATGAATTACTGAAACTAAATTAAAAACCAGGAGAGTTCCCTAACTCCATTACACTCGTAAAGGTCTTTTTAGTTGCCACCTACAGAAGTGACAGATAAGTCTTACTTATTGTTTTACTGCAATTTACAGTATGCAAGATTCTCTGTTAAAAGAAAATCACATTATACTACATCATAAGTATTACAGTACCTCTCATATTTTGTCCTAATATTTATTAAGCAAAAATAGAAACATTTGCTAGTGAAGTCAGTGGATTAAGCTTAGGTCATGTGTGACTCTCTTTAATAGACACAGACTTCCTAAAGTGTAACAAAACATTAGAGCTCTTTCTATTGGTACAGTGGAAGAGCTCTTGCCTACAGTTACTGGGCAGTGCTTTTCAGTGAGGGCTTCAGGAAAATGCTTCCAGTTCAGGATCCACAGCCTTAAACCTTCTCCTTTCCCTTCTATGTATCAAACAGGATTCACTCTTATAAAAGCTTTATGAAGATGCTGTTGGTGTTAGCAAGAACATCCTCTTGCACACTAGGCAGTCCACTTATCAAAGAGACAAGATTAAACTTGTGTGTTAAGGTTGAAAATGGCATCCGCTAAGCCTTGGGACACTGCTCCACTTGGCTATGAGGGAGCAAAGGGAAAGGTATTTTCTCCTTCTTTCAAAGCATAACAGCACAAAGAAAATAATTTTAAATTCAATGAACCGGAGGGAGAATCTGTATCTTAATCAGTGAAGTATTGCATTGGGTAACCATTGCTATTTCTGAAATTCGACCTGCTTTACTGTTTCATGCTGCACTGACTGAATGCTTCAAGTAAAAAATAGGAATCAGCTTCTGAGTCTGCATAAGAATCATGAACACTTCCATAGGTGGTAGCAATAAACTCCTGCTCCTTTGTTTTCTTAATATCCCCTACATTGCCTTTTTTTACTACTGACCATATGAAAGTTTTACACATAAAATCTTAGTTTATATATATTAATCTTTGTATTTTCACTATTTATAATAAATGCAATATATATTTTTATGCTTTGTTTGGATTTTGTTCTCGTTTTCATTTTAAAGTAATTTTTATTGAAAGGATAATTCCAAATAAAAAAAATACTTTTGTTTGTTTTGTTTCTGATACTCATCTTGATAGTGAATACAGAAGTCTGGATGGTTTGAGGTATTATTAAAAAAAATGCAAGGCCTTAGTAAAAAAGCCTATGTTTCTTCATCTTCACAGGATAACAAATGGAAACTTCCAGCTTACAGTTTTAAATACTGTCCAATTGTCATATAAAGACATTATCATAATCAATGCAGTTCTTATGGTTCAATTCCAAGAAGTTATTTCATCCAGTTGCCATTATTTGGTCCTTGTTTTGGTACCCTGAATGTGACAGAAGTGATCTATAAATTTAAATGTATTCTTCCTTTACAAAAGGTTCCTGCAATTCAGTCTTGAGAAAACTGAACTGCATAATTTATTCTCGCTGCCTTATTTAGATGTGCTTATGGGGTGGAAATATTCTGTACACTTTTACAAAAATGATATATTAATTTACACTAATGATATACCTACTGCATTATTACATTATTCCTCTCTGCACAAGATCTATCCCTGTGGATCAAAGTCAGCACTCCTTTAGCTGGAGTTTCACTGCTGGCTCTAAGGCACAATTTAGCTCACTCAGTAGAGATATGTATAATTTATTTATTTTTATTCTTAGTTGAAGAGGCTCTTAAATATCTTCACCACAAAGCAAAATAAAGTGGCCATGACATTTTGGCTCATCAGTGGATGAGGTGTACATTAACCTAAGTTGCCTGTGATTAAACAGGCTTAGAGCTGAGCAAGCTTAATTAAATAGATGGAAGAATTTCAGAATCCCATTAAAGAACAGAAGATGAAAACCCCATGATGCTGAACCCTTTATTTAACAGAGTATTTCTAAAACCAGTGTTTACCAGATATAAATTTTGCATCTTCTATGCAGGATGTGGTTTTGCAAAGTATGGTTTTGAAGGTTTTAGAGACCAAAATACACTTCTCTAGAGAAAAAAATATGTGAACTGCTTACCATGCTCCTTTCAGCTACATCACTAATTCCCTTTTTCACTAAACACAATGCTTTTTATGATGTTGGGGTTTTTTTGTTTGTTTGTTCATTTTTTCCTTCTTACTTTGGAAACAACCCAGCCCTTCCCACAACATTGAGACTTTTGGATCCACTCATCAACTTCAATGCAATGAGCAGTAGAAGTCTCAAAGATACAAAGTTCAAGAACAATGAAAATCAGCAGCTTGAGAGGAAATCACTGACCCTACTGAAGGAAAGCTTGAGAGCTTAACATTAAGTTCTGTTTCACAAAACAGTATATTTTATCTGTTTTTTTTTAGGGGCTTTTGGAGTTGGCTGACACCATCTCATGGGTTGGTGGGCAATGGAGAAATCCTAGGCATGAGTGAAACTTTGGTTCCAGGTCTCCTGCCTCATGAATGTAATGTGAATGTAGGATACACGTTTGCAAGAAATGAGGCTTCCTTTTTTCACACAATATCTTTCCAGGTTTTCACCACATAGCAGTTCTGTCTTTGACACAAAGCCGAAATACTCAAAAATCGGGTTCTGAAAGAAACTGCACTGAGAACTTCACATTTTTCACAGCTCAGCAAACACTGGCATGAAAAAGCTCTGTTAACATGGTCCACATATTTGAGCTGAAAATAACATTTAGCTGCAGACACACACATTAAGACAGAGATGCAAAATATTCCAAATATTTTTCCACATGAATGCAGAATGACAAAATATCATCTGCTAACAAAAAGCAGAATAAAAATAACAAAAATCTCATTTTGCTAGGTATTTAAGCTCAGTAATTGTCTAAGTGAAAAGCCATTTTCACTACTCACTTTTAAGAAACCAAAATTCATAGCAGTATAGAAGGAGTCTTCAAGGTCAAAGGGTATATATAGTCTGCTTGCTGCAATATAATCTGACATGATAAATCATGTACAAGTAGACAGAAGTGCTGCTATCATGAATTTGTAGAAGGAGAACAGAAAATATTTTTTACAAAATATTAATTAAACTATACAGCAATTTTCATTTTTCATGTTGTTTTACTGCTTTCTTTTTCCTTCACAATAAACAATCTTTAAAAGAAGCCCTTTCTCTTCCTTATCTCCTCTCCAACAAACATTATACCACTGACAAAAGACTGCTAATAGAATAGTTTTACAGACAGTAGGCAGAAGCTTTCTTTGGAACTATACCAGTAACATATTAAAAGGATTTTTAACAAAGTATGAAAGAAAAAGTGATACAAATTCATGTTTTTTTGTTTTTTTTTTTTTTGTTATAAAAAAAACACACACATAACATTCCTGAGGCTGATGCCAGAGGATCAGAGCTTTCAGAAACACCTTAATCTGCAGCTTGCCCTATTTGTGTTTCATCTGAAGGAAGAAATAATTAGAAGATTGACAAAAATATTTATTGAATTTGTTTAGTGCTAAATCCTGCAATAATATTTGGACAGTAGAAAGCCATATACTGCCAAAGCCCTCACAGAAACATTAACATAGTATGCAAGCACCTGTAAGATGTGCTTTATAAGATACAAAAGATGATCCTAAAAGAGCCTATGCTATAGTGAAAGGTGGGAGTGGGAGGGAATTTGAGTCTAGCATGTAAAAATGTCTGGAATTTCAATACAAGCTTTTATGGGCAATATAGACTAATAAAATTGCGATAAACAGGAATTTAAATGGGAAAAATACACAGAATCCAGTGCATTAATCAAAACAAAGCAGCTGAGAACCACCCTGCTCTCAGAAAGGACGGAGTCAGAGAATCAGGGTGATTTCCATTACTTACAATACTAACTAACTTTGAGATGTAAGTCCAGAAGAAGCTTCCAAGGTGCTCTAAAAGAAATGCTGCTTTTCCTTCCCCTTTCCTTATACAACTTACACAGTCACTCCCTAAGAAAAATTACTAATCCTTTGCTATGTAAGAGGGAATTTTCTCAAATCAAGAAACAGAAGTAGCCATGGCTTCTCATAATTTAACCACCTTAGGAAAAACTCTAAGATCTCATACCAGAATGAGACGTCTACCAAAAATTTTCACTTTTTCCATTATTATGTTTTCAGATGGCATCATGTCAGCACTTTATACTGCTATGTTATACTTTATGTTCTGGGTCATTTACAGACCACCACTTTCCATTTCTCTTTACAATGATCTTTCAGTGGATTACTTCCATCTATATTATCTGTTCAATGAAATAAGGGTAGACAGACCTGGGGATAGTTAAAAAGGTGGGAAGGGGAACAAATCTCAAGGGATAAACCCAATGCATTCCCACTGTATGAAACAGACTTTGCTAGTGACTGAATTAAGAGGCTTTGAATATGGGGAAAGGGTTGGCTACCAGTCTTTCCTAAAAGTTTCTCCCCATCTACTTTTTAAACTTCACTTCTCGTGTTTACTAAAAGACAGTTAGATTCTATAAATTTAGAAAAAGACTGAAAAGCCTAAAATCAATTGTACGTGTTACCTGTTGCAACTGATGATACATAATTGCTAGAACTACCATCTTTATTGTTGATATCATCAGTTAATTTCTGACATGAACTGAAGTAAATTAAATGTATCTTTTTGTTTCTGTTTCATGAGAAATCCAAGGGAAACAAGAGGGAAACATGTTAATTGGGGATTTTCTGTTTTTGGTTTTTTTTCTATGAATTTTTCTAAGTACCTACAAATCATTATTTCGGTACCTCAGAGTTTAGAACTGAACTCCCCTATCAAAAGGAAGAGGCTTATTTTTTTACTTGAGTGTACTAGCATTTTCAATGAATACACCCTTTTCTCCTTTCTGATCTGGATGAATATTCTTGCATATCTTTGCAGGTTATGTGTGGAACCACATAATGACTAGACTATCCTATGGTGAAATGGTAGGAGCTTGTGGGCATAGACACTGGGTCCTGGATCTCTCTAGACTAAGTGTGTACTGTGCATCAGTGATGCACATACATAAAAATAAAATAAAAAATACATAAAATAAATTAAAAATAAAGGCTGTCCCCCTCAGTCTAGGAAATACCTGCCATTTCTTTTTGGACTATCACTGATAGTATCCACATTAATAAAGGAAAGAAAGGCTTGACTAACCCAATCCTATTCCTTTATTTGGGGCATGCCAGGAGTGAAGTATTTATTAGCTAACTGTAGACATTGTGCCCCTTATTGCCAATATTTGCTAACTCAGAACACATGGGCCACACGACCATCCGCCTTTCAAGTTGCAACATCAAATGCACTCCTGCTCCACTCCCTGGGCAAACTCTAGCAGGACATCATATTATGGATGTTAAAAGCTCTCAGTTTTTCACAAGAAACCTAGCAGTGCTCCTTATTAAGTGAGAAACTATTCTGACTCTTTTTATGTGGTGAAGCTTGAAAACATTATTCCTGTGAGGGACATAAAAATGGAAATTAGATGCTGCTTCTTGCCCAGAAAGCAAGCAACTATCAGCACCATCAAATGTTTGAGTTTCCTTTTCTTTTTCGTTCTTTGGAACAAAAAGGCCAGCTGGAATTATTTCCATTTGTATTATTTTCTCTAGATTTAAACACTAAGCCAAACTCACAATTACCATACATCTAGGTAATAGACAGTAGAAATCCTGCTCAGATTGCACTTCTCATTTAATTTAAATATATATCATATGAAAATTAAATGCACCTCTCAAAACTGCTGTTACTCTTCATTCCACATTTTTTTCTCTGGGTGTGACCACATTCATTATAGTAACTGCAGGCTGCCATCTATAACTTGCCATGTCTTTGGTGGCCAGTGAACTAGGAACAACTCAACCCAGTTCATCTGACCCTACTGAATAGGTGTCTTCATTACAACCAGGGGCTAACAGAGCACATTAAATATTATTTTGAGTCACTAAAACCAGAAGCCTGCTGTAAATGCAAGCTGATTCAGGGCAGATTTACTATTCATGTAAACAGGTGTAATCCTATTCCATTAAAAAACTGAATCATTTGGAAGGAAACAAAGGCTCCAGTAGAATTTATAAATTTTGGGAATGGTACTGTCTTATGCATTCTGATTCACCATCATTGCTCTAAGGGTCCCATGACACATGAAAACTCCACAGGGGCTGGCAGAGCACCCAGCTCTTGCACAGAAAACTCGAATTCCATTGAAGGAGGAAAGATGTCCTACCTTAAGGGCTAACTTTGAAGCACCTAACTGCAGGCACCTTGTTCTCGGGCACAGTATCTATAGAAGCAGTTTGTATAAATGTCACGGAAGCCAGGAACGGGTGCTTTATTGCAAAAAAAAAAAAAAAATCCCAACCTCTAAGATTCCAGCTAAAATGACCAGAAAAAGCCATATATAATTTTATTTTTATTATTCTTTTAATTTATAATGGGAATATCTTGTTAACAGCAAAAGTAGCTGCCATGAAAGAGCTATGCCTGGTATCTGAGATCAGCACAGTGCCTCTGCAGACTTCAGGTCTTTGAGGCAGACACTCTTGCCTTTGGATTAAAAGGCCTTAGAAAAGTACACTTTCAGTGATAGCTGCAGACTGAAAATCAGGATGATTGACACACTAATACACATACACAAATTCAGCAATTATATCTTTGTTGCTAGTCTACAGAACTACCTCTCTGCTGCAGATCTGTCTCTTTTGTATGGACTAAATGTATGTGGAAGTTGAGCTAACTTGCCAGTGCAATGTGGCCAGAATGCTTGCCGTACTATTAATAATAATGAAGAGAAATCCCATGAAGCATTTATACTTTAAATCCCAAAGAGAATTATATTGTTAGGTTTATATACTTAGAATAATAATACAGAGATTTCAAAATCTAGAGCTCAGCACATACAAAAGGAAATGGAAAGGGAGTTCAAATTCACATACAACCAAGGATCTACAAAGGGATCTTAGGCTGCACCCCTTCACTTGAAGTAATCAAGAGCAAATGTGGAAACTGGCATCTTTATAGAAAAAACACATTACTGCAAATCTTCAGCTTTTAAGTGTTTTGGTTAGTCACCGACCAAAACAGTCTGCAGGTACTGAATTTCAGTAGCCGTTTAGTTCACAGAGCGACCACAGTACGTGGATTAGGAGTACCAAGAATCTTGTTCAAAGCAGTAGAATTTCTAAAGAAAAAGTGCATTGTTGGTCATTACTGCAAAATTCTTTTTTACAGTTGAACCTGTGCCTGTTCACCTGGGAAGAATTTTAATACAGAAGCATTTTAACACCTACATAATAGCCTACAGAATGTGCCTAATAAAGGCTGATTTACCACTGTATTTGATTAAACTGTATCTCCATCTGTGGAAGGTAAATGGATTCTTAAATTACTAAGGATAATTATAGCCCACAAACCTCGTAGACCCTTTGCATCAGTCCCTGCACAATGAATAAGGTGGCAACTATCTATGTACCCTGAGTTGTATAATGAATGCTGCCATGTTATCGCTAAGTATGAAATTAAACCAAACAAATCACTTAAATCTCACAAGGTACCCCTCTTACAAAGGCACTATAAGAAGCTTATAAGTACCCTACACTAGTGCTGACCCAAACCCCATCACTGGATACACCTAAATCTGCACCAAAGATCATGTCATGACAGTTATCATGACAGGAAAAATGTTATTATATCAATATTTTGTTCCTCTAAAATACCTATGTTCTAACACTTTCAAGAATTTTGGTTCACACTTTTCACAAAAAAAAAAAAAAAAAAAATTCCAAAAAAACCCCAACCTAAAACAAAAAACCCCAAACCCTCAAAAAACTCTCAAGACCTTCTTTTATTATTAATATTGCAAAATTAAACATGACCATTACTGCTTTTCCTCAATCTATCAGATGTTTCTCTGCTTACACATAGTAGCATTAGTAACATATAGCTACACTGCAATTCAGACCTGACAGGTGATTTGTAACTCACTCT
This sequence comes from Lathamus discolor, assembly GCF_037157495.1. Classification (NCBI taxonomy): domain Eukaryota; kingdom Metazoa; phylum Chordata; class Aves; order Psittaciformes; family Psittacidae; genus Lathamus; species Lathamus discolor. The sequence goes on from NC_088892.1 coordinate 16,683,941, forward strand.
CATAACTTTTGCATAAGTTCTGGTCTCCAAAATGACCTCCAAAAATGAGACAATAAAAATTCATACAACGAAGCAGAACAATCATAAGAGATTGAGGGTTTGGTGGGTTTTCTTTTCTTTCCTTTTTCTCATTAAATAGCTAACACATTAAACAGCCCACATGCTCCAGTAAAGCTAAGCTGAGCTTCAGCTGGAGCAGGCAAATGTTTTGAACTCAGCCAAACAAGTATATTTAGAATAATTTCAGCTAAACACCAAGGAAAGTTTAGCAGATAGAAGGATAACTGTTAGCTTATTATTGAAAAGCTTACTTAATTTAAAATGGACACACCATCCTAAACTCAGTGTTTCTGTATGATGTACAGCAGCTGATTTTTATTCAGAATAGGACTAACACATAGATTGTATTTCAATATCACATTTTCCAAATCCAGTTAAAACAAAGAAGGCAGGAAGAGATTTGAGGAGTTCTGAATCCCACTCTGCATGCTGTAGTCAGTCTTCTAGAAAGGACAAAGAGAAAAAAGGGGCCATAAAATGTTTTCTTTTTTGATAATAGGAGAAAATTGTCCAGTTTCCAATTTTGCTGTTGACTTTGCTGATATGAAATCTGCTGTTAATGAAAACTTTGATGATAATTAATTTAACAGAAAAAAAGTGATTGTCTTTTAATTAATGCCAAAATTTACCCTTTTGCTGGTATTTCATGAAAAAGCCTGTTTCCCTTGAAAAGCCCCTAGGTAATAATTTTAAAGTCTACAGAAAGTAGAGAGAGGAAAAGGAAAAGATTTGGCAGGACACTAATATTAAAAAAAAAAAAAAAAAAAAAGAAAGAAAGAAAAGAATATATTTAAGACAAAAGATCTTGACAAATATCTACCAAATGTTTATTTAGAAGTGATGCGTTAACACACTACGGGAAAACTTTGGGTATTACACTGGCACTTCCACCAAACTCCACAGCTGTTACAACTCTAGCACAAACTTTTATGTATTTGGTTCAGTCACACTTCTGGAACATACCTGGGTATTATTCCTGCCCTAAGGACATTTAAAACTAAAACACAAGGGACTGGGTACATCTCACCTGGTTTAAGACACCTACATGAAGCAACTAAGAATCTCCTGTTTCTTCAAGGACAGTAGAAAAGACAAGCAAGCCTAGACTGCTAATTTTATGAATCAAAGGGTCTCCTGGAGATGTTTGTCTTCATTCATTGACAGTAATGCAGAACTATAAATTAAGCACCTCAAATAAACACCCCTGTTCAGTACTTAAAAGTTAATCTGGGCCAAAGCAGTTTAGAGATTGTATTTACAGCATGACAACTGCAACAGGACTAGCAACTGGACCTCCTCAAGATTCTTGTCAGAAACGCTCCCATACTGATAAAAGAACCAGTCAAGAAAAAAGGAAAATAACTTTCCTCTCTTCCCAAGCTACCTTTTGTAAGGTCACATCTAGAGAATGAAATTACACATAATTATATCAGTGACAAAGCATTACATAATAGCCCAAGTGATTCACTGTGTCCAGTCCCGATTTACCCTTGACTGCTGAGTTGTCCCATACCACAATAATGTTCGTGCTGAAGCATTTCAGCAATCTCTGACACCTACACCCTACTCCACTGTCAATCCATCCAGCATTGCTTCTCCCACTCACACACTGCAGGTTAAGCAAAGTTAGGACTAAGTGATTTCAGTTTGAACTACACTAAGTGCTTACACCAGCACTAAATCAGCCCAGACCAATGTTTCACATGATTTAGCAGAAAACAACCTATCCAAAGAAAATTTGGTAATCAACTCCAGAGGGACAAAGTAAGTTAAATTTTGGGGGAAATTTCTACACAGTATGTTTCTTCAAGTAAATCTGATCAACAACTTTTGCTTTCACCAATACGTTTTAGGAGAACAAGATAAATCTGAAGAAGACCAACTGGCATGTAAGCAAAAATGTAAGGAACATGAAAATGAAGAATGTCAAGGATGTAGAATAACTGAATTCCTGTTTTTAATGATTTCATGTTGTACTATCACTTGATTCAACTCCAGAATGAGTGATTTAAAAAATAAAAAAACCAACCAACCAACCAACCAAAACCCCAATAAATTTAATGTAGCTTAGTAGGAAAGAAGAAAACAACTGCATTTTATTTTGGTTTGTTTTCTTTTGGCCAAGTGTTTCAGTTTTATGACTGAGGAATCCAACAGCCATAACACAAATTATCCAAAAGGGAAAAGAAAAACTAATTCCAGCAGATTTTAGGCTGGAATAGATATTTAACTGCTATGCTCCCTAGCACTGAATGAATGATATTCTGAGAGTGGTGAATGAAATTCAGGGTTGAGGTACAAACGTAACGTCACTACAATATACAGTGTTATTCTGGACCTATCACACAGATGAACTGCTGCTGAAGGGAATTCCCAATTCTTAGTTCAAACATTACTCAATGGACAAGCAAAAACACTTGAGAATCTTCGGTGTCCTGAGATATATATTTTTCCAAATCATTTAATTAATTTGGAAAGCAATGTTATCACCTAATAGTTTTCATAGAATACATTTTATTAGATAAAAACCCTGAAAGTTACTATGACAACTACAACATAATATGATTGTTTTTCTAACACTCAGGCACATTAAGGGAGAAACATGCTCCTCAAGTCACATATGTTCTATTGTAAACTTTCAATTTTGCTCTAACAGATGGGATGGCTGAATTACAATAGAATCATTTCTGTGTGAGGGGAAACTGCAATTTCTTCTTCAGTCCATGTTTTATTTGTCATAGTAATTGATGCTGGGTCTTTTGACAGCAAACAAGTTTTCAGCCTGTAGAATTTTATGCTATGCTGGTAATACTGATACTGCCCCTCATGCTATGCAATGCCTACAGAGAGAGAATATAAGGAGTAGAAGCTGTAGCAGATTAAATGAATTACCAGCTATATATGTTGACCATGAAATACAGCCTGACTTACATTTCAGTCAGTTCTGAGTTATCTTAGGCTCTTCAGTGTCCTTGATTCACCATTGTGGACTGACAGTGCAGCTGCATGAAGCTTGCTTACTCCCCTCTACACCTTCTCAGAAGTGGGTGAGCAAGCCCAAACACAGCACTGTGTTAGAATAAAATTAAAATAACCTTCCTATTTTTTTTCAACAGACAAAACCAGTCATCTTTTGCAATGAAATAATTTTGTATCTGAGATTTCCAGTATTATTCACATTTGCAAGTTGACATCAGCAAATGTCTTAGCTAACACTAAGACATTTTTATGATGACAGTTTCAGCCACAGCTAACACTCTTTTCTACAACTAAGGGTCCTGTGGCATTCAAAAAAATGCCCCCTCCAAATAGAAATTATTAATTTAAACTGTAAATAATTTTAATAAACCATTTTGCTATATTTGAAGTTCATTTAATGACAAGCATTCAACATCCCTTTGCTCCTTCAAATACAATGGATATTCCAACTTTGTGCTAAACTCCCTCAGAGTTATAAATTGTGGCTGATCCTATAAATCAACATGAACTGATTAATGTCTAATTGTCTGTAACACAACTTGCTATGAAAATGAACCACACTAATACAACATCTCTGGAAAGCTCAATGTGCAAAACGCTGTCATGTTAATGATGGCCTGATGTACTCTATTCGAGTACCAATTTAATGTGCTAAAAACCTGCAAGAGTTTTCAAGAACAGGCAACAGAGGAAGATACAGCCAATAAGAGTTAAGTCATTATTAACTGTGTATGTATTGAACCATTAAGTTTACTTCTGGATAGAAATGCAATTATCAGCATGTATTCAAGCCAAGGGATTCAGGGACATTAGGACGTCCTTTGCTAATGCCAACACAGATTACAGAAAACTACCACAAAAATTACCATGTAACTGAAAAAAAAAAAAAAAAAAAAAAAAGCCCAAGGACACAGTGGTTTTCCAAGTGATGTAAAAAATGTAGTGGTTGGTCAAACCCAGCTCAAATTTAGCTCAGAAAAAAACAAAGCACGGAGAGACAAAAGTTTAAAGTAGGAAAAATACACTGAGAATTATTATATTCATCTGGATAAATTACTTTTATGAAAAGAATAGAGCAAAATCATGATAGAATTGCAGCCTTGTCCATTCTGATCAAAATCATTCTTTTCCCCTGAAGGTGTTTAAATGTCTTTAAAATCATTAATTTTGAAAGTTCAAAAACAGCAGTCACACTGTTCCATTGTTATACCAGGAATGAAGACAAGCATCTTCCTACTCTGATGAGTACCATATAGATTCCAATCCTTACTTTTTAGTTCAGCCTACATTGCTTGTAAACTATTTTGGTAAGAGTGACAAAGATGAATAAATGGATAATTAAGCTAATCATTTATGAAGGGCCAGACTCTGTCTGTATTAAAATCAACAGCAAAGTTGGTTTACCAGACCATACATAAAGATACACACATTTAAAACTGCAAATACAACCATCATCAATGGTAAATGAGACTCTGATGAAATAACTTCTGAAAATCCAGTGATAACACAACAGAAAAATAATGCCAGAACTCCAAAACAGCTGAAAGGAAAAATTATTTTCTCAGCTGATTCAGTGAGATTTTAGGCTTTCCACTGACTTAGCTAAACTTTGATATAAGGCCACAGGTATTTTTATTTAGATGATAGTACTAATACTATTTCAAATCTTAACCTACCCATCAGTTAAATACCGTGTAGATGTTACATCTCAAAGATCACAAATGCCTTGATTGTGCACATATTAGTAATTTTCTACAGAATTTCTACAGTCAATTTCTACAGAAATTCTAGTCAATTGCTACAGAATTTGGGTATCCGTTAGCTTTTTCCACTAAAGATGAAAAAGTGTCTTCTAGGCCTAAAATCCCCCAAAAACAACCATAAAAAAGAAAATGCAGCTTTGAGCTTCCAAAAAAGATACTCTTGTTGAACTCCAAAACTAAAATCTCAGTTCTGGACCTACTACTATAACAGAGGGAGGCCATTTTACTGGTCTGTGATTCACAACAAAACACACTTGTAGTGTAACACACTCTGAATAACTCAGTCTGAAAGTTAAGCTAACAGACTTCTTGGACAGTAGTAAATCACTGTCAAACAATGACAGACACACTGATGGTTATAACTCCTTTCTCTGTTGACACATCAATCTGTCTGTCATCCAGTTCAGAAAAGAATCCATTACATTAATATGTTTCCCACAGGCAAATTGAGAAATTCTGATTTTAATCTAATCAGGGTGCTTATTTTTGTAAATATCAATTTTAGCTTGTTTAAGTTTCATCTTATAAGAAATGAAATTTTAGTTTAAGAAATTAAACATTTAGAGCTGAAAAGAACTAAATATTAGTGCAGCTAAATTAAATTTTCTTTAACTAGCATTGCTTCTGGAGAAGGTAATACTATATAAAGCAGAATGAAGCTGCTACAAATGTTATCTTCCTCAAAACTAGAATATTCTCACGCACAAGGCTACAGATGCATCAGATATTACAGGTATATTAAAAATTCACAAATGTTTTTCCTTACTCATTCACAAAAAGAATTAGCTGATACATGTTTTTTTTTTTCAATCAGATATATACTAATGCTCTGTCAAACAAATAACTCAAAAAAGCATAATTCTACTGAATCAATGGAGATGCCCCTGTAGGCCCAGATGGAGATGAAAATCATAAAAGGCTCAGAGACAGGCTCCTTGAACTCACATTTTCAATACTGCACATTTTGCATAGAAGCACTTTTTTTTTCCAAGTTCACATGTGTATTTTTTGGAGGAATTTCATTCAGAGAAACATCAGAGTATCTGATGAATCTGAACTAGATCTGTGAGAATTCAGACTTTTGCATTTTCAGAAAAGAGTAGTGTTTCGTGGAATTTCACTTTTAGAGTGTAGGTTTCTTCTGGTACAGACAAAATCAAACCTAAACCACCTGAAATGAGGTTCTTTTTAATCTGAAATTTTATTCATGGTCTTTATATTTTCAGCTTAATGCTGCTCTCTGAAGACCATTTTAGTGCCCTGTCAAGTGTAACTCATTTCCTTTCTCGTCCAGAAGTACAAAAATACTCTAATTCAGTCCACATGGCTAGGACTTGAAAGCTACCTTAATGAGACTAATATAATTGTTTTCAGCTTTTTGAATATTTTCATTAATGACAAGGAAAAGCATGGACATTCACAAACTAGCAAGAACATCCTGGGCGAAAGGAGCAAACTAGAAATCATTTTTTTCAATAGATTCAATCATACAGGTAATCCTTGTCATTAATATGTATGTACTTTAAGTGTGTCAAGAGAAGACAGCGTTAAATTATACAATGCCAGATTTGTAGAAATGATAATTTCATAATACAATTCTCTAGGCAGCTTCTTTGAAACATTAGAAAGGTTATGTACCTTAAAAAAAATAAATCATCACGTGTCTCAGTATGTCAATACTGTGCTGGCCCTTGTATTAGCATTTTTATACACTTGTAGCAGACCAAGGTGAAAATATATGGTAATTGCTGATAGAATAAAAGTATATTACTGACTTGTATATCATTTATTGTGAAACCTGTCTAGATATCATAAAGCTCGTGAAATTGTGGTAGTTGCATATGAATACTGGCAGATATAATGTAAGCTTTAAGGCTCAAGCAGGACAAAGAATTTAGATTTCTCTATAGCCCATGGTCTGTAACTTATTTACCTCCATACATACTTTCATTTTTGTGTAAATAATTTTGCATTTTACCCTGCTGTTTACCTTTTGGGCTGTGTCTAGTATCAGGTATACTTTAGATTACTACTCAGTACAAAATACTTGACATGAATATTTAGGCACTACTGCTTCCGTGGTAGGCAGTTGAGACAGTTTTTCCCTCTTTTAACCTAGGGGTGACCTGCCAGTGGAATGCAGTTTCCTCTTTCATCATTGTTACTCCATAAAAACACTAATAGCACTATGTCATGCAACATTTAGAAAAAACCCAACCAAACAAAAAACCCCCTCACAGACCAGTAATTACATTACTACCTAGATAATACAGAAAAGGACTTTTATGGTTCAGATGTGGACACAAAACTAGCAAATAATGCAAACAAAATTTGGAGCATGTTTTTCCTGTGAGATAGTGCCACAGACGGCAGCCAAACAATACTATCACAAACCTGGGGAGAACCAGCACAGTCACGCAGAGCAGCAGAGACCACGTGCAGCTGCCAGCTCACCCACCAGAAGGGGCTGCATGGAGTTACAGAACCTGAAATTTGCCTCCAAACACCCACTCTGGACAAGAAATTGAGTAATAACAGAAAGTTGTAGGAACTCTTGAACTTGTTTCAGTCCACGCTTAAAATATTTAAAACAAATGTTGGCCATTGTGCTGACAAACAGAAAACAACAGCTGTAAGCTCTGATTCCAAGTGTGACTGCACAAAACCACAGACAGCAAGGGCCATTTAAGGAAATAGTGAGGCACTATTAATCAGTGGGCCAGGCAACAAGCAGAGCACATCAGCAACTGTTTCCTTGAGAGATCTTGAGGAGTTAACCCTGCGAGGTTTAACGGCCACGTGTCCTGGAGGATGCATGGTCCTTTGGTCCTGGAATGTCAGCCATGCAGGATGTTGGAGGGAAACAAGGACTGTTCTTCAAAGGGAAACTACTAAACCCCTCTAAAAATAATGAAATCCTCTCAACTGCCATAGAGTTCCACAAATTTATAGCCACGCTAACAGAACTGTAGCAGTTAGTAGTGGTTATAGGGAACAGATATATGACTCTATACACTCCACTAATTGGAATTTCTGCAAACCTGAGACACAAGTAGTTCTTTCTTTTGCTGTATTTCCTAACAATTATTTGGGAATTTCCAACTCCCTGCAGGCTTAAAGAGATCTCAAAGGAAACATAAAATTATTGAATTAGTTTTCGGATATGCTAAGCCTTTTAACTCACATTAAATCAATGGCAAATGAGGTACACCACATTTCTAAAAAGCAGATTACTTATTCAGGATCAAAATACAGCAATGAAATTCTTGGCAGAACCATTTTTAAAATTCAAAATGTATCAGTAATATTTTAGTAAGTTCAAAAATCTTGTGATAAGGACTTTCATTAGATAAAAAATTCCACATGATAGTTCAATACGAATCCTACTGGAAAATATACTGATAATAGCACACATAACTTTAGATTTTTTTTTTAATACACAAAATACCACAGGAACCACAAATAAATACAGTATTTCCTCAAATCACATAATTCTCTCAAATCAGAAAGGGAAAAATGGACTTAATGTATATTATTCTTCTATTTGTATTACTCTTACGTCTCAGTTTAAATTTAAACTTGTTTCAGAAGACTCCTGTGTAGTAGAACAACCCAAATTTTAGTATTTCACTTTTGCAGATATAATTTAACATTCCAAAAAGCACCTTTACAAACCAACTCATTCTGCTGCATTTTTTAACTTTTGTAAACAGATTGCAGAGAAGGAGCCAATGCAGATCTGGACATCTTGTATGTCATCAGGCACAGCTTTTGAGTTTTTTATTGCATAAGGGATGGATTTCTGACAACACATTTTAAAAATTGCTTCTTATCCAAAAAACGACAGGCAAGAAAATTACTCATGAAGAATAATCTTTGTTCAGTAAGTGTAGTCCCCCCACGTTCTCTGCAATGGCTGAGGAAGTTGGCTATGCGTGTGGAACACCATACGGATCGCCAGGGACAAAATCTACCCAAAACTTTATGCCACAGTGTGTTTCCACAGCAGTTTGTGGCTTCCACTCCAGCCCCTGGGCTTGTGAAGGAGCAGAGAGACATCTGATCTTTCCATAACCAAGGGTCTGTAACTATCAAATCTGTGTAGAATTAAGTCAGATCTTTTAGACACCTACCACTGGACAATGCACTCTTACAAAAAACTCACAAATTTTGTTGATTTTTCAGTAGTTGTTATGACAATTGTATAAATTATGTTACATAGGGCTTTTACAAAAAAGTTGTTAGTTTTCCAACAGCCTTTATTAAAGAAAATAATAGTGAATTAGAGGGAAAGAGTTTCTTCCTGTGCATTCTGAAGTATCTCTGAAGAACATCCAAACACGCAGAACATTCAAATATCAGGTTGTTCCTTCCCCTAAGCTTGGGGTTTTCCCTGAATCATCTGCACTACATACTTCATATCTCTGTTTTCTTCATCTGGATTTCCTAAACAGAAATCCTGTCTCATCTCTCTTCTACATAGTAACATACCATTCAAACCCTTCAGCACTTCCAATTTTTTGCCAAACAGATGATTTCTGTGAGCATAGATCAGCCATACTCGTGACAATACCTATTTCTTCATGTATTCTCCTTTCATTTCTACTGGTCTTTGACCCTTCACAGAAACTCCACTTACTGTGAGTGTGTCAATCTGCAACTGCCTACTTCCCTTTCCCTGTCACCCATGGTCTCACACACCCAGCAATCCTCTTCTCTAGCAGCCTTTCTCCTTGCCCAAAACAGCATCACCACATACATTTTAACTCCTTTTCTTTAAATAGTGCTAGTACTACCAATAACCCTTAACAAGCTTTTTTGTTTATAAACTTGCTGCCCTTCTCCAGCATGTTACAGTAGTGAAATGAACTTCCAGACATCAGTGTTCTGACTTCATCTTACTCATTTGTCTTCCAGCCTTCACATTGCCTTTAACCCATTCAAAAAATGAATCTGTACCTGATGGTCGGAGACCTAAGCCTGGCCAAGCCAGAGGCTCTTTCTGGTCTGATCTTTCGTAAATTCTGTTTCTCTCTCATGTCTTCCTTTCATATAATCTGCCAGAACTCTTAGAGATTTAGTCTTTGTACTACTTCACTTCTTTCAACTACAGATACCAAGTAAAAAGTACCAAATCCTCCCATTAGAAAATAACCTTTGAAATATAGTTAACTAGCAATCACTTAAATAGAATTTGAGTCATACAGTGGAAAAAACCCAAACCAGTTTCAATTCATGCACGGTGTCTGTTATACCTATGCCAAACAGAAGAATGAGCTCAGCACAAAATGAACTTCTTGTTTTTTCAACAACTGCTACTTAGCTTTAGCTCATAACATTAGCTGAGAAGATTAGGCCTAGGAAATCTCAATTTTCCCAGTCCAAAGGGAATAGTGGAAAATAGCACAGAACAAAATAATAAAACCAGCCTGCTTTTACTTAAAAAAACCTAACAGTGTCAACATCCTCTTCCAGTGATTGATGGAGTAATATGGAAGTACACCAAAACACCAGTTTTGCTGTCATTGAGAAAAACAAACATACTGCATTCAACGAAAGAAACAATTGTTCAGATAAAAAATACACTGACAAGGCAAGAACACAATACAGTACAGAAAAGTATGGAGAAGTACAGAGATAGCAGTGGTATTCTGTTAGCTGCCTAACTAACCAGGAATAAAGTGCTGACAGGCCCTTGGAATGCAGTGGAAAAATGCAGAAGTCAAAGCTGAAAATCCCACAGGGCTTTTTAGGCTTTCCCTTCTATGATTGCCTTGTTGATAAAGATGTACAAGCTCCCATGGACTTGGGACACATCTCAAGTCACAGCTTCTGCACAGCACAGACGAATCAAGGAAAACAGAGTGCTAGAAGGACCTTGGTAGGCAGGCTGCAAGAGTCTTAGGGACAAGCATTATGCCCTAGACCTCTCCGTCTCACACAGAAGCACGTACATCTGTGCACTATTGAAGTGTCTTCAAGGGTTAAAGTGTGGGCTCAAGCAGGACTTTTCAGCAAGTGGTTTTTAATAAAGTAACCCTTAGGAACAGTGTGGCTGTGACTATGATAAACCAAGCTCAGATCAGTTTTCAACATTTTTAAAGAAACTAGAAGTACCTACTGAAATTCTAACACAGATCTGAGCTATTACAAAAAGTCTTACTGAATGGTCAACTACATTCATATGAATCTGCATTGAAAATTCTGTAGCTCTTTTATTAAAATGTGTAACTTCAGTTCAGAACTCCAAAACCCATGTAAACAGATACATGAATTCTTAAAGCTGCTATTAGAAAAACCTGCACTAGTCACTGCCTGGCCAAGCATGAGCATACCTGGACAATGGTCATGGCTAATGATGGCAGTGGCTGATTTGGTAATCATGTGGTCTCTTTTGTTCTTGGAAAACATCCATATGATTTAATATAGTTTTCCCTAATTCTGTATGCTGTCACATTCTTATTTTACTCCTGCCAGGTCAGGAGAGTGTTTGAGCTCTTTCCTGACTGAATTCATTGTTAATGTTTCCTTAAGTTACAAAATAAGCATGAAGTGCTGTGGAATTACGAATCTTCCCATAACACTAGAAAGCTATTGAATGGTTCTGTTACTGGAGAGAATAATATTTAACCTAGAAAGAATATGGTCTGTAAAGAACACAACAGAATTATAAACTCAAATAAGTCTCTGGAAGAGAAAGGGAGCAGTTCACTAACTCTATTTGACTTGAATGATAACATGACTTAGGAGAGAGTTATGAAGCAAAGCAAGTAAAATTGGAAAGAGATACTATTTTGAATCAAGGCAGAGAATATACCAACTGTGAGAGGCTCACAGTGAAAAGGATCTTGTGCTGAGGACCCAGGTAGTCAGGCGCCCAAGTTAGCTTAAAGGTCACCTCTGAAACACAGCATTTCAAAGGCCAAAAATGATGAGGTTGCCCTCCCTGCTCCTACAGCTGAATTAAGCCTCCAAAGCTCAACTTTGAAGGATAGAACTCTGGAGTTTTGCCCAAACTGGCCTCTTCTCTTGCATCATTTTTCTGTGTTAGAAGACAACACTTTATATATTTGCTTCAAGATCAGCAATGCAAAGAGCAAGATTACATACAACGATACAGAACAGATGCATTTATCATGATGACTATCTACTACAGAATGCCAGATTAAGAAAATTAGGTGGATGAGGCTTTTTAGCGGTAGAATCAAAACTAAAAGCAAGATTGCAAAACAGGAAGATTTAACCTACCTGGATGTGTTGTAAAATAAATAAAGCATAAATTGGTCTGGAAATTCTTAGAAAGCATCAATGACAGTTTTTGCAAATGAAGGAGGTACTACAAGGAATGCTCTTACTGTTTATAGAGAGAAACTTATTGAGAATGGGTGGGTATAAGGCAAGCTGAATGAAATGAGAAATTTCAGACCTTTTAAAAAAGTAAGAAAGAAAATGAGCAAAAGGAAATCTGTGGATTTTTAAATGATCAGATCAAATTATGACTTTGTTAAATGTGAATCACTCACTGATCTCACATGGAAGAAGGAAGCACATGCAAAGCAGAAATGAGATCAGATGGGAATGCATAAAAGAGTAACATAGAATTAATCTCAGAAGGACATAGATGCAAGTTGCAAGAAACATTAAGTTACTAAAGCAAAAAAGAAGTCATGCTGTAAGCACCATGAGCAGTAGGAAAAAATGTGGCTCAATATTCTATGGCATTACCAACAAATGACAATGTGCAGGCTGAAGTTTTCAACACGTGTGCACCTACCTTTACACAACAGCCAATCATGTCGGCGACTATCACAAGTATTAACAAGAAAAAGCTGAAATCTCAGCCTGGAATAGAAAAATAACAGGTCAGAAAGTGCTCACCAAGCTAGACCTGCTAATCTGCCAGCTGGATAACTGTTCACAGAATCTCAGGACAAGTAATGGTGTCTTAGAGGACTGAAAAAGAACAAAGTACTGAAAACCTGACAATCAACATATATTGCCTAGAAACTAACAGGAAACAGCAAGTGGAGCTGGGAATTACAGTCAGATTCATTCTGTGGTACATAATTAAAGACATTACTTGTAAATACTGGTAACAAGGAAATAAGAGTCAACATGCAAAACCAGCATGAAGCAAATCCACCTGATTTCATTTTATATAGCAATTCTTTACTGCTTGTCACAAATATGAAGAAAATAACAATAATAATAATAAAATAACTGGGAAAGCTCCCACTTAGAGCTGTGCAAGCAATCCATGAGTTTCTAAAGAAGGCTCTTCAAAAAATTAAATCCTGTCTTAGGAAAGTGGAACTGCTTTAGCTGAGCATTAGAGATACAGACCTACAACATCTGGCAGGGACCTCACGGAAAGCCACTCCACACAGGAAAATGATAGAATTGCACAAAGATGTTTAATGTTCTTGAAAGCAGTTTCTTGACTTTTAAACATTTGCTTCTAACTATGAGACAGAACTCTTCCATTAGGATTCAAGACCACATCATTCTGAAAGTTCTTCCGCATAAATTTAAGTGCATTTTTACATTGAAAAGTGACAAAATAGAAATGACATTTAACTGTCAGAAAATCGTCCTCTTAGTCAAAACCATTTTTCTAATTGTAAAGTCTCCTTTTGACATTGATATAATTCCAAGAGATTTCTAACTTAATTTTACTACTGCTGTAAAAGAAAGCCACGGAAATATCCTGGTCCAGCACAATGTTTAATAGTAAGTAAATCTGCATGAAGTAAGCGAAGTACTTGGTAAGTGATCATGAGATCACATAGATGTCCTTATCCAAGGCAAACCCCTTCCCCACTCCAAATTCCTATGAAACTCCTGATTGCTATTTCTTCTTTTCACACTTTGATCACAAATTCCATTCTGCACCTTTGAAAATTCTCCTAACTCTTTTTCTTAAACAGCTCCTGCTTTGCACTAATCACCTGGCCCCATATTTTTCATCTTTCTATGTAATCTACAAGTGTGCTTAGTCTGCAAAAGTAGCGTGGAGAGATTTTTAATTCTCTTTAGAAATACCTGGCACTCCGCAATGCAAGGCGAAAGAAATTGAATTCTGTGGAATATCATTTGGCTTTGATACAATTTACCCTATACTGTACACTAACTCTAAATTGAAAATTAGTGTTTTATCCAAGGGCCCTTCTCCAAAACCGATAAAACTGTAGACAAGATACCCTCTTTCTATGTTTTTTCACATGTGTAGTCACTGATTCCTAAATATTTCTCCCCCCATCTTAGGATATAAATGGCTTTGTTATTAACTCTCAGAGTTTCTGACCTTGCCACTTCTGTGAAATAATAGCATAAGCTAGTGGAATTTTCTTTCAAATGAAATGTCTACTCTATAAACCTGTAAGTGCAGTATCGCATTATATTTTTAAGTTTATTGTTATGAAATGATGTTATTTGTAAGTATAATTCTGTAATAAAAACAAACCAAAGATTGATGCTGAAACAGAATGAAATTTCAGAACATGCTATAAAATTAATCTAATACTGGAAAATCATAAAAAAGTGAAATTACTCTATTTACAGGTGAAAAGGAAAAACAATTGCATACATAAAAATAAAAGCCTTACTGTTCTAAGAAGCTTATGAATATCAAAATGATAGTGAAATCTTCTTACAAACAAAAGGGTTAATCTTAATTGTGTTACCAGTTTTGACTGTAACAGGGACTTTATTTTAATGCTGTAAACCCTTTTTCTTTACTCAAAAGTACCTTTGCATACTGAATGTTGTAGTCCAGCAGAAGTTGCCTGAGTCTTTTCACATAAATCTCACTTCAGTCAACCTCAACTCCTTTTGTTTCGCAAAGCTGACGCTCAGTCATAATACCCTCTTTGATGTCATTCTGAAAGTACCGATTGGTATTGATGAAAGAAGCAGATTTTAAAATCTACGTGGTAAATACATGTACAGCCTTCAGAAATATCAAAGCAAGGTACAAAAAAAGATACTTTGGTATTGCGATGGTTGGAACAACAAAACATTTCATATTAGGGTTGGAAGGAAGAAGGAGCAATTGTGACTACTGATTTCTCATAGAATACCTACTAACACACCTGGGAAGCTCACAAGCTAAAGATCACCTGTTGAACAGTACAAAAGAACGCAAAAAAACCCAACAACCAGCCCACAAGAAACATTAATGTTTTCTGCTAGAGCAATACTTTCAGTTTTGGACATTTCCTTGTTAAAAGGAGCTACTTTGGGGAAGTTTCAGAAAAACATTTGTTACTGACAATCAATAAAAACCTCCTGTGATTTTACACCCCTTCCTCAAATGAGAAAGAAATGCCTCGACGTGAAAATATTCAAGAAAAGCGACAAATCTGGAAAGATCTGAAAGCAAAGTAGCATGCCTGTACAAAGGTGACTTCCCAAGTAACACCCTTGCTCACTGGAGTGTACTTCCATGGCACAAAATACAGATAAAACAGAAAGATAAACTATATGTGGTTCCTCAGATTTACCCTTGTCTGTATTTAGTATAAGTTAAAAAAAAACAAACTCAGTTCTCTGCCAAACTTTGTAAGGTTGGATACCAATCGGAAATACCCACCAACCACTAATGAAGTTTACACCAACAAAAGCGGCTGTTGTTAGAGCCAAGGAATTGACTTGTAAGGGAATATCACAGTTCATCCACCAAAGTCAGACACTCTATCCTCCTTTTGCAATTTAATGTGCAAAAAGGTAATAAGGAACCACGTTAAGTCAAACCACAATGGAAAACGTCTGTGGAAAGAGGTACTTCCTGAACTATAGTAATTAAAAGCCTTGACATATCTATGAAAGAAGGGAATGGATAATCTTTATTATATTGTAAGCAAAGCAAATGGCAGATTGATATCCCTTGGCACAGGAATACACTACTAAATATTTGAAGACAAGCTGTGACTTCAAATATCACATCCAACTGCAACTTTAATTTTTTTTTTTTTTTGCAGAAAAAGCAACTCATGCTGAGGAAGATATGGCTTATTTGAAACTTATTTACTGTCATAACAGATGGTGAAGACTAGAGAGAATATAAATGAAAAATATGGGGGCCCAATAAATGTCAAGGCTCCCAACTTGGTTTGTAAAATTAAAAGAAAAAAAAAAAAAACAAAACCAAACCCAGAAAAAAAGCTCTATCTATGTGAGATACAAAAACTTAACAGAATAGATTAGCTTCTTAACATCTTGGAAATATCCATTTTTCTTCCCACACAATGCAAGATTAAAAATTGCACTGATGTTATACACACAGCCATCCTGAAAAAATTATACAGCATTATCTATACAGAGTTATCATTATGGAAAGCTCCTTTCCAGGTATTTATCCCCAAACGTCTTGTGGATGATGAGCACTTTATCAGTTACATCTAGGATGGTAAAGATAGTTTCCTGTGAGCCCATGTGTCAGGGTAGGTTTGTTGGCCGTGTTTGTAATCCTAGGAACCACAGCCTGAGGGAAGCAGGTCAGAGCTAGAGCCAGAGCTACAGAGCCAGGGCCTTCCCTTGACTGGGAATTACTAAGTCACCAGGGTTCTCATTCCTAAACAAAACTAAATTTCCTGCAAAATTATTCAGCCCTCTCTAACACTCACTTCAACCTCTCATAACTTCAGAGAGAACTGAGGATTCTTAGGACTCTCTGAAAAGCACCTGGCATCCTATAAAATTGTACTTTGGATCCTCATCACAGAAAATAATGCATCCTTATTTTCTGAGGTATGGAGGTGAAATAGGAATCACTGAAGAATGAACCATATCCATTCACTTACAAAAGGAAACTGCATTTGCATTGTTACTGGAACCATTATTATCTTGGCAATGCTTTTGAGATGAAAAGCAAACAAAATTAAGGCAGAACTAAAACAAAGTGAGAATGATATTCACTAAAATCTGACATAATTTGTCAATGTAAACTTACATTAACGAACCTGAAGCTGAACAAGTAAAACCTCACTGAAAAGCAGAGCTTTCACGGTTATACTGTGCTATGTATTCACACTGTAGTGCACATATGAGTAGAAAGTCAGCAGCAAAATGAATAGACATTACTCTATATTTAGCTTCTCTGTTGCTGTTTCATATCACCTACATGACTAGAAAATGCACCACTTTAAAGCTGTATCTCATTCACTAAAATACTTCACAGCTAGTTTTACTTTAAATCTAGTAATGAATTTTTGAACACGGTAAGAAATGTAGTATTAAATACCCTATAACAGCTCAAAAAAACCCCAACCAACCATGAGTATATTTTTATACAGTTTTTCTTAATGAAAAACAAGGAAACATACACAAAGTATTTGAGTTTTTTATGCTGTTACCTTTTATGTTTTCAGTGCATTGTATTTGAATGCTGTCCCCTTGATTATATTCTCTGAAATAGTTGTTTGAAGTAAGATACTTTATTTTAATAAGTGGAACAAAGCTTTGAATAGCTTGGTTCAAAAAACAGTTTTAAATGAAAGGAGCTGTTGCTAAGCACAGGGATCTTTGCCAAATACTTTTTAAATGGTTTATTGTGCCCTAGCAATCCTGAGATTAAAAACATCTCTTGAATTACAATGACACATCAAAAAATAAAATTAATGTGGGGGTTTTCATTACAAGAACTGAGCCCCTGTGTGTTATTCTTTCCATTAGATAAGAAAGAAACATACTGTGGTACATTGTTTTTGCTGTCAGAGTGAGCTTTTAGGCAAATATACAATATCACACTATATCCCTCATGGATTCAATCACGTACTGTACAAGTTCTTCTATTAATTTAACTTAATGCTGTGGATTTAAGGGATAGACTGCATATTTTCATATATTTTTCTGTACTGAGGATGAGTTATTTTTAGACTCCGTAAGTCTTCATCAAAATCAGAAGACTGCATTGCCTCATATGACTACAATATGAATAACAGTATTGCCTCACTCCATAATAAACATTTAATTTTCCACAGTTCTTGCAACAGTTGCAAAACAATCGCTTTGCCAAGCTTTTATGTTGCAACACTGCAGAGCATATAGATCTCATTGTCAACGAAAAACCTGAATGCAGAGAGCTAGGCATTTTAAAGAAAAACAAAATCAATAGCATTTCCTAGCTAATAAAGATGTCTAAACCAGTTCTCTTAACAGTGTTGGCCTCATAGTACATAAATTTGGATGCAGAATAGGGAAAAAGGAAGTAGCAAAGACAACAGAGAAAACAGCTGCTAATTGATTTAAAGCCAAACCTGATTTTTTCCACATCCAAAAATCCTATTTTAGTTCATGTCTGGGGGCTGCAAAATATATGAGAAACGAAAGGCATAGCTCCAGATATCTTAAGCTGGATATGAAAGCAGGAGCATGCAGAGAGGTGGGATTTTTCTTGAAATCACTAACTACTCTGTTTTGCCCAACATTTTATAACATACCACTGAAAAACAGAACCTGTACCTTCCCAGGTAACACATGTACATCTGTGTTGTATGGCTTTAGTTCACTGGCTTTATTCATCAACATACACTTTCCTGCTTTATTTCACAAAGACAAATAATTCATCTGCAAGTTATAGATTACATCAGATTAAAACTAAACACATTGTCCATATTAAAAATGAGCAAAATACAAACTAGGTAAATTGACAAACAATGACTGGAGCAAGTGGGTCAAATTCCATTTGTCTTGTTAGTCATGTAACACCTCAAGTTAATTAATAAATGCAAACACATCTAACTCAAAAGAATCACACTTTCATCTCTCATACTTTCATGGATATCTTTCTTTTTATCACAAAGATATCTATTTTATCATAAAGATATCTATTCAGTCATTTATCAACCTCAGAACATTTATCTCAAAGAAGTTCTCTGTTTTAGTAATTGTCCCCCCATGTGACACTCTTAACAGAATTTGAACACACAGGTAGATAGCTTATTTTTTCTTCCCCATCTTAAAAATGAAATATATGAGATGTAATATTAGCAATATGTCAAAAAGAAAACCAAGCCAATAGGTTTTCACCTTCTCAAATTGGCCATGGAGTCTTTGCCTCTCCAAGGTGGTAGAAGTGCTCAGAATTTCAGTGGGGACCTAAAATGGCCAGAAAGGGCTCCCCTGTAGTAAGAGAACTGTCTGTTGGCCCAACACAGACACTACTGGTGCTCCCCTGTTTTGGGGGAGGAAGAAGGATGGTAGGAACAGAGAAGAGCCACGCAGATGATATCCATTACATCTCTCTTCCACTGTTGTAAATTTACAACCTCCAGCTACAAAACACTTTCAAGGAAGGGTGAAGAGCATGACTTTGGATCAAGAATTCTAGAAGCAGGATACCGGTCCACTTCCCAAGCAGTCCCTAATGCTGAGCCAAGCCGACGGGCAGACTCTGGCCATACAGCAAGACTGGGCATGACAGCAATGGGGAAAAGAGAAGGATAAAAAGAGTATAAGAGAAGTATAAAACTCACAACACTGCACATGACACATCCTCAAAGCCAGCAGAGAAAAGGTGACAACACTGAAAGGAACAAAAAAGGTAAATGTGAGTTCAGCATAACTGAACCAAAATACTTGCATTAGCAGACCATGACTTAAACATCCTTACTTGAAGATGACACCTCTTCTTCACAGGATTTTCACTGTGCAAACTACTTCGAATAATCTACAAGGCAGTTTGCCTGTAGTCTGGTACAATGTGTTCTCCTTTCAAAAGAAAATAAAATAACCATACATTGCCTCACCTAGCATTATACAAAGTATTCAATGACTGACATGGATATGCATCTTTTTGTGTCTTAAACTTGCAGAAGATTGTTTCACCTTCCCAAAGGCCTACTCACAGGAGTGAACTTCAAGTACATGTCTTTTAAAAAGCAGATATTAAAGATACTGTATGTTGGTCAAGTTGAGAAATACCTGTAGAAAATAGTATTTTTAAGACACTATATATTTCAACTACAGACACCCTATAGCTTAACTTTCCTCCTTCAGAAGATCCCTGCTACACATAATGGGGGCAATCAGGATTCTCATTGCCCTCAGTCATACAGGACTAGGACACCATTCCTCATTTCCTCAAGCCCACTCATCTCAGGGGGAGTCCAAAGGCAATGAATGCCACTAGGAAAAATATTCCTAAAACATCCCCATTTGATTCCTTGCTCCGATAGGAAATAAGAAATAAAACACTTTAAAAATGAATCAGGTCCCTTCAACCTTTGCTGAAAGAAGGCCATCACAGTTTATAGTGCTGAAAAGGTGAAGAAAAAATATTAAAAAAGGATGAAAGCAATTACAAACCTTTTACACACCACTTTGGGAAATATATTATTTTCTTTTTTCTTTGATAATACTATGTAATTCCAGATTTCTACAACACAAGGAGAATAATCAGTCTCACATAAAACATCCATTCACTAGGAATGGCATTTATTGGTCTCGGAAGCCAGATATCACCAAACCAAAAGGCACCATTATTTGGACAAAGATGAAACTAATCACCACGACATTCTAACCTGCAAGAAGATGTACTCAGTACCAGCCAATATTCAGTAACACTCAGTAAGAAAAGAAAACTGTGGAAGCTTTGAAAGCAGAGCCACAGACTACAGCAACAAATGAAGTTACCATTTAATTATTGTTTATTCAGTATGAGACACACACCATGTAAGGTAAGTCTGAGCTAATAATTTTCTCATTGCCTAAAAACCTCAAAGGGTTAATATTTAAGGCTTCTTTCCTTCATACTGATTTAAAAAGGAGTTAACACAAAAGAATAAGCAGTAATTCTCGTGACCAAATTTCCAATACTCTCTAAGCACAAGATTCATTTTCATGTTGGAGTTTTCTTGTGACAAGGAACAGACTGCAGTCTTTCTGGGCATCAATATATACCTCAAGCTTATAAATTAAAAATATGCTTGTGATGAAGAAGTATTTTGAATAAATTATGCAAATTATACACGCATTAGCAAAACCCAAAAGCAGAATAACTGAGAGAAAGACTCTGCTCTAGTAACAGCTTAATAAGAGCAAAGGGCCCACCCTCCATTAGTTACCCAGGATAAGTACTTCCTTCTGAACCAAAAGTAAAGCTTTTAGGGAAAAACTTATAAAAATGGGAAAAAAGTGGAGTAATTGCTGAGATTACTTAATTGTCAGGAAGACATTTCTGTGTAAGTTGTCCTTATTTCAGACAGTGTTAGTTTTATTTTATCTCCCCAAGTAGCATGACAGCTTGCCATTAGGGTACTTGGCTTGGAGCTTATATTGAATTTCAGTTATAATAAACTCTTGTGTAGATTAAAGCAAAATATGATAGCAGTAGCTTATATGATGCTATTTCAGTAAAGAAATGTAAGAGTTTAATGTTTCTCTAATGATGGCTCTGTTAGTTAATTGAAACAAGTACTATAGAGACATTTTTCCTCTTTTGGCATTGCCATTTTTACTAATAGTGAAGTAAAAAGTAAACGCACTTTGGGTACTGGAACCTCCTTAAACCCCTTTGTAAACCCAGCACTGAAATGTCAAAATTAATAATAAACTGAACTAGTTTTCAGAGTGTATTTTATCTTTTGCTTAATAAAACATTTGAGCAGCGTAAATGAAGCACAGCGGGAACACCCGGGGACAGGCAGGTGGGCACCTCGGTCACGGGGATCCCGCGCAAGCTGCCCACGTTTGCTAGTTGTTATTGCAGAGAACGCACGGGACTTCCCGGTTTAAACGTCAAACCGGGCGCAGTCGGCTTAGAACACAGCAGCGAAACCAGTAAATGGTGCGCGCGCTCTTCCGCGGCCACATGCAGCCGGCGCCCCACACCCGCCACCCCGCGGGCTGAGGGTCGGTGGGACCGGGCAAGGCGCCCCGCGGCAGCACCACCCGCTCCCCCCACCGGCAGCGCGCAGGGACCGCGGCGGGCAGCAAAACCGCGGCCACCCCCCCCGACCGGTGCTGCGGCGCCACCTGGCGGCGCGGGTGGAGCCGCCGCGGGGCAACTCGGCGGTGGCCGGGGACGATGGCTGACCCTCGGGCTCCGTGCGCGCCGTCCGCGGAGCGGAGCGCGGAGCTTGCTCAGCCGCGGCCGAGAAGACGCGCTGCGCCTCTTAGATCTGCCCGCGGCGCTCTCCCAGGTCCGGGATGCTTTGGCCTAGCTAAACGGGGAACCTCTGCAGCTGTGCAAGGATGGGTCGTGCTGACCACATCCATTTTTGCCTCATAAGAGACTTCATTTCTGTTTTTGCTCTTTACATAATCTTTACAAATAGTTATTTTCCAGTACAGTTATCCATTTTTCAGTATTTTGCATCGCATATGACCTGTAGAGCCATTTGTTCCTTCCTGTCTGCTCTGTCTTCAAAGTCCCATGATTTGGTACAACGCTTGATATCACCACCAAGGATCTTCCTTCTAACTATTTCTCAGATGTTACATCCAACTTGTTTAATGTTTTAAATGAAGTCTGTAGTATTAGGTTAGCTCCAGGACATAAAAATGCGCTGGTTAGTGAATATACAGAGAAAAAATTGGATTTATTGCCTTTGAATATGACAACCACGATGCTACATTTCCTTAGCTATTAACCAGTAATAATCTACACACAATAATACATATGCCTGTAAGTATAGAAGCCTGTTATGTGTAACTATATATATGGTATATACTATAAATCATTCAACATTAAATAACAAAGTTGGAAAATTATTAGTCCCTAAATTAAAGTGAGAACACAATATTCATTATGACAGCGACCTGTTAAGGAATTTCCATTCTGAAAACATCAGGAAAGAACTCTTTGGCAGTAACACGACAAGACCCAGTTGAAGTGGTCCCATGCTTTGCTTTTTTTCCCCCTACAAATATTAATGGATCCTTAACTTTGCCCTGCTTGTGCACAGCGTTACAGCTAATGCACTGGTTGAGTTTACCTTCCTTGTATGGCGTGGAAATCCTGCACCTCAGAACTCACCATAGTCAAACAGAATTGGGCAGGGAAACAATTTTCCCATTGCCTGGGCATTTACAGAAAATATGTGCTTCTCGAGTACTCCACAAATCCAGAGACCCAGATGCTTGAACAGGTAGTTCAACAGAACAGCGCTTGAGCTATTGTATTAGTTCTGGCTGGTGACTCCAAGTGATATTACAATCCCACGAGCCTCAAGGTCTGAATCTGTTTATGGATTCCCTATCCATTTTCCCAGTCTGTCTATAGAAATCAGCTTGAAATTGAAGATACTGTATTTAAGGAAAATAGTTAAATCTTTTTTTTTACATATGCTTTTAAACCCATGGAATTTTAAATAACTGACTTCCTTACCAAACAAGTGAAATTTAAACAAAAGAAATCATACACACTAAACATTACTAAAATTATTTTAAGTATTTCCCTTAACCCACATTGCCCGGTGACACATCCTTCTGTCAGCCTTTTTTGTGCATCCTTATTTCCTTGCTTTTCCTTAGCCTCTTTCCACAAGATTTACATACGTAACTAAAATGATAGCTACTTATCTGTCAGTACATCTTGTATAAATCTTTCTGAATTTGGCTGCATGACCTATTGTTTTTCATGGCCTGCCTCTCTCCTGCAACACAGAAACCAAAGTGTGTGCAATCCCTTGACTGCATGGTCTTTTCTTTTTTTTTTCCAGACCATTGGTTTATAAAATGAACAAAATTGGTCCTAGTACTGATCTCCTGTAAGAAATCCACTAATCACTTTCCTCTTTCCCAAGCCACTACCCACTCACAAATACCTCTTTGATGTCTCAGAAGATAATTTATCTATTCACATACCTCAGCTACTATAAAGTATCAAAATTACAGACCTTGCAGATTATTCTTTTGTGTTTTGCTCTATCAACAGATTTCCTAAATGCTAGGAAAATTATGTCTATGGACCTAATTTACCTTGTTACTGCATAGCAATGATTTGTTAAACATAATCAAATTTTTGTGGCTGCCTTTAACTGTAATATTCCAGGTGCCTCCACTGGGGCCTGGTATAAAAATAAATGGAGTAGGGAAAAAAAAAAAATTAAACAAGAAGAGCATTCTGTGCACTCGTTTACTCTCAGAGCTCAGGCACTGCTACATCTCAGCAGTTTGGCTATACCCAAAATGTATGAAGAAAACGCAAACCGAAACAAAAATGAAAAAACAGACTATCAACATAATCTCTTGCATCTAGAAACATGCAAGCATACAAATCCATGCATACCCTTTTCTTGGTTAGGAATCTGACTCAAATTCTAGCAACAATATGTGTTTTTAATTCCTCTGGAAATTATTTTGTTCTACTCACAATGTAGTTATGGTCTCCCTTTACCTCTACTACTCTTCCTTATTCCACTAGTAACTACACCAGTGTTTTCATTCTACCCACCTATTATCCCCACAAACTGTTACTCCCTTGGCCCTACCTAATGACTCCCACGTTGCATTTCCCCAACACATCCGAAATGGACCCATTTCTAGGCCAGACTGGAGGACAGAGCTCAATGGGCTTCACCTCACCGTTACCACAGGCTGGCGGAGCAACATACATGGATTTTTGCCTCCCTCCACTATTCCAGACCATTCTTCAGGGCCTTAACTCATTATATACATCTGCCTTAAGAAGACTTTATAACATACACTGTTACTCTTGTAAAACAACCTATTTAGTGAATAGTGATATGCTGTTTCTGATAATTACAAAGCAGATGATCCAGAAGAGATAACCCGTGTGTTTTCATTACACACACAGAGTCTAATTTTCAGAAGCTTGTGCATACTATTACCTCTTTCCTGTACAAGGCTTAAAATACTCCAACAAAAGACAGAACCTCCATTATTCACTTCATCCTAAAGCTATGTGCATTTGTCCATCATTCTCCCACTCTTGCACTCAATTATTGGGTGCTTTCCCTTGTGTTTAACTACATGTGGGTTTGAGAAAGGAGTAGCAAATGAAAGCTGAAATGAAAATGAAAGTACTCCCTCAGCTCCCACGTCCTTGTTTCCCACCTGTGGTGACAGCACCTCAGGGACAGCAGAAAGCTTTGTGTGTGGTCTCTGTGGCCACCTTGGCTTCACTGCAGCAGAAGACAGGGCAAGAGACAGCACACATTCAAAAGGGATTCCCCAGCCAACCCTATGAATTGTAAAAGCACACCAATGATCAAAACACATATACATTCTTCTCCACCTATCCTGCAATATTATTTCCCAAATCTGTGACCTGGTATAGTTCTTTAGGCGGTAGCCAGGCAAGATTACATATAGTAAGTGCTGACATTATGTATAAGCATTCCATAGTATCATAATTTATATATTTTACATATTGGAATACCTTAAGAAAGTACAACTGCTTCTATACCTCACTTCTTAACACTGAAGTTGTTAAGCAGTTAGAAAGCAGTGACACACCACCTTATGGAGTAACAACTGTGAATCATGGGAAGAAGTAAAGATTTCAAATAATAAGTGAATAACATTGATGGAAATGTGTGCTCTGAGCTGCTGACATCCTTCAGCTATAAAGCAAAAATAAAAGCAAAATAAAGTTTGGAGAAAAATAAAAGTTCTGTTTTATATTTACTCTGTCCTTACAAAATTCTTTCTTTCTTTCCTTGACTAGTCAGAGGCATAAAAATTCTATTACAACAAAAGAATTTGTTCCAGACCCCATCAAATGTCAGAGGCATTCTGATAGCTAAGTGCCAACACAATATAAAGATTAATAATAGTGGCAGCAACCTCCTTTTCCAAGACTTCTATAAAGAAAAGGGACAGAGAATACCAATGTAGCCACATACATGCTTCTTGGCTGTTACCATTTCATTTGTGTTGATTCCAGTGTAAGCCTTATCATGAATCGCTTTAATTATTGTCAAAATTCCTGTGGATCATAATGACATGGTATCACCACTTCAATATTTTTCACCCAGGAAAAAAAAAAAAAACAAACAACAACCCCCCAAAAAAAGGGCTATTCCACAATGCAGGAATATTGTTTAGTATTCCAAAGCAGTAACAGACATTCCTGCAAACACAGTGACTGCATGGACATTCCTCTCATGCATGAAAAGATCCTTAACAGGCTGTCTTTACTCACAGGGCCCTTCAACAGGTATTCCTGCTTATGTCTGGTAGTGATATGTATTGTAAACGTGTGCACCATCTTATTTCATATTAAAACAGAAACAGATTGTTTCATATAGTTGAAATAACTGATAACAGAAGGCATAGCCATGCTAATTTATGTTGATCAGGATCTGTGCACATTTCCAAATCTTTGAAGAAAGGCAACTCTAACTTAAGCTGTTATGTCCAAAATCATCACATAAAGCCCAATTGGAGAGAGCTGAAAAAATAGCTGTGCAGGAAAAAAGACAATTTAAAAAATAAATTCTTATCAACTTCAAAACTAAAGCAAGGTTACTCTAATTTGTACGCTGAGACTGAGCAGCACCCCTGAACTCCAATCATGAACAAGAATGGATATATTAAGATGCAGTGAAAGGAATTATTTCAAGTAAGCCAGAAACTCTTAAGCCAGTTATGAATTTCAGAGAGAAAGGCACAACCATCCTACTTTAATTACAATATTGATGACAGAAATCTTATTTCTAAGATACTCACAAGGATTCCCTGCCCTTCCCCACACACCCACAGTCTAAATTTCTACCCTGAGCATTGCTAATAAAATAATGAACGCTATCCCTGGGTAGTAATGGAGTTATACTACCAAGGTGTATATACAAGCATTTCCTACACTGTGATGGCATTACCAGCGGTAATTTCAAGCTCTGTAAGAAACAGGACAACAAATCAATGTCTATCAGATGGAAAAATAAAACAGAAAAAAAAAACCAAACAAAAAACCGCTAGTAGGCAGCCTTCTGAGGTGTATTACAGAGGGAGAAAATTACGAACAGTTATTTCTTTTTTTTTTTTTTTACAATTATATGAAAAATAACAAGGCAGTTGGTGACAGCCAGCATGGCTTCACTAAGGGGAAATCCTGCCTGACCAATTTGGTGGCCTTCTATGATGGGGCTATGAAACTGATGGACGGGGTAGAGCAGTTGACATCATCTACCTGGACTTGTGCAAAGCATTCGACACTGTCCCACACGACATCAGTTTGATAGATGGACCACTCAGTGGATAAAGAACTGGCTGGATGGCTGCACACAAAGAGTTGTGGTCAACAGCTCAATATCCAGCTGGAGACCAGTAACGAGTGGTGTCCCTCAGGGATTGGTGTTGGGACCGGTCTTGCTCAACATCTTTGCCGGTGACACGGACAGTGGGATTGAGTGCGCCCTCAGCAAGTTTGCCAATGACACCAAGCTGTGTGGTTTGGTTGATACGCTGGAGGGAAGGGATGCCATCCAGGGGGACCTCGACACGCTTGTGAGGTGGGCTGATGCCAACCTCATGAAGTTCAACCATGACAAGTGCAAGGTCCTACACCTGGGTTGGAGCAATCCCAGGCACAGCTACAGGTTGGACAAAGAAGAGATTCAGAGCAGCCCCGCAGTGAAGGACCTGGGGGTGCTGGTCGATGAGAAAACGAATATGAGCCAGCTTCAGTGTGCGCTTGCAGCCCAGAAAGCCAACCGTATCCTGGGCTGCATCAAAAGGAGTGTGACCAGAAGGTCGAAGGAGGTGATCCTGCTCCTCTACTCTGCTCTCATGAGACCTCACCTGGAGTACTTTGTGCAGTTCTGGTGTCCTCAACATAAAAAGGACATGGAACTGCTGAAACAAGTCCAGAGGAGGGCCATGAGGATGATCAGGGGACTGGAGCACCTCCCATATGAAGACAGGCTGAGAAAGTTGGGGCTGTTTAGCCTGGAGAAGAGAAGGCTGCATGGAGACCTCAGAGCAGCCTTCCAGTATCTGAAGGGAGCCTACAAGGATGCTGGGGAGGGACTCTTCATTAGGGACTGTAGTGATAGGACAAGGGGGAATGGGTTAAAACTTTAACAGGGGAAGTTCAGATTGGATATAAGGAGGAAGTTCTTTACTGTAAGAGTGGTGAGGCACTAGAATGGGTTGCCGAAGGAAGCTGTGAACCCTCCATCCCTGGAGGTGTTCAAGGCCAGGTTGGACAAAGCCTTGGGTAACATGTTTTAGTGTGAGGTGTCCCTGCCCATGGCAGTGGGTTGGAACTAGATGATCTTAAGGTCCTTTCCAACCCTAACTATTCTATGATTCTATTATTCTATTTGGCAACACTGAAAAAATAGGAAAAAGCCCCTTTGAAGAGTAGCACTGCTTTAGTAACAGTGGCAACGTCTGCTCTATTGTTTTTATTTTTTTTCCACAGGTTGGAAAAGACCTTGAAGATCAGCAAGTCCAACTGTCACACCAGGACTGTCAAGACCACCACGAAACTGTATCACTGAGGGTGTCATCTACATTTCTGACCTTCTCTGGCTGTGCTGGTAGGGAATTTCCAGGGGTTATTCCTGGCAAAGCAGCAAAAGAGGCAGCATGAACAGGCACTGAAACTTAGTCTTCCACAAGGCTGGAAGAATGAGGACAACTGATAACAGCCAAACTGGTTCTTATCACTTCAAGAGTAAATTACCACAGGGATTGGAATTTAATAGGCAATTCAGCAGCAGATGCTTTCTGCTGTGGACAAAGACACACTGAACTAGGCTTAGGAGACAGTGTTTAATTATTTAGTACAAAAATACATTTTTAGCTAGCTAAATACATTAAAGCATACAGGCAGATATCAATACAAAACAAATATGGAGGCTTAGGCTTTTGCTAGGAGATTTTCTCATCACCATCCACCACCTGCTTCACCACCATAGTATACTGGCAGAACACGCAGTTTTATTCAAATGGTATGGGATGGTATCTCTGGTACATCATTATAAGTGCAGGGCTAAAGAACCCCTATCCATGCATTACTAATGACTAAAACTGGCTGAGGATTCTTTCTCACTGAGGAAAAGATAGTTATTAAAAGCTGCATTCCTAAGTTAATTATCAGGCCAAGAAACACTAAAGCTTAAAATCTTAACTTTAATATGAAAATAAAACCAAGAAGCCCTTAAGTGCTTTTCTGTTTTCGAAAAACAGAAAAACCCCTTTGAAACCTTTCTCCATTTATGAAGAAAACAGTATTTCCTTTCCCTTGCAGTGTTTGACAGAGGCCTTGCACAGCTCTGCCCAACCATAAGAAACAGAGAGGGGTTTTATTCTGGAGGCATTCAATTGCCGTTTCAGTCCTTAATAATGACTGTAGAAATGAAGAACCTGATACTGTTGTAGCATAATAATCGTATAGAGATTTTAAAAAAGTATTGATAATGCTTTGGCTTGGAGGGGTAGGTGCCGCCCTGGTCAGGAGAACACTGTAAATAGCTAGTTGCGTTGACAATGAAGGAGGTAGCTTTTCTCTCCTTGGCACCTCCCTGCTCAATCACTAAATTCAGGACTGACTCGTGTAAAGTAACTCAGAGCAGAAAAATCCAAGTGATATTTTCTATGCCACACATCACTTGAAAACTCCCTGACAGACTCAGTATTTACAGGAGACCGAATTGTTAACTTTTAGAATTACAAATAGAGCATCATTCCATATGGCACTACTTTTCAAATATCTTTCCCGTAAATCACTGAAAACAAAAGACTGCTTCCTCAGCAATGCTGCTGTGCCCATGACATGCAGCCAGGCTCCTTACTGAACTGAAGAAGTTAACATGTACCAATTAGTGCCCAGTGTGAACTGTAACTTAATTTTCCTTCTGTAGCCCTCCTTTTAATTTTTATTTAAATCCATAGCAATTTCTCAAGTTTGTGCTTTTGTTGTTTTGGTGTATGTGCTCTTTTTGGAACTCTTGGCTCCTCACTATCTCCTTACCAAGTGAATAAAAGATCCTGTAAATATCCAACATAAGAATTTTTCTGTAAGTTTTATGCAAAGGACTGAGGACATCACCAGCATCAGCTGTACTAGTGTAGTGCTACTGTTTTAATCTCACTTTTTCTATCTGTCAAATACCAATTATTTCAGTAAGGTACCTTTATTTAAACTAAGCATCTTCCCTCCATCACCCTTGTCACAAGACCGGGAGTCATGCAAAACCTGAAAGTGAATGTGCTTTTGTGTTGCAGCAATCCACAAAACCTCCTTGTTCGTTGCCACTTAAGCCTGGCTGTATTAGCACTGCTCCAGCTAAGCACTACACTCACTCTGTACCACGCACAGCTCTGCTGCTCCTGGAAGCTGACGATAGCCCAGGGAAGGTGCCCTCCTCCCTTCAGGCAGAGAATCCCACCTAACTGGAGCTATAGCAGCCAGCACATAGCAAACAGCTTCTTGTGCCTGTGCAAAGGTAATACAGGATTGTTCGTACATCTGTTACAAATCAGCTAACAGTGATTAAAGCAAGTAATGTCTATCCTCAAGCCTCGGGGAGGTTCAGTTCATTGTATCATAATTTCCTCTCTTCCCCAAAAGAGTGCTTCTTTTCTGGGGCATCCAGGCAATATTTTTCTCTTACATATTTATTGTACTCCCCTGTCAGTTCTGAATGTCCCTCTCCATTGGGTCATGTTTGGAACAGATCTGTGTAAACTTTATGTCTGTGGACTTCTAGCAACTACAGTACAAAAAAACAACTTTTCAGCCTCACCAGTAACAAACCTCATTTAATGCAGGGTGACCTGCTAAGTCAGTTTCAGAATCCAGAGACAAGTAGAGGGATTAGCTTTCTATCCCAACACACAGACACGGATTTGATAAATTGTTACTGGGAAATATTATGCCTGTGATTGTTTTAGCTTCCAAAAATACGAAGACTTTCCAAGAATGACAGAATAAAGTATTAGTTTTTCAGTAATTCAAATTGTGAATTACTTAAAATATACAGTACAACAGGATATAAGCCTTGAACAACACAGTAGCATATTATTATGTAGTGAATGGTAGCAGCCACATCACTCACTTCTGAGGTTATTTCACTGCCATCTGAAGCACGTATGGAGAGACAGGGCCTGCTCTAATTACAATATTGTAGTTTTGACTGACAGACAATATGTCTACAATCAACTCATCCGAAAGCCATGTGTTGCGACAGTTCCTTGTCCGACTCCAGAGTGTACACGGTTGAGATGAATCAGTGCCTTGTTACTATACACTAAGCCCACAGTAAAAAAAAACCCAAACAGCCACAAAATCCTAGAAAACACATGCATACAGAGAACAGCACTGTGGGCCAAAAGGTACCCCATTGTTTTTTCCTATCTTTTCCTAATTGCTAGTATCTGACTTTTTAAACATGGCCAGAGCATGTCAGAATAACTTTTCAAAACATATACCGCCCCCAAACAAAACTACTACTTCAAAACTTCCCAAATTTCATATTTGTTATTCTAAAGCAAATTTGAATATGAAAATTTTTAAACCTCCATTTTTGAGATCACAAGAAAAAACTTTTGCTATTATTACACATATTACTGATGCACATAAATATATAGCTGATGCTGAAACAATGTTTTTATTCTGACCTCACACAGGCCTGCAAAAGTATAATTATTATGCAGCATAATATGACAGAGATATCTGTCATTAGTAGAATTTCTGGAATTTTGAACATACATTTCAATAGCCTAAGTGGACCTAGCTTGGCAATTTAGCTGACCCTGGAAAAGAGTGCCTTATGTTCATCTTGTGCAATCTGTCCAGTAACAGATGTACACCATTTAGATGTAAAGTGAGGTGGAGGAGGAGAGGAACAGCAGGAGAAGAGTCAGGCCATTTAGCAGAAGAGCCATGAGTTTCAGTAGGCCAGCATGAAGGAAGTGCAGTAAAGTACAAATCATTCAGAACAGGTTTCAAGTAAACCTGTGATAAACAAATTACTATTTTTAAAGTATTGCACGTACTTTATGTTAAATGATATGTAAACATTAAGAAAAAAAAAAAAAAGAACCCCACAACTATCTGCACTGTGTTTGTGGAGATAACATGGGATGGGAAGAGAAAGCAAAGAGATTTAGGTGTAACAGAGGGCACCACTACAGCTGACGGAGCACAGTGAATTCAACCAGCCTACAAAGCTACATGGCTGTCAGATGGAGAAGCTTTTTTCCTCCCCACTGTACTGTGGACCAGGGTCACTAGGAAGCATGGAGCCTACAGGTGGTAAAGTTTTCCAGATTAACAGTTTATGTTGAGGACATATTCAGATGTTTGAGTTACTTCGCCATAGTGACACAACCTGTCATATTATTAACTCATCTTCCTTATTACTGAAGCAACTATACTGGAAGAGTTTTTCTGGGTT
The DNA here is from genome assembly GCF_037157495.1 of Lathamus discolor. Lineage (NCBI taxonomy): Eukaryota > Metazoa > Chordata > Aves > Psittaciformes > Psittacidae > Lathamus > Lathamus discolor. Next base: position 16,716,057 of record NC_088892.1, read on the forward strand.
TAAGCTCTATGCTGCCTATTGGGTTCTGTGAATTTTTTCTCACCTGTGTTTATTCAGTTACTACCACAAATGTGTAAAAACAGACATGAGCTGCAATTAATTGGTTTTTAAAATCTTCAAAGTGCCACTTCCCAGGATTATCGCAACATAAAAATATTCATATCTGCCCACACCAAATGTTGATATAAATTATTAATTTAAGGCAAATGTGACAATTAAGCAGATTTATTAGCCTTAATACATCATGCAATTGCTAAACACTTTTAAAAGCTGCTCTTCTCTCTTCCTCTCTGCAATCTAAACTTTTTTCTTAGGTACTATATTTTATTTATTGATACACATCATTGTGAGAATGAGCTATCCAAATTACATTTTGTAGTGACAGCATATAATTAACACACAAAAACCTCCCATACAGATACTTATTCGCATCACAAAAGCAGTCTTAAGGAAGAAAAATGTCTCTTTCAGACTGAGTTTTCAGTAAATAATTAACAGACAAAACAATCACTGTAACTGTTGCTAAAATGCACTTTTATCTGCAGTCTAAGTACAGGGACCACTAATTGACTAAGTCTGATTGTCACAGATAGGAGCATAATGGCCAAATTTGTGTTTCCATTGACTATGGCATGATGTCTACTCTGTGAATAACAGTAGTTTCCAGGACTGTCTAAGACTATGATTTTCTTGTTTTCAGAGGTGTGAGAGTCCCTACCTATCAATATATTAGAAATATAGATAGGATATTTTAAAATACACTTCATTAAATAGGTATCAAATATGGCTCACTGGATAACTCTGGTGTTTACCAGAAATGCTGCTTGTTCACCACATATTCTTTTAGGTGCCCTTTATTTAAAAAAAAACAGAAAGCATGGTTGTTATTTTTTCTTCTCCTTACACATTACATGTTGCTCTGGGAGCTTAGATATTGTTTTCAGCTGAGCAAAAGGAAATGTCAGGGATAATTTTGATAAATGTTAGCTATCTCATATTTTCTGTTAACAAGTGCATTGTGTGTCTAATAGCATGCACCTGTGAAGCTGATTTTTCTTCTTCATGTGACCTCAAACAACTAAAAAGGCTGTACAGTAAAAGGAGACTACACCTACTGCTAGGTCAATAACATTGATGAAAAGACTTAATCAATGCAGAGATAAAATAAGGCCTTCTAACCCCCACTCCACCCCACTTGCTGTCCCTCACCTTCACTGTGGGGTTCTGCTCAGTAATTTTCTTGCCTGCTCATTGTGGTTAGCTGGCTAAGTACAACCCTGGAGCCCATAGACCTTGTGCTGTGAAGAACACACCAAGACACAACACCAAAGTGAGCACACCTCAGCAGCAGCCATTAGCGATAAGTGCAAAACCCTTAAATCAATACAGGACTCTTAAACTGTACCTTTACCAGTTATCAAAGGAAGTATATTCTCTTTACATAAACTGCTGTAAAAACCAATAATTCCTTCTTTCTAACAGACACTTACTAGGGGAAAAAAATGCTATAGCATGTAAGAAAAAATTACAATAATCTGTCCAATATTTAGAGTACTATACTAATTTTCCATGTATTATTCCTTGTAGCTAAATACCTTTGATAATGGAAAGAGTACCAAATTGGAAAGTCCAGGAAAATTCATTGCATTTCTAATCTTCTCGGGTTTCCAATCAAACATTTTTACCATACTACATAGGTTTACATATGAGCTATCAGTCAGCACTGTTCCCCCTAAGGGATGAACTGCAGGCTTTTCAAGTTTTCTGATACAGACTGTCAAAATTTCCTAGGTTTACTTTGTTAAAGATGATCAGGGCACCATATAATTGCTTATTCTGCATAGGTGGTTCTGGCTTGTTTCTGTTTTTTTTTTGGGGTAGAACATTAGAAAGAAAGAACTACAGCCTGATCTGGAGAATACTAATGAAATAAAGCAAACAAAAAAACCCCAACACCTTAATTTTTTATAAATTCAAGTTTCCTACAGAAAATCTATAGATACCTTTGCCACAAGTGGAACAGCTTCAAAATTCCTATTTTGAAAAGTGTTTCATTTTATTTTTTATCATGTAAAAGCTCCTGTCAATCTAGGCAAATAGCAATGAGTTTCTTTCAATCATTTGCCAGCTACAATAGCAGTGACTTTCTGCTGGCTAATGTGAATTAAAAAGAAAATTGTAGTCTATTTGGTTTCCTGTAAAAAGATTTCCTAAACAGAATCAGTAGAACTCCAAGTGAAAAAATATTTTTGCTTAGATGAGACAACTTCCTCAGCTTTAAAGCAGTTATTTAAAGAGTTAAACACACATTTGATGTAAATGTTCTCTCATACAGATTCTAACATTAAAACACTTCACAGCAAATGAAATATGTCCTGAACTATATTAATTTGCACAGACTTAATCTCTGTGCATAAACTCAGACTAAGATTCAATGTGTCTGTGAAGCCTGACTGCATACAGATCTGCTTTATAAATTGTCTTGTACTCAAATTTTATTTTTATTCAATCTCTGCTTCTGGAATCCTCTAAGCAAAGTTCTTTTATTTCAGGAATGCTCTTTTAGTCAATTATTTAAATTGTAAAGCTGTACAAAAGGATATAGTCTGTGGGGATTTGGTAGGTACCAATGTGCCATTTCTTTCTGAAATTTCTGTGCTCTGTACCTGTTAAAATATTGACATTCTTCCCCTTTGCTCCTTTTTCTGATCTAAGTAAAATGGTAGGTATTGAAGTGAATTAAGTTACAGATTAGGCATTATAATGAAGTCTTATTTAATTGTTAAGATGAGTCAAAATAGGGGAAAACAGGAATCTAGGTCATGTAGTTTCTGTAATTCAGCAGTCAGGAATCCAGGGAGCAGTCCAGACTCAGTAAAGCCTCATCCACGTGTTGTTTTAAACATTGTCTACCTGGGTTACTTTTTCTTATGAAGGAAATGTCAGTGTCATCTGCATCACTCACTCTCCATCTCTCCCAAGGAGGTGACGCATAGTTTATAGCCTACCCTTACAGATGCATTTGATTTAGGTGCTGTAGTAAAGTGGAAGTGTCAAGGTGATTCATCTGTCTGCCACCGCTGACAGCTGTGTTACACAAAGTGCCTGTGTGGAACGCATTGATTGGGCTAAAGAAGAAGGTATTCCAGTATCAAAGGAAAAGGCTTTCTTTGTCATTACAAACATAGCTGGCTTTTGACCAGTGTAACAGATAGAGCCTGCATGAACATTATGTTGCACATTCTGAATATGTTCCCAGGATTCTCGCCTGACGCCAGGGACCAACAGCAGACTATCCCCTTGTAAACTTGCTTGAAAAAGAAATAGTGTTGCCATGACTAAATTAAAGAAAAAAAAAAAAGTAATTACAGATATATTGGTGTCATAAAAAACCACAAACACTTGATCATTATACCCTTGATCTGTCACATGTTTTAAAACAACATCCACTACTAGCTAAAAACAGTAATTTAATTTCACTACAAATGCTGCAAAATATCTATTTTTCTTCCAGCATGTACCTGAAGTTTCTCAGCATATTCACATTCCTTTATGGAAAATTATCAGCCATTATCTATTTCGTGAATTGTCACTGCTAATTTTATTAGACAGCTACTTTTATAAGGTTCTCATAGTAATAAAACATTTCCCAGATAGTACTATTTTGTGATCTAATTCCTGTCTTTTCATCCATTTGTGAGAAATGAACCTTGCTGGTCAAGTTGAATGATAGTGCATGTATACGTATATGGAGTATGAGGTGTCATTTGCAAAAGAATGAATTATTAGAAGAGGCAATGGGAGCAACCTATGATGATACAGTATCAACTAAAGCTATTTAACCGTCATAATCCTTGCATTTATGGATTAAAAATAGTTGTATATTCAGAAGTAATCCAAAATTCAGTGTATCAGTTGTTGATGTATCAGTAATTTATCTGAAATGGTCCATATTTTATCATAACATCCCCAAAATATTGCAAGTTCATTTAATAGTATGCTATGCTTTAGGAAAGTTCCATTTCAGGAAGAACCGCTGCATTCAAATTTTTCTTGGTGTCCTCAGTACCTTGAAAAAGACAATAGACTCTGAAATTCTAATACACAGGTATTAATGAACTTCAGAGATTATATTCTGCTGTAGTAGTATGAAAAACAAACACAAAGAAAAAAAATTATTTTCCAGAATTAAAAAATATACAATACAGTCTCTAGACTAAAATGCAGCTCATAAAATAGTGAAAGAAAAACTTCATGTATATATTTGATAAGCTTTGAAATGTAAGTGCATAGAAAAAGTTTCAATGGTTGTAAAATTGTGGTCTGTGCTTCCAACAACTTCTAAACATAGTTTATAACGAAAAAAATGGATCACAAGGCAGCCTGTGGTTTCATAGAAAGTTGGGAGTCAAGATCTTCATCTGAGGGCTTGACACTTGACTCTGCAGCCTTAGGAAATTTGATTTCATTTTCTGTTTCAATTTTCTACCTGTAACACCACACTTCCTTTTCATACAATTTTATAATCAAAAGAAGAAATATCAGCCTTAAAATGTGTAAGTAAAATCTGGAACTCATTGTGAACCATGAAATCCTAATTAGTAGGCTGTTTACCAGAGACAAAAAGCTGGACAACAATGCAGTGTACTAGCACAGTTTGATCTCTAACTGTAATATATCAGGAGCCATCAAATTACTTCTGAATTCCATTATGATTTTTAATTCTGAAGTGAGAGAAACATTAAAATAATATTTTAACCTTAAAGTACTATTAAAAAGACCCTTTTTTATCTTGCTAAAATAAGCCTCTAAAAGTGATTAAGGGAAAATGAGGGATGAACAAACTGATTAAAGAACAGACCTTGTAGAATGCAAGCAGGAAAGCACACATGTAGGAATATTTAAGAATTTGCAAGACTTCAGGAGCCAGCTTAAAGGTTTTCTCTGGATATCAGATGGCCTAGCAGGACATCAGTACAGCAAGTACCTTACATAGGTTTAGTGAGGTAAGAGCATCTACAGTATCTTGTTAGATCTCCCAGCATACTCAAGGAAAGATGAGTAACATGTCAAAACATTCCTTCTCTGGTATCTGCCAGCTGATCACCTCTGCTCCATAACTTCAGTCTAAAATTTACCATTAAAACCTATGTAAGCAAGTAATGTAAATAATGACTGGGAAGCAATATTTCCTAATACTAAATTACAATGTTCTTTTGGGAGCTGCTTGAAACCAAGCAATTTCATTGTGCTTTAGCTCTTTCAATGAACATTAGAGTCAACTTAAGCAATTAGAATACTTACATAATTTATCTGGATTTGCACTTTAATCCAAATAGCAATACAGAGTATTACTAATGCTATGTCAGGAAAAACAAAGTTGGCATTGCATTTTTAGATTAATGCAGATCAGGAATCTGGGCATGTGTCATGCTATGAAAATTTGATCTTGGTACAGTCTAGATCTGACACAGTTAGCCTCTGGTATGCCTGCAGGTCAATCAGTGACCTGCTGGAGTGAGCCTACGCAGTAGTGAAGCAACCAGGGACACTGGAATTAGGTTTTTCTTTCTGCATGGGAATGACTGTGCCACTGAGGCATCCACATGCTAAGTACAGTGGGCACAACCAACTTGCAAGCTGCACTGTACTAAATCTCACAATTGGAGTAAAATGGCTTCATATGGTCAGTAGCAGGCCCCTTCATGGAAGAAAAATCTATCAAATGTTATCAAGAAAGGCAAATCTCTGAGCACCCTTTGGAGGGGCAACTGCTGACAGGTGGGAAAATATTCTGGAGAAGTATCAGTCTGGGCTTGCTCTAGTCTCGTTACGCATAATGACCTAATCTTGAAAAATACATTACCATAACATGGCCTTCAGTTCCCAGTAACAAACCTGTTCTGAACTAAGAATATTTTGATGAAAATAAAAAATTTTAGTGGTAAACACTGAAAATGACCAAATTATTTTTAACTAAGAAAATGCGTCTCAACCACTCTGAACCCTAATTTGAAGGAAGATATAAGGCATTTCACTATTTACTTACCACTAGTAAGAAGCTACTCTCACTATTTTTAGTGACTACTATCATCCGATAGTAGTCACTAAAGTAGTTTGCTGATATTCTTCCCTGTGATATTTAGCTTTGTCCCGAATGAGCCAGGGCTCTTGCATAAAGGCCCACTTTGTTTTTCTGCTCTTCAGAGAAAAACCCTGGCCTTACACCTCCAAAGATCAAGTATTCACATGACTGCTTATAAAACAGCAAAAATTTGTATTTGTTCATATTCTCCTATAAAAATAGTTTCCCTGTGCAAAACAGCTTAGCCCCAATGTTTTAGAAAGTAAGCATTTCACTGCAAGAATTCCTCCAGTTTGGCAAAGAACATCTTTGATCCTGAATCGTACACACAGCACACCCTTTGAAGCTGTTTCTTAACTTCTAACTATTCTTTTATACCAAGTCACATTTGACCATTCTTGCATGCTTTTTTTTTTTTTTTTTTTTAATGCAGAAACATTGAGCTATTTTGCAAGACTGGCTGATTTCCTCCAGTTGTCTTTACTTTTGTCCGAAATTTTTTAATTCTGGAACTGTAATAACTTGCATGTACTTTATTTAAACTACTTTTGTGTCTATAGCTTGGTCGACCCACAGTAGTTCAGAAATGAAAATTTGTGATTTGCTGTTTGTCTATGTGAGGAATTAAATCCAACATCTGGTGTACAGAATAACATGCATGCTTATCTTGTTATTTACAGTAAAAAAAGCTATTATTCTACCAAATATTCATCACATAGTGGAAATGTTCAAGGAATTTAGGTAACTAAAAACAAAATAAAATCAGTAAAAGAGTCAAAATACTTAAAATTCTTTACAAATAGTCTGACTTCAGTTTAGGCCTACATATTTAGACTGAAAATACATTAAAATATTCCTGAAGCACTGCCTTCTTTACTCCATGCTCCATGAATGTTCCATCTACGCAGTGCGCATTGAACAGTACTTGACTCAGAATATTTTTCATGCAGTGCCTTCAATTTTAAGCCATCAACAACTTTTCATTGGGACTAAGGAAATATGATTTGAAAAAACAAAACTGCTAGCAGTGAAAACTCACTGTTGCTGTATTAATACAGCATTACTAAAATTCACAATTGATTATGTATTTAAGCATATTTCAATTTGGTCAGAAGATTCCAGCACACATACAGTCAGGAATCATGGCTCCACAATCAAAGTGCATGAAAAAAATGTTTCAACAGGCTGATTGTAAATGTTTGTCTGTTAATTCTGTAATATTTTCATAGCAATAACATCCGTCTTGTTTTATGGAAGATGCACTGTAGCTTGACATCTGAAATAGAGATTGCACAATACACACAAACACACATGTATGAAAGAAAATCTAAATTCTGATGTCTTATTCAAAAGCATGTCATCATACCAGATGTCTTATTACAAAATCCTCTGAACGACAAAAATAATTCTTAAAGAAAAAAAACCCTGCATGCTGCTTTTTCCACACAGAAATTTCTGAAAAGCCTTTTTTAAACTTTCTTTAAACATTATCAGTCTAATAGAGTTCAAATTCTTTGGTTTTGTTCCCAAAGTTAAATGCTTATCATATTATCTTATTATGAACCCAAGCACATAAATCAAAGGCAGTAACTTGGGATAAGTGTACTTCATCTCTATTTTGTGGTTACTTTTGTACTTATATTGCCGAAATAAGAAATCAACCCCCCCAGTTCACACGATGATTTAAGGGATGTTCAGGCAGTTTTTTCACTTTATTATCAGTAGTTAAAATGGGTGAGAGAGGAAATGCTTACTCAAGTTATAGAAAGATGAAAGAGGGAAAAAAAATCCTTCACGTCTACTTTCCACATTAAAATAACTTTGTCTGCTTCAAATTTAAAAGCAAGTAATAGCTAAAATATGCATCAAGTGCTGTCAGATACAAGGCAGTACTGACTACTGCATCAATACTTATTACTGATACTGATTTCTGACCTGAATACTTAGGAGCCCAAATTCTATAGGTGATTCTGAAAATGTGAGATATCATCATCACAATGCCAAGCTGAACCATGCCAAATCTATGTTTCATACTGTTTGCACATATATTAGACCAATCCTTTTGAGGAAAGAGATATGTTCTCTTTGATATTTGCACTTTGCTATGTAAATTCTCAACATAACCCAGCCAAAAAATTGTTTCCTTCAGCTGAAACTGATACCAGAGGGATAATTTTTGTTTTGATTAAGAAACCTGAGTCTTCATTATTTGTGTAAGTAGAAGTTCTGTTGAAGCCATGGGTATTTTGCTTGTATACAGACTGAACTGCAGTCAATATTTTTACAAGTATGAAAGAATTCTAATGTGATAATGCTGGTTGAAATTATATCTCACATTTTTTAGAATTAAAATATAGTAAGTCTCCAGAAATTTAAGTATAAAATAACTCAAATTAAATACTGTTGAACAGAACTCAGTCAGTAACAGTTCAATTAAGTAAAAGTATAACCAAGCTTCCTCAAAGCCTGAGACTTAGCATGATAAAAACAAAAATTCTCCATGATAGAAGGTGACCTTCAGAAACAGACAATTGTAATTTAAGACTACAGTGCTGTAAATATAACTTCCAAATGAAGCACTGATAATTTATTTTTCTTAATGAGATAAATCCAGCAGCTCAAACCATAGGAGAGGAAAATAAAACAAATTACACATTGAAAAATATTAAACAAACATTCATTTCCAATATTTAAGCATAGTGTGCAAAAGTGTATTTCATTCTAAATGCTTTTGCATCTGTGTAATAGCCCAATTAATATGTCTGCCATGGATTACTTCATGGAAGATAACACTTTCAAGAGAAATTAAATATGGATACAACCTTCTGGCTCAAGATGTCCCTAAACTGCAGACTGCTAGAAGTGTCTCTGGGGAAAAGGCAGGAGTGTCTGTGTGCCGCTTTGTTTTCTACAGTATTCTGAGGCATCCTCTACAGTGCAGGGCTATAGAGAAAGGCTGGTCTAACACAGTGTCGCAGTGGCTATGGGCAACCAGTCACTCCAGTTCTCAACAAGGTGACTCTGGAGTATTTCTGAGCTATACATTTGCTCATGAGAGCAGGAAGCGACTGAGAACAGCCTTTAATAAAGGGACACAGATGTTTGTGTTTATTGCACCACCTGAGCTAATTAAAATTCTTACCTTTTAAAAAAAAAAAAAAAGCTCCCTGTGGGAATGAAAAGTGGCTTTAAAAAAATTACAGAGGGGATAATGAAAAAAATATTTTCAAAATAAATTCTTAGGTTTAGCATTTTTTGCAAAAAATAATATTGTGACAGTGATGTCCAATTTGTAACCTTTCTTTGTTTGGAGTAGGACACAAGGAAATGGGCCTGTGAAACAAGTCTATCAACTTTGCCTGAAGTTATATGCTAGCTTTGCAGCACCTTACAGTGAGTAAGAGCTTTCCAGGTATTTAACAGAGAAAAAACTGAAAGAAAAAATCCTGACCATCTTGAAATATTAAAGGTGATAACCTTCACAAGGTAAGTACTGCTGTGGCATTACTGCTGTTATATGAACCCTAAGAAAGATTAAAATCTTGTTGCATATTTCCCAGATGTTACTGTGCTTTGCCATATCCAGAGGAATTTCTGAGATCCACAAAAAAATATCAGTCACCCTTAAATGATCTATAGTTACACAAATTCATATTTGCAGTTGGAGCTGCACCTGTACTAAATTTTCTATTTTAGGTTTTATTTTCAAGGACTAAATTGGTTTTGTAGTGAAGAAGTTAATTCATATGAATTGACACACCCCAGCCCTCCCCTCCCCCGTATTTTAGTGAACTCCTCTTGAAAACAAAATGTCAGATAAAAGACACAAAAAGCTTTAATCTGAATTAGTTTTAGACTCAAATTCTTTTGTAGAGATAAAAGATTCCTATTCACACATACATTGCTGTGTTTACCTAACAAATATTTTCTAAAGGTCTGAGAATTTTCCATACCATCTTGATACAATTGAACAGAAGACCTATTTAGCCTAATGAGCATTAAGATTAAATCATTTACTCACAGATCAAAGGAGATTTTAATTATGTAAACGAGTTGTTCAGAAACACAAAATGTTCCATTAAGCTTCACAATTAATACATACAGTATTTATGAGTTCAGACTTTTTTCCTTGTTAAAAATTGATTGTTACATCAAAAAAAGTTTCCCTAGATGCACTGATGGAAGGAAAAATATTTTAAGCCATAAAAGTAGCAGGCATGCAAAACATTTTACTGCCTTTTGCCTTTCCTTCTCCTCTTCTCCCCCCTCCACCCCCTTCCTTTTTGTTGTTGTTGCTCTGAGCGTCTTGTCACCAGATGTTCATTATGTGTAAAAAACATTGAGTTCATATAAGTACTCACAGCACGGTCATACTATACTGCATGCATATCACTGGGGTCTCTGAATGGAACTGGTGCAAAATAAAGCACTTCTAAACCATCTCCATTTAAGGTCTCAATGCTTTCTATTTCTTAGAATATGAAACAACAGTAACAAACAACATGGTACAAACAAAGAATTGAGCTTTGGTTCCCCACTGTGTGTCACAAATTCTCATTCAAACTTTTTGTTTTGTATTGTTTGGTTTTGTTTTTTTAAGGTTACAACCTTAGATAAAACAAAGCATAAGATAACTGCTCCAAACAAGGGTCTCATCCTGCTTCCATATTTATGCAGATATTACCTTTTGGTGGTGCAAACAATGGTGCACATGATAGATCGTTAAATCACTGTTATTTCCAACAGGCAAGATTAAAATAAATGCAAAGAAAACAAATGATGGGGAGAATGCTGATAAAATACGCAAGCTGGATTAGTTATAGGGTAATTTATTTCTACTAGGAGTTCTACTTGGGAAAGCAAATAAAAAAAGTAAACCTGCTGACACTAAATAATCCCGAAAAACATAGAGAACAGTTGTAGGAAAACTGATGACTGCATAAGAGAGATGAAAAATCCATTCAAATTCTGAAGACCAGAGGTATGTATTAATGGAACTTTCTACAAAATTATTTTCTACACTTAAACTTAGACACTGCATGAAAAATAAAAATGGAAGAATACTTTTACTTGGTGTGCTGGGGCAAAATCCTACCCTTAGTTACAGAGTGTGCTCCAACAGACTACAATAGCTTGCTACTGAGAACACAGACTGCTTTTAATGTGCATCAGAGTTAGCAGCTTAGTTATTAAGGCTACTCAGAGGCACTGACAAATGTGTAAATTTGTCCAGAATAGTCACTGATGATTCGATGTTAGATTTACAAGGAAGAAGCATAAAATATTTAAATATTTTATGAAATCTGTACCATTGTGTCAGTGAAAAAAATCAACACCTTCAACATTCTGTCTTAACAGAGCAGCTGAAGCTTTTTTCCCCCATATATTAGGAACTCATCATGCTTCAGCTCTTTCACTCAATATCATGATCTTACGATTGATCTTATTTATTTTTGGTTTGTGCGCAACTTGAAGTTGATGCCAGAGTTATTCTAATTATAACACAGTCAACAGAATGACACAAATCTTATGCCTGGAACTCCATAAATAATTCAATGAAATTCAATAGTTTATATTCGCTGCAATTCTAATACATCCACAATCTTATGGTCAGCTTTCAGGTATTTCCCATGTATTTACCTTTCTATTGAATTACAACTGCATCCCAAAACAGAGTCATTTGCTATGCTCCTAATGCTCCTGCTTTTGGATACAGATGGCTAGCGATAAAAAGTTGAATTCACTATCCATCTATTCACTGTCTATCAAAATAAGTGTGAACGTAAATTATCCCAATCACTTTCATGCATGGCATATGAAAACTGATAAATCTGAGTGTCTATTTTTCCTTTTCCTAAAGGAAAGAATTAACTGATAATACTTTCAAGTAAGTTCTCATTACTTATTTTTATATCCACAACACTCTCATTGTCCATTAAGCCATTCCCTTCCCCACTCTACACAGAAATAAGCAAACTGTCACAACAGACAAGCAGTAACTCTTCAGCACATTCTCTCTTTTCCACAGAAAGCGCATAGAAACTCCAGGGTGGAGGTAACTGAGGGAATGTACAGTGTATGATACTTAAGATCACACAGAGCTCAATCTGTGAAGTTACCACTTGTGGGCTCATCTCTGCTGTATACAGCTCTTCTGAAGAAAAAAGCAAAAAGCACAGCTGTTAAGGCTGAAGCTAAAAGGAGCTGGGCCATTAGGGGAGATGTTGCCATGGACTGGATTTGATCTGGCTGATTAAGATTTTCCCAGTGGACTTCAGCTGATCATCTACAAGCCATGATCCTTTTCTGCACACCTTGTAAAACAGGGTACCCATTCACTACTCCAGCAGTTTCATTCTGGTGTGCAGCATGCTACTCAGAAACAAAAACTACATATACATCTCTTGCTATATGTTCAACAATTTTAAACACATTGACTCTAGTTAAGTCAAGTAGTTAAGCATATAAGACAGGTAGAATAGGGGAGAAGGGGGGGGGATTTTTTAAATGCTTTGGAAATATTTAAATGCTATGAATTTCCTTTGTGTATGACAGACATGAGAAAGAAGCAGAAATTGGAAGGTTAGGTGGATGAGATCCCAACAGGCCTTTCAATTGCCTTAGGGCTGCCTAATGTACCAGAGAGACAGGAGAAAATATGCCATCAGTGCTGCCTCATGGACTAGGTACGTCACCTTTGAAGTGCTGATATTCAAAACATGCCTTCCATGGAGTTTTTCCAGTCCACAAAGAATCAAAAGCAACCAGCTTCCAAAGTTATTGTGAGGTGAAATTTTCATGATATATTTTATAAAAGACAGAAAAATTCTGTTTTTTCTGGGAAGGTAGTTAGATTATAGAGGTATGTTTTAACATCCAGCAATACCCACTGCAAATGTAAAAAAAGAGCACTGGTTGTATAATCATGACATTTTTTTATTTCTACAAAGTTACGTTTTTCTCAAACCAAGAAATCACCTGAATACTTAAGCCAGACAGCTATGCTTCAGAATATACTAATATAGTAATAGCATTATTCAGAAACACAAAGACACTCAGAAAGAAAACCTGCCAAATAGCAGAATAGAGTCTTCTCATTAAAGTCCAACAATTGTCCCACATGTGCAGTATGCTGAACTAGTGTAATGCTGCTTGTGTGCACGGTACTGCCGTAAGTCAACCACTTTTGGTCTTATAGTTTGCTGTGTTTGCTATGCGTGGACTTAAGTGACAGTATGTTTCTCAATACAGCAGCAAGGGTCTCTCAGGCACTCACAAAACCTTCAAACAGGCCCAAACAAAGCCAAGACCATCACGCATTTATCTCTGAGAGGACAGAAGTTAATTTCATATTTTTAATATCTATCATTTACATATTCCAGGTAAGTGGCAGAAGGAAGAGATCACAGCAAGAAATATAGTGACTGAGCCTCTCCTGCTGTCACTGCAAGATTTCCTGCAGTACATTGTTTAGAGCTTTTCTCTGGCCACTCTCAAATGACTCCAAAAAAGAGCATCCATCACTTTTATTGGAAAATGATTCCCTAGTTTTGGAGCTGCCAGCCACAAAAAATAAAGCTTTAATTTTTTTCTAAGTTTTAGCCCGTTAGTCCAGAATAAACTCTGCACCCTCCCAGATGCTTGCTTTTCTTCTTCTTGTATATACACTCTCCTTATATGATCTGCATGTGTTTAGTCTTTAACCAAGCCCCAAATCATTAATGTGATATACATTTTTTTATAGCGCACTCTCTAATGAATCTTCATTTTCTTGTCCATAGTGCAAAGACAAGCAAGGGGATATGGAACTGAATAATTCGTAAAATAAAATTGTAAATATTCACAATGTATGGATATATTCCTCAATTCAAGATGCTTTTATAAAAAAAGATAGTATTTAAAAAAATCAAAAATATAGCAAAAGCGAAATCAGACTGAGTCTCTATCTGAGGCAAATTTAAGCAATTAGGCCCATTGTTAACCCTTGTACAGCAGCTTGAACATGAAAGAAAACTCATTTTATCCACAAGGGGAATGGAAAGAAAAATAGCTAATAAATAAATAAATAAAAGGCTACTATGAAGTTTTCCAAAATCAAAACTGTTCAAAGACAAATTGAAAGTAAATGCATGTGAAACCTGTCAGTTTACTGAAAGGAAGAAGTCATCCAGCTTCTACACCATTACTTTCAACTGGATTAGGGACAAAGTAACGAGAACATTTTATCATTTGCTGCTACCTAGTGGAAATGAACCGTAATTTCAAAGTTAAAAAAACAAACCAACAATAAAACCCCACAGCCCAAAGACAAATTATTTGTAAGTTTTCAGCTGTAAGAAACACTCAGTTACTGAGAAGAAAGTTTTGATTCCAGTGTCACATGGTTATTTTGACCAAAGGAACAAAACCAAAAGTTGCATAGAATAGGAGACTGGTTTGGGTTGGAAGGGACCCAAAGCTCATCCAATTTCAACACTCTGTCACAGGCAGGGGCACCTTCCACTAGACCAGAGACCTATCCTATCTGGCATCTAAAATTTAAATAACTATGGGATCATAAATTTACTTACAATTAATTGCAACAACAGTTCAGTGTATTTAGACAATTAAAGTTATCTGGAAAAACACTTCTATATCATGGATCAAAGGTCCGTTGGACATTTATAGGTAGCATTATTTGCTTGCTGAAGAGTAGAGACCACTGCTTAACAAACTGACATTGTGTGACAATAATTTAAAACCCCCAGATATTTCTGTTGCCGAAAAGAAATCTGTTAGTAAAAATACACTTGCTGCTCTGTCTATATTTGCAACTGAAAATAGATAAGCAGTAAAAATATTTTCCTTGAATTTAATTTTTGTTGTCTGCCACCTGATTCCAGGCTGGCTGGTACCTTGTTTGCTTTGGACAACTCAGAAATTACACTAGAACTGAATAAATATGGTGGCACACCATTGTTCACATGAAACCAGACGAATTAAGACCTATATCTAGCTATCTGCCGTGCTTTTGCCAGTGTGCTTTGTAAATCCTCCAGTTCCTCCTCTTCCCCTTCCCCCCCCACCCCTTTTTTTTTCTTTTGCTGCTGTTGTTTTTTTTTCATCATTGTTTTGGGTTTTTTGAACCAAGAACTTCAAAACAACCGGCTCATGGACTCAGATGCAATTGCTTCTTTTTGCACTTTTGATGGCCACACTGCAAGATAATTAGAATTTCAAGTAAATGTTATCAAACCTGTGACAGTCAGTAACCATGGAGGAAACTGTAACAGTAAAGGAGATTTAAAAAAAGCACCCAGCCAAACGAAAACCCCAACAACAAACAAACCAGGACATTTTCTTCTAATTTTACTTCAAAATATGCCAATGTATTTTCCTGTAGTCTGAGAAATACCATGCACAAAGAACACAACATTACAATGGAGTACAGAAAAAACTGTAAAATGACAAAAAGCTGGAGGCGTCCACAAGCATAGAGAAAGAGAGGCTTAGAATTTAATATCCTAAAAAGCTGGGAAAGTTATCCAAGTGTTCCCCTCCAATTCAGTAGGTGACTTGAGATTTTATACTTAAACAGAAGGACAACCTATACCTAAATCATAGAATGGTTTGGGTTGGAAAGGACCTTAAGATCATCCCGTTCCAAACCCCCTGCCTTGGTCAGGGATGCCTCACCCTAGATTATGCTGCCCAAGGCTCCGTCCAGCCTAGCCTTGAACACTGTCAGAGATGAAGCATTTATTTACCACTTCTCTGGGTAACCTGTTCCTGTGCCTCACCAACCTCACAGTAAAGAGCTTCTTCCTTATACTTAACCTGAAGTTCCCCCGTTTAACTTTAAACCCATTACCCCTTGTCCTGTCGCTACAGTCCCTGATGAAGAGTTCCTCTCAGAGACAAGTCCAGGTAGACAATGTCAACTGCTTTGCCCTATCCATCAGTTCTGTAGCCTCATCATAGAAGGACACCAAACTGGTCAGGCATGATTTGCCCTTCGTGAAGCCATACTGGCTGTTACCGACCACCTTGTTTTTCATGTATCTTAGCATGCTTTGCAGGAGAGTATGCTCCATTATCCTGACAGGCACAGAGGTGAGACTGACTAGTCTGTAGTTTCCCAGGTCTTCCATTTTCCCTTTCTTGAAAATGGGGGTTATATTCCCTTTTCCTAAAATAGAAGACAAACATCGATCTGGGAACAAAAAACATATCAGAAAAATGTTCCTCAGAGGAAAACCCCCACAGGTTTCAGGAGATCACAAGCCATGCATTAGCAAACTGCCACTCTTCTGAAACAGACCAATTGCTGTATCTCCTGCTGTACTGCACAAACAATAACATGACTTAAGAAAGCATAAAGTCATCTTTGTTAGTATTGAAGAAGCTTGAGCTGAAATACTGAAACCAGTTTAAGCAGCCCATTTCAAGATGTGGACAAAATAATGGAGAACAATGAGAATCTGCATATAAAGATTAACATAACCAAAAGGGTGGGAAGGGATTGAAATAATTAAGGCAGACATTAGATGATGCCCCATCATTCATAACTGATTTCTTCTGTTTCCTTTCCTCCAGACCAACAACTTCATTTAATTTAACTATTTGTTTACAGGCTGTTTTTCCTGCTCTTCTACAAAGGTGATTGAAATTCCATAACCTTGGAGTACACACTTCAGCACATGCACTACAAGTTGTGTTGATCCAGGGGCAGCCGAAGTATGTTTCATAGGCTTGAGAGGTTTGCTCTGAGTTCCATATTCTCTCTACAATTTGAGGTCTTATTTGGAACATGCTGAGCCCTATGGAGGCTTTAGGATCCCCTCTTTGAAGTTGTCTTGGTTAGCTAATACATTTTTTTTTCCCTTAGATGAGTTCTTCAGTGACTCTGTGCATTAAACACTTAGAATTTCAATGGATTTTCCATCTTATACAACAGACTGCTGCAGTCAGACATTGCTTTCTTGAATATAAATGAAAAGCTCACAAAGAAATCAGTGAGAGTGATGCTTGCGTACCAAAAAAACCCAGAATTTGGCTCCTGTATACTGTTTCAGCTAATGAAATACACTTTAAAGTCTAGGCATTTAATAACTCTAAAAACCTGTAATACAAAATGAAAAATCATGGTACAAAAAAAAAAAAAAAAAAAAACACCCAAACTTTTTTGCTTAATGTGCACAACTCTGTAAATGTGAGTATTCCTATACTAGCGTAGAGGCTTTCTGTTTGTTATTGTTCCTTCCAATTGATTCCCTTATTTCCTTGAGTGCAGAAATGGGCTTGTTTGCTTTCTCTAATCACAGAGTAAAACCCAATAAATTATATAGAACCAGAATGCACTTACAATCTCTTCATGCAATTGGTACAACATGTGCATTTCTAGCTAATTCTTCCATTCAAATCACAAAAGTGCTGCCAAGTCACCTTACTGTCACATCATATCCTGCGTACAGGTTTTGCTTTTGGAGGGGCAACCAAAATGCCTCAGGTAGAATGGCAATCCTATAAACATCAGCTGAACTGTGAGAAACCTCCTGGATGGTCACCAACTACACACCAATTTGTTACTGACTGAACACTTTAAGGGATCCCTCCCAAGCATATAGAAATCCCCCCCATTTAAAACTGTATTTGGGCCACCTGATTTTCAGATGACTTCCAAATTAAATGAAAAGAAAATTCACAGTGGAAAACTGACTTGAAAGTTTTGAAATTGACACTTCAAAACACTCAGAACATTTATTTTAGGAGTCAGATATTTAAATACACGTTTGGCAGCTGAACTGCTGAGAGACTGGGAGGGATAGTCCTCTTCTAGTCCTACTCACAGAAATGTATTCACTTTTTCCATTCTTCAAACCTGTTTTTAAAGTTTGCTGCACTGATCAAGAAAGTCACTAAGAATAGCTGATAGGCTTCTATCTTAGGGCTTTCTTACCTTGACTTTTTCAAGTAATAAATGAGATACATGAAAATAATACTTTTTCAAGTAATAAATGCTTCCCCAAAACCCCAAATAAATCACACTACAAAACAAGCAGCAGTGAGACTGGTATTTAAATAGGTAAAAATGCATCTTAGGGTAACACTCATACTACGGGAAGTACAAAAACTAACAAAAGATCTGCATGGTCTTCACCCAGAGGGAAACTCACAGCGTGTTTAAGTGCTGTCATTAACTTCTGACTTATTTTTGCAAATCTGTTAAAAAAAAAAACCCAAAACAAACCCAAACCCAAACCAACCCAAACTGGTCCTGAAAAACAGAAAACTACGTAACTGCTTCTGGAAGTCGAGCATACTGAAGCTAAACATATGATCTCTCAATCTAGATCTCATCTCTGTTGCTTGACCTGCAAGATGAAATTAATATGACCATGAATATTCTTGACGTAACCACTAGACGGAACAAAGAGACGTGCTAAGTTACTGTGAGCAGTGCTCAGAGCCGCAAACTACAGATTCCAAACTGTCAATTGGCTTTGTTTTTTTTCTCCAGACGGCATTTTCTGTATCACATATTATTCATGTCTTACATACAAACATTTGCTTTAATTACTTTACTCTTGCATGGAGAGGTTTTTTAACACCATACTTTTAAGAAAAATGGAATTTAAATGTTGGGTTTGAACACGATTTTTTTCTCCATTTTCAATTTCTAACCCTACTGAATTAAACATCAGCAGGTATGCAGGTACGGCAGACATGCTAGTATCACAATGTATTGGGAAATTCAAGATCAGCCTGTACAGCCTCCCTGCACAAAGGAGCATGGAATTAGATGTGCAGAAAGTTTTTATTGATTTATTTCTAGTTTTAATAGCTGTTCTTAATTGTGTGAATTTTAATTTAAAGTGTAAATTTGTAGAGTGGTATAATTGCCTAAAGTATGATGGAATTAGTCCTGCTAGCAGTGATTTATTCCATGTCACCAAGAGAAAAATAGTAAAATTTAACATTACAGAACAGAAAATTCCTACTAAAGCTTAGTGCTATAGTAAACAATTCCCACTACTAAATAAAACAGGAGTCACTAAAGATATTGAATATATCTTAAAAGAAATGATAAGTAATTAAAAGTTGACAAGACTGCTCTGATGGAATGATAATGGCTATCAAGGGTAATATCCAACCAGAAAATAAGCTATTGAACAAATATATCAATTAAACCTATCAGAAAATTTGTGTACTCTGGTACAGTGGTTCTTCCAAGCGAGGCTATTCTAGAAACAACGGTCTACCATGTGCAAGTATAAGAAAAAAAGTAGGAGTGTTTTGTAGGAAGTACCAATTTTACTACTGACCTGCCAGGCTTCAAAAGTAATTTGTACAGAGAAAATGTTGTGGATTTGGTTTTCCAGTTGGTTTGTGGGTTTTTTTTTTTTTCCTTTCTTTTTAATTCTTTTTTTTCTCTTATCAAGTATATATATTCTCAGAAAGCTCAAGGTATGTTTGGACTAAAGGGAACATTTAAATCCTTGGTACCTTCACTAAAGTAGCCTACAACCTCACACCAGCACTTGCTGTTAAGTAGCTGAACCAAACAGATCTACTAGTGTTTTATTTATTTTGTGTATTGCAAGCGTATAGGCTGCAGTTTATCACAATGACAGCTAAATCTATCATCCTCTACCTGAAGCTATAATAGGAGTGCTCTCAAATCAACAAGTCTTTCCTTCAGAGTAACTGAACTGTAAATTGTCCTTGACCAGTCAGACAAACAAAAACAACCTTCCCTGTTAATCTGCTGAAGACAAACAGTTCACTGTCTTTCATCCTCAGAAGAAGGATGTCAGTGGCAATGGTGTTTTATATGTCACATCCTCCACACAATGCTATTCAGCTTTCAGGTTCAAAGTCTCGTGAGATAGTGGGAAAAAGATGCGATCTGACCTCCACAAAAGTAAATAATCATTTTGGTTCTAGGAACATGGATTGATTTTTTTTTTTTTTTAATTAAAATGAGGTTTCCCAGATTGTTAAGAATGTATCAGTGAAATCCAAGTTCTTTCTCTTAGACAGAGAAAACTTCCAACAACATGGGCATGACAACTTAATCTTGTATCAAACACAGGAAAACTTTTATTCTTGTGCAAGATCAGGAAATCAGTTTCATTAAAAATAGCTACAGAATTATCTGGGATGATGCAGATACTTCATTGTTGTAACTTTACAGATCAAATGTGTCTTATGAAATTACTGGAAATAATTCTCATGTAGATTATTTAATGTGTTTACTGCAGCACCTGAGTGAAGATATTTTATATCTCCTCATCACTTTTTGTAACTAATTTTTTTAAGGTATTTTGCCAAAAAGCATTCCTGAAAGGCTCCATTAAAGAAATGCTGACACATTATGTTACAGTATGTTACAGTATCTTGGGTTCTATCAGTCACATTTCATTACTTTTACATAACATGGCTCTATTGATGCAACCTGATCTGACATGTCACACTGCAGTGTCAGCAACAAACTTTGACTAAAAAGTTTTTATCCTTAAAACCACTATGTCTAGATGAAATAAGAAATTACTACACATATTCCTTTATTTATCACTGCAAATAATTTAAATTAAGACTTCAGCACCATGCCTGTATGTTAGTACTGAATAATTCCCTGCTGTATTTGTACATAGTATGTGCAGTTAAAATATGGAGTAGTTAGGAGTATTTTACTACTGGTACATCTTTATTCAGAACATCCAGAGGTGCCTGGGTCAACAGTTTCCTATTTATTCAAATTTATATTGACTAGCTTCAGAAGGCAAAGCTGACAAAATGATTAATTAGACTTTATAACTCATTGGCAGCCTGCAGTTTAATGGAATTAGTAGAGCTTAAGTTCATCTTTAAATACCATGACGGTTTTAATTTTAAAAATGTCAAATTACATTTTTCAGTGAGTGCAAAATAGAAGATGACTTATTCCAAACTTATGGAAAACTGAAAAAGACTAAATAGGCACCATCTCTAATACAATTTTTATGACAATTAAAATGTTCAAGATAGCTGATTCCCTTTTTACTTTTTCCACCTAGAAGCAGCACTCCTTGTACAGACAGTAAATTGACTGAGCACAAAGGGTCTTGTGCTGGCATGTGTGCATTTTTTGTGATCTATTAAAAACATTTAAACTTAGTTTCAACAAAAGTACTGGCAAATTCTACATGGTGAAACAGTTACTAAATTAGTACTAATGATAGCATTTTTGGCCTTAAATGTAAAAGAATTCCACATGATGTGCATAATTGCATGAAAGTTGCCACACATGCTGGTTTCATATGTTGACTCTTACTTGCAAACTATTAAAATTCAAATGAAGTTCCACATTTAAGTATATGTGAAAAATAAGTAAAATTTGTACTGAATAAGAAAAGTTTCTTTCATCTTTATTTCCATCCCCTGATGCTATTATGCGGCCTGACTTACGGGAAGACAGAAATACTATTCACAATGGTTTTTCTTATTTCTCTAACATTTCTAATATAGACAAACAAGTTTTCAATTTTCAGTTTAAACAATCTTTCATTTTTAGTAGGGGATGCTACCTTTTTGCAAAAGGCCATACAAGTGAGAGACAGTATATACATGTTAATCAGCGTTTTTGTTAATTTCAGACTAAGGTGCATGAAGGCTCAGTCTCTGTAAGGGATGAAGTTTGGCAAAGGTGGACAGCTCTAACAAGAACTGGAGTGCAAATCCTTCCAGTGCCAGTAATGCTTAGCTTTATATTATTCTTACAGGCTTTAACTGGCCCGTTAATTTTGAAATTCTACTATTACAGGAAATAAAAAAATTAACTTATGCTTTGCCCCCCGCCATTGAAAACATGTATTTTTAATTGACCACTGACTTTTATAAAACACCCCCATCCAACTGAAAAAGCCCACTGCAGTCAAACATTTTCTGTCTATGCAAAGTCCAGGCCTTTGTTTGAGGCTGTTTAAAAGATAAGAATATAAGGAGGTAATAGAAAATCAGCCATTGTGTTTAAGTGTGAGTAGAGACTTAGTCCTTTGAAACTTTGGCTATGTATATATATGTGTGTCTGTGTGAATTTATATCTGAATAGGAGCTACTGTCTATGGAGTTTCTGCAGATTTTACTACCAAAAATTCAAAAGAGCCAATATTCATATAAACTTAGCAACATAGTCTGTTTTCTTCAGTACTAAGTGCACATCTGGAGTTGTTGTACCTCTTCCTGCATATTCTCAAGTAAGCCTGCCACTCATTTTTATCATCTAAATTGGTACAAACTGTTCAGTGTAAATGGTGCCTAAATGCTCAGCTGGGGACGCACTTGTGCATTCTTTCTGTGCGCCTTTCTAACATCACACCAGTCTTTATTGCTCTTTAGGGAAATGTCTCTCTTTTACATCCTGACCTTTACGTATTCCTTCAAGAGGGAACATTTCAAGGTATAATGATGCAGAATTTATGTAAACGTTAAAATCTGTCATTGATACTCAGGTCCTTATGTTTGTGCATTTCCTGAAGAGATACAATAATGGCACACAAGTCACCTGCATTCTTCTATACAGCTTTATAGATACAAATACAGCAGATTGTCCAATCTTCATCCTAGTTATAAACCCAAGTGTTGAATTTGCTATGTATTTGTTTCTTCTAACTGCCTAGAATGCGTGACTAGTAACTTAGTTTACAAGTGAGATACCAGTGACGTAGTCTTCTCAATTGGGAATACAGAGAGACTAGTTTATGTAAATGGAATGACAGTACCATGGTGCAATGCATGCTATAACAAGCAGAATAAAAAGATCTGAAAATGGATTCAGTATCTAGAATTGGAAAAAAAAAGGGCTTATCTGATTCCCTGTTTACTAACCGGGTGGGGTGGGGCACAAGAATTTGGGAGGGGACACAGCTGGGACAGCTGACCCTGACTGACCCAGGGGACATCCATACCATATGGCATCACATTCAGCATATAATGCTGGGGAAAGAGGAAGAGGGTGACACATGTTCAGAATGATGGTATTTTGTCTTCCCACGTCACCCATTTGCATGATGGAGCCCTGCTTTCCTGGAGATGGCTGAACACCTGTCTGTCTATGGTGAGTAGTGAATGAATTCCTTATCCTATTTTGCTTTCTCACAGAGCTTTTGCTTTACCTTTACAACTCAAACCACGAGATTTTTTCACTTTACTGTATCTATTCTCTCCCCCATCCTGCCAAGGAGGAGTGAACAAGTGGCTGTGTGATTCTCAGCTGCCTACTGGGTTTAAACCACAACACACCAGAAAAAAACCCAAACCCCTATGCTCTCCCTAACTACATTGGGTAAAGCACATCCCTGGTGGAGATGGAAAGTTCAGTTTCAATGGGATGCAGTGGATGACATGGAAGAAATGCCTAAGGCAAGCTGTAACTGCCAGAGGAACTTAACACCATGAGGCCAGAAGCCCACATCAGGGAGCAAAGAGAAACTGTACAGAAAGATCTACAAAAAGGAAAGGGGAGGATCAAGATGCCCACGCTCTCCTGTTTTTCATATTAACAGACATTAGTGAAGTCAGGTTAAGTCATCCAACTCCAGAGACTGAATGAGAGGAGGAGGTGGTAAACAGCAAGAACACTCAGTTCATTCTAATGTGACAAAATAGCGCAAGACCACAGGGGAAAAAAGCGAGAGCAGGGTTAAGTAAAAAAGCATCCTGGAGTTAATAATATTCAAACCCCCTCGTAGCCAACTGAGCAATACTGGTTCACAGCCTTGCAAAAGTTTTGATGTATTTATGAGTCTAGTGTTTTACCAGCAACTTTTCATAAGTTACAACTTCAATGACTGGACACACAGTTTAGGCATTAAACATAATAAATCAATACATCTGGCTTCTTCAAAAGTTGTGATCAGATGTTTATAAAAATCAATTTGTTTTCATTCTCTTTGGAAACCATTTATATTCAAGAAACTCACTAATGATACAACACTGATTGCGGGGGTGGGGGTGTGTGTGTGTGTCATATACTGATATTTAAAAAAAAAAAAATAAGCACATGGCTATTTATTTCTGATCCACACCAGGCTCTCAAACTTTCCAACAAACCTGTCGATCTCCAGAACAGAGATGCTGCTGGGATTCTAGCTTGCCCTACTGATGTACCCACATTTAAATAAAAGTACATTTAGCACCTCTCTTCTACATCTGTCTGAAAGTAAAGCATGCCACAACACTTTTTTTCTTTCTTCCCCCCCTCCCTTCCCCCCAGCAAAATTAGAAAGTCTTAATTAAAACACACACACTGCACCTTCTTTTGGCCCTAAAAAAATAAAATAAAATAAAAAATAATTCTAAATTACATGGTTTCTGCCTGACTTGATACCAAATTAAACATCAAAAAAATCCTATTTTTTCACAGGAAGCAGATACACCCCAAAACCAACATTTGTACCACCATAGTACAAAAGACATTCTTGACAGTTATTGCAAGAGTGCCCACGAAATTCAGAACATTCTGTGGCATGTAACATGATATCAATATTAGAAAAGTGCCATTTTTTATGGGCTACGACAAAGACCTCACTGCATTTTAGATACTTTTATAAAGATAACAAACGAACACAGAACACCCATAGTCATAAATATACCTACAACACATAAATAAACTTCCAAGAAAGTTTCAGACATTAAAGAGGCATAAAAATATAAAGCTATTACATATATATGCTGGAAATTCAGGTAAAAGGTTCATATATATTCACACCACTTCTAATGACAAAAACTATTTCGATATCTATGCTTGTAGTTGGTACTTGTATATGCCATGAGACATAAATGATTCCATGAAATGGCAGGAAAGCTATTTCCAATGTAAAATTAAACAGTAAGTTTTGAGAATTCTTATGTAGCATTTCTGCATGATTCATACCCCTTCTCAATTATGAACATCAAAATTATATTTAAATGTCTACACTACTGGGAACAGCCCTATTTTGTATGGGGGTTGGAACCAGATGATCGTTAAGGTCTCTTCCAACCCAAACTATACTATAATTCTATGACAGCTGACAGAAATAAAAATCTACAGAATTACAGTTTCAAAGCTTTGTTTGAGAGATGAGACATTTTCTGCAATGTTGATGGAATTCCTCACTTCAGGAACCAGAAAGCATATTCTGCACAGACAGAATGGCAGTACCAGAGTGTCTGTGATGACTGGGTAATCGAAAATGGCCAGGGCATCTATGTAGCCCTTTGTCTATCTATAGATTCTCAATAAGCAATAGTGACACATGTAAGGAAACTAGATCCCTATGAGACTAAATTAAATCTAGCAGAAATTTGCAGGTTGGGTTTTGATCATGAACCTAGTAGTCAAGAGGGAGCACACAAATAAAGCAGCATAGGCAGGCTTTGCCTATTAGCAGTGAAATATTTGTGTATGTATTTTACAGAAAATGCCAATAGACAGGTCTGATGGTTCTTCAGGAAGAAGTAATTTTCCACTTAAATGCATTTGCATATTAACTTCTGTAGTACTGTGCAAATGAAGAAGCAATCTGGAAGAAACTTAAAGTAAGCATACTGAATGAGATTCAAAAAAACCAATTCAGCATATATGGTATACATGACTGATCATAGAACGATAATGAATAACAATATCCCTTTGATGTTAATTAGTTGCACTTGCTAAGGCAATGCTAAGTGGGTTTACAACAGTCAAGTAAGAAAAATCAAAACCTCAATAAAACTTTTGAGATGTAAAACCAATAAAGATTTTTAAAAAAGAAAAGCAAAACAATAACACTACCAAGAACCCCCTAATTCTTTGGGTTAGCTAAAGGCCATAGTAAAGAGAAAAGACTTAAAAAAAAAAAAAAAGAAAAATATATAGAAATGGTGATGGTAGAATTCTGTCAGAAATGCCTATGCCTTTTTTTAAAAAAGCAAAACAAAGAAAAAACCCACTAAACAACAAACACCACAATACAATCTGGAGGGCAGCAAAGAACAAGTATGTTGGCACTAAATTCAAACAATGGAGTCAACAGTAAATGCAATACAAATTTATCTAAATTTTATGTAAATAGAGATGTATTGGGTGGGATGGTCTAGTGTGAGGTGTCCCTGCCCATGGCAGGGGGTTGGAACTGGATGGTCTTGAGGTCCTTTCCAACCCTAACTATTCTATGATTCTATGAATCTATGTACTCATGACTGAGAGATTAATAATATCAAAAAGGTGAATTAATGTATTTTTTTCTTATTTGAGTCAATATTCTTTCTTGGATCTTCTCCCAGCTATCTTTTTTTATAATGTAAGACAAGAAATGCACAAATTGTTTAAGGAATAGCACTGGTTTGTCTCCTCTCTCCAGCAAATTCCTTGGCATAAAGAAAAAAAAAGATCTAGTGGTGGATTGAAGGACTTGCTAAAAGCTGTACAGCTGCACAGGGAGACTTCACTGTATTTGTCAAGCACCTTATTTGAGAATTTATTTTTCACATTTCTCAGAAATAGAAATGATTATCACATTTTGCTCCATCTTCCATGATATGGAGCAACAGAGACACTCATGCAAAATGATTTTGCAGTTTCTCAGATACACTGTTAAATCGTTTTGCTTACAGGAAGCCGTTTGGAAAATGATGCTGCTCTTAGTGTCATAGTAAAACTAGTTACAATTCTGCCTAGATGCCAAAAAAAAGAAGCTAAAAAGTTGCAAATTAAGACTTCGAAGTTACTATGAAATGGCAGATTTTTTTTTTTTTTTGTTGAAAATCACTTTGTTATGTTTATGTATTTGGGTTTTTCTTTACATTTTAGGAAAAGAACTGTGCAGTTGCATGGGCAAATGACAAGTATTACATCTATCAATAAAATAGATACTTTTTCAAGCTTTAACTTTTTCAGCTCTAACTCAATAGACTTTCTTGAGAAATCAGAGGTGGTAAGATTCATCTTACTTGATTAGTTTGGTACTCATAAAACACTATTAATTTATTAGTAAAAATAAAGGTGACTAAACACCCCTTTCTTTCACTTGCCCCAGGACTGCTGCAGCAGTAAGGACACAGACTGGATGAAGCCAAACTTCTAAGTAATGATGCGATATATTATCCTGTACTTCTAATTCAAATTGAGACATTACGCTTGTTGCAAACTAGTCAAAATTTGCTTTACAGATAGTGCTATTAATTTATTTGGTAGTCATTACCATGCTATTTGCATGCTTCACAAATGCTGCTTCTATTAGTTTTCAAAAACCTTGTTAGAAAGAGATGTTGTTATTGCCATTATTAAACAGTAAGGTGAGATGAAAAGGCTTGAGCAGAAGTATCTGCCAATCTTGATTTTATGGTTGGCACAAGAGTTCTGCTTTTTTCAGTAATTTGTGTATCAGGTGCTGTCTGTTCACAAACAACTCCCAACAAGTTCAGTTGCAAGTACTGAAACCCACCCACTTAGCTTAATGGATGAAACTGCAAACCCAGAATGCAAGGAAAACACAAGTAGCTAACTTCTGCTGAAAAAGACTGAAACAAGTCACTGGGTAGGACTACATGCTAACTCTGACACATTTGAACACCATTTCAGCCTCTAATTCAGTTACCTACTTAATAATTAGAAGTATTTTCAAAATATCAGAAATTCATAGAAAAATATGGAAAACATTTATGCAACTAAAAATACCAATGGATACCACCTGACATTAAAGAAGCCAGTGCATATTAAGCCAAAAATTTTACATCTAGTTAATGAGCTTGCTACCTAGCGTGTTGCTTTGGCAAATTTCTTGTTATGATGAAATTTTACCCTTTTCTTGTTCTCTCTTCTCCATTTACACACTACACCTTGAATAGAATAAAATACATAGACAAAGCTACAGATATAAGCTTGCACAGATTTGCACTTACATATCTAAGGAAGTGTCGAAATCTTCTATAAAATCCATACAGTATGCA
The DNA here is from genome assembly GCF_037157495.1 of Lathamus discolor. Classification (NCBI taxonomy): domain Eukaryota; kingdom Metazoa; phylum Chordata; class Aves; order Psittaciformes; family Psittacidae; genus Lathamus; species Lathamus discolor. Next base: position 16,744,075 of record NC_088892.1, read on the forward strand.
TCCTGAAGGGGCTGTAAAACTGAAGTCTGCTTACTTTCATGGCTTAATTCGAGCAGACTACTATGTGTACCAGGAAATCTAATGTTTAACCTACTTCATAATAAGTAACAGCAAGAATAAACTACTGTCAATACGTGGTTTGAAAAATGAATGTGATAATACTAAAACATGAATAATAATGAATAATAATATTACTATTTGTATCTTTTATAATCCAAATTGTATTTCCCCAAACCCCAAGAGTGCATGAACAGATTTACCCAGGGGATGCTCACAATCTAGCAACTCACCATTCAATTAGTAAACGTGTTCCATGCTCATGGATCTTGTACCTTTGCTGTTCGAGCAGCCATGACCAGCCAGATATCAAAGCATTCAAAACTGAGTAATCTTGCTTTCATATAAGATCTAAAAATCCTGAATTCATCTGAAATTCAGGATTTCATTCACACTTGAACACTTCTTCCTGAGGACAGCGAGCCTGACTTATCCCTAACATTTGATGTTCTCAGAAAATAAGCTGCTGCAGCTTTTCTACCTTGGCAATTCTATGGGATATCATAACAGAGTCATAGCATAGGCAGGGAAAAATACACATGTGGAAACTCAAAAGCAATGTAAGCACAAAGAAATTAAAACATTCCATAAATATTCCAACTACTGTATTGTCAAAATCTTTCAGTGAAGGAGCTCAAAAAAACCACCACCCAAACAAAACCACACCCTACTAAACCACACTTACAACCTTGGTATTGCAGAAAGCATACCTTAAATCTGGTTCATGTCATAAGCATTCTAGGTTATGAAACACATGATAAAATGACTTTAAGTAAAAACTAAACCCTTAAGGTAGGAAAAGGCCACATTCCTAATGTGTTTAAATTTCTGATAGCTCATCATATCTGCAGTGATTATGTTTGTAGCATTAGGTTGATAAAAAATAGGAAAGCAATCTTACGCATTTCCTAGTCAATAATAATAAAAAAAAAAAACAACAAAGAAAAAAGAAAAAGGACTGATCATACTTTGATTTAGGTTCTTATCATCTGATAGCCTTAACTTCATTGCTATGTAAGAAGATGGAGGAAATGATTTATTGTTGACTGTCATTCTTTCTGGAGATGAATAATCTTCTTCCTCAGTATTAAAGTGGCTTTCAGGCAAATCAATCAACCATAGATCATGTCATAAGGCTGTCTTCTGATGTTAATAAAGCATTCAGTAATAAGGAGCTTTATGTGTTGTATTTAGACACAGAAATACTATAATACCCTGTTTAAAGAGGGACAATCTTACCTGTGATATTGTTTTAAAATACGGTTTAACACACATAGATAGCTGTAAGTTTCTTAATTCTCCAACACATACTGTGTGCAGGAGAGCAACAGTTTGGTAAATATGCTTTCCAAATAAAGGGATCAAGTTAGAGTTACAATAGTTAACTAAAGGTGTGGACTGTGTGAGGAATGGACATGTCAATGAATTAAGGTATTCTACTTTGAAAATGTGCATTCCTATATAGCCTAACGTTCCTACATAACTGAAAGACCACCTTTTAGATTGTAAGGAAGAAAAAAGAGAGATAAATGTAGAACATCATATATACTTAAGCCTTGCTTTAAAACTGCTTCTTCTTCCATTGTATATCATAACATGACAAGACAATGTAACGTCAAAACTGAAGAACACACAACATTTCCTAGTCTAACTTCAGTACAAGCATAGGGTAATTTTCGGGTCAGGTATTCACAGAAGTGAATTATCTATGAACACTTTCAAGTTACTGAAAATTCATTACCTCCATCTCTAATAATAACGAAAAATGACATTTACTGCAGAATTTAAATATTTAGAGGAATGACTGAATAATGACTTATCTCATGGTCATCAAATTCAGTTTAGTAATTGAACAATGAAAGAATAAAGAAGTAAAAGTACATCAAGAGGCTTCTGGGAAATGGAGAATGAATTCACTTTCTAAACCCTAAAATTTCTACTTAAATTATCTGCATGTATTTGTCAAATGTTTAGCCCTGCAAGCTGGTCTTTGTTGGTCTTAATGGTTTGACATGACATTCCATTATCATTTCTTTAGTAAAGGTTGGCTACTCAGGAATAACTGCATGTATTAAACCAAATGACTCATCAGACTTTCTAAGTGCCTGTCATGATCATGTCTGTTCAACATTTGTAGTGATATGGATATTGGGTAATAGTTTAGAGATTGTTTCATGAAAGGATCAACATTTTCCTTATTGAAAAGAGACTTTCCTTGAAGGAGTGAGCAATCCCAAACTAGAAAGACTGATACCATACGAAGATGTGGATAAGGCACAGTTCAAGAAGTGACTATGTAAGGAAGCTCCTTATTGTAACACATAAATTATTTTTGAACTTCATACGGTAGAAAACCAGATACTTAAAGGATGGAAAAAAGTATTTGCAGGGACAGTGAAGTAGGCGAATAAAGTGAATCAAGCAGCTGTGGGATTTATGATCATAAGGAAGCAATTTCATTGTTGGCAGTTTAAGAATTAAGAGGCTGTAGGGAAAAAACAGGAAGAGATGATGAATTGTTTTAACAATTTGTTTGGATTTGAAACAATTGCAGAGGACAGTCATATCATATTTAAGCTGGTGTGCTGCAATTAATATGGAGGTGAAGGGTTAAAGGCTTTAAATTTCCTTGCCTAACGTAAGTAATTCCTTGAATCCTTACCAATTACTGTGTAAGACCCAGATTTTAAGCTGGTCAGAATGTGAACTACTTTTAAACAGCACATAAGGTTTTAATTCCTGAGGAATACGAAGTAGCATTTCCTACAATATTTATTTCCTAGCAGGAGCAAAAAGCAAACTATCATTCAGCCCAACTTATAAAGAGTTTTAAGAGCTGGTGATGTGAGAATAGTATGCCAGCACAATCAGGCCTCCAAACATTTAATTTTACTTTGAAGTTTTTTTGCACTGTTATGCTTTCTCTGAGAAACTTTATTTGGCTAAAAATTTCACTGCAATCATTTCATTGTAATCAATGCTTTATTTTTGTTTTAATCTTTGCTATTTTGTTTTCCATTTCCATTCCAGAGATCACTGTGGGCTAAGGATTTAGTAGCCTCTTATGTTTGAATTTAGGTTGAAGCAGCCAGTTAGATTCATTATCTGGTTATACTGCTGAGTTATTTGCTATCCTGATGGCACTGAATTAGATTGCTAAAGTACAACCTTTACAATCTGTCACTTTTCCAGATCTTTCAAGTGCTGTTGATATCATCCTGGAAATTTCAATCACTAGAGTAGGAACAGCTTTGGAAATTACTGATGTCTATAATAAGGTAATATGTCACAGCAACAATGTCATTTTTGTATAGATTCCAGACTGTGCAGATATTAAAGAAAATGAAATGGGAGATAAAGCGGTCAAAAAAGCTTTGCAAAATAATTCAGAAGTCATTGAGAAAAGAGAATTTGGTCAGTCAATGAACAAAAAGGCAAAGAAAAAGGACTGTTTCTGGCAGCTGAAGGCTAAAGATGGGTAACTTAATTTACAATAGAAGAATATTCTATTTCTGTGCTCAGCTACTGGACCCCACAAAAATTGCAATAACATACAAGAATCACAGTGTTTCTTCCTACGTACTGTAAGGCAGACTAATTACGCCTGTATGCAGCAACATTTTTTTCTCAGATGAGAGTCCCTTTCATATTTCTTACCTACAATTAACATTATCATCAAAGACTGCTTCAATGTAAACTTATTACAACAGTCAAAATACTGTTCAGAAGTGTACAAAATTTTGTATGCAATTTAAGAAACCTAATATTTGTAGAAGGGGACATGTTCACGTATTTGAATAATTGTTATTAAATGCAAATATAGAAGATTGAAGAAGAATGAAAAATCAGATAGTACCTTACAGCTTGCAATTACTGGAGCTAAAACTGTCTATTAAGACACCTATATTTTCTCAGCTAAAGTGCAAGTAAAATATCAATACTATATAGTTTGCACTATATGCTTTAATGACATCATTATGGAATTTCACTTTGAGTTACTGAAAACACAGTAAATAAAATGCTGACAGAAGAATTGTTAACACGATGTCCAAGGGAAAGAATGCCACCCTAAAATGTAAAATGTAAATTATATATGTAAAACTATATCTATAAAACTGTATTTTTATGTATACACAGTATGAGGCATTCTTATATGCATGTATGTCAGTTGCACATGTTGTACACCAAACAGTAGAAAGTACTTTTGCAAAAATGTAGCCATCTTGTATACCATGTAAACTAGGAAGTTTGTAGTAATGTGATTGTACTGGATGGTCTGTTACAACTAGGAAGTTTGTAGTAATGTGATTGTACTGGATGGTCTGTTACAAGTAGAATCACATGATGCAGAGTCACATATCCACAGAATATGCCAATAATTTTTGCTCCAACAGTAATATATGTAACAGTAATATATATTCATTTCCAATGATAGTAATAATAGCAGAAAACAAGAAATAGAAACTGCATTCATATCCACAGAGCTCTTTCCCTTTCCATTCTCCTTTATTATCATTATTTACCTCTACAAAATAGTTAAAAGTGGGAGACTAAGCTCAGCTGCAGCCATCTGGGGTAACATTGCAGTAATAGCCAGAAAAACTGAACATCACTACTTAGAGGTACACTCCCAAATCTATCCTCTGACAATTAAAATCAATATGCACAGACACACAGAGGAACCTGAATTCAGATGCAATGTAGATTTTTGGAAGAGACTATTGATGTCTTCCTTTATATATGCCCACATTGAGATATTTTAATTGGGGTTAGCTCCCTGGAAGCTCTGAATTGTTGAGCATCCATCAATGTGAAGAGCACCACATTGCTATTTAAAACAAACCCACTACTTCTTTCAGTTTTTTGCAGACTGGGTCACAGTAAGAGCACAATCCTTTTTACTGTTCAAGGAACAGTGTATTTAAGGAAGACTGTATTTAGAACAAATACCATCAACAGAAACATGGTATGTCAAAAGCTTTATTTTATTTTTGAAATCATGTACTGAGAGCTGACATCTCTCCACGCCAAATGACCACTTTCAATGCACTTATGCCAATGCCAAAGACTTTTCACTATGGAAATGTTAATAAACATTTGGCCATTAGATATGGCCTCTTTTCTTCACTCTACCATGATCATGGCAGGCATCTCTTACCTAAGTGTTTGTACAGTGCTGCTTGCCTGGCTGTGAAGAAGCTGAATATACCTCTCTCCCCTTTGTGGGTACTCACACATTCTGCCAAAGCAAACAGCAATGGGAACTATGCTGCTGCGATCTGTGTGGACAGGACCAGCAGCAGTTGCTGGACAGCAATCTCTGCTGTGGAATGTGATCTGCTGCCAGTTTCTCATGCATTCAACACTCAGGAAAACCCTCAATTTTAATTCAGCATATGGCTTTACTGTCCTGAAAATACAGTTCGCCTTTCGGTTGAATGGAAACCGGTAACAGTGCTGGTCTGTATTTAAGCCTGAAGCACTCTCTCACACTTTTCTCAGTGGAAGCACAAGTGCAAATCCAGCAAGCCATGGCAGTATAAAAGAGACTGAGGTGCTCATAGTAGCAGACTCTGAATCAAAACCTTTCAAAATACCGAACATACTCAATTTCACATACACAAGAGCAGGAAAGGGAGTGCTATTAACAAAAGTGGAAGAATCCTTGAGTTATAAAATCTGGAGATGGAGAGTATGGTACCATGCAAATTACCTTTTCAGAAATAGGTATGTGTTTTTTTCAGGAGTACAAACATTAAAACGGAAAGAAAAAAGAGGAAAAAATATAAAAGGACAGTGAAAAAGAAAGGAAAACTTGAAAATATTTTACTACCCTCTAGTGGCGGAATGTGAGATGGACAAGAACTGGAAAAGTTTTAAGGTGGGTATGCGTACTTTTTCAGCTATAGAGGAGAAATTGTTAAAAGCTTTTATACTGTATCTTTCTGAATCACACTAGGCAATCTAAGATACGACATGAAGACAAAACTCTCACTGATTTAACTCTTACAGCTACCAGTGTAGAACGATTCTTACCATGAGTTTAAGTTTCTTGAGAAAATTGGAGATATCATTTCACAATGGGGTTATTGAAAATAGTTTCAATGTTGGATTTAATATTAATCAATTAAACTAACTAAATTTTTAACACCATTTTACTTAACAATCTTTATATCCTGCTTAAGCATCAATACAAAATTTAGTCAACTTCATCACTTTTACACATTCCACTGAATTCAGGTCTCCCTAAAATATTTCTCTACTTCGAAAATTAAAATGTTTAAGGTTCAAAAATACAATACATTTTATATATTTATGTCAAAACACAGAACAAGTATATAGATGTATTACCTTCCTGAAGATCTGCAAGTATTTATGTCCCATCCCTAGCTCCTGCCATGTCTGCTAGGATATCAACTTCTAGCATGATCTTGAAATATGTAATCAGTTTAAAGGGGGATTGTTGTTTGTTGTTGATTTTTTAATAGGTGGATATATGGGTGCCTCAAAACCATTTTTTGATCTATCATGAAAGGCTGAAAACAGTGAACTATACTGATGTAAATGAACTGAACTAGTATGCCTAACATCAAAGCATCTCCCATCTGCAGCGACACTGTATCCTCATGCCAATGCTCAGTCAGAAGGTTCCAGGGAAAGGTCTCTCCAAATCATTAATAACTGAAATGCAGGCTGGCCTTAGCAAATGCTTTCTATAAGTCACACTATTTTTTACCTGACCTTTTAAAATTTTCTATGTGGCCCATCCAACAATTATTCATCCATACTAACTATTCATCGGATCTAGGTCACTACTAGGTAGCCAGTGAGTGAATTTGCATCAGGTTGTTTTGGGCTTTGTCTGAAAATTAGAGATCTTTAAATGCCTAATCAAGTAGAAATAAAATAAGACAATATATGATGTCCCTCACAGCCTCCCTAAATCCACTATTTTTTCACTAGAATAGTGGAACATGGGGAAAACAACCAGCAGGGCAGATTTCAGAAAACACAGCACAGCCAGCTGCAAAAATATATGCACATCTCTGCTGGAAAGCAGGCTAAATCCCGAAAAGGCCAACTCCTACAGAACAAGGTCAGATGTCTGAAAAAAATCAGCAGATAAAGACAGTGAAACTTCCCAGAGTGCTATATAACACAGTACAGACTGAACGGTCTTTGTGATGCTTTTGCAACTTACTACAGGGCTTGTCTGGCTAGAACTAAACTGCCATTGCACTACCAGTGTCCAGAAATACACACATATTTGAGACAGTCTTACACAAAACCTGCTTGCCCTGCAGAGTTTATTACTTTGTCATTCAGCTGTGCAAAAACTCCTATATCACTTTCAACTAAGCCTGTGAAATGGCCAAGAAAACAAGTCTTCATTTCTCTGGGAAAGACCATACTTCCCTTCCTCAAAATGCTCCAATGCCCCTGCTTCAGGGGATATTCCACTATTGCTCTCCTTCTGTTGAGACATATGATTACAAACCTGCTCTTTTCACAAGCAGATAAATGTTTCCTCTTGATCACAGCAAACTATGTCTGTCAGCTGCTCATTTCCTCACAGTAGTTCATTGTATATTTTGTATTGATTGTGTTTTTGCATGTTTTTTTTTTCCTGATTTAAAATGGAAAAAAAACCCACCCAAACACAACAAACCATTCAGAATCCAAGGAAAATCACTGAGCTGTTTGATTACTACAGTCTCTTGTTTCAGCTATTAGCTACATCTTACAAACAGCTGAGGTGTACATGAGCTGTCAGGACATACCGATAATAGTCGACAAAGTTCTGAGCCTGAAATCCTTCTCTGAAGCTCTCTGGACTTGGCTGCTCTAGAAAAAAAAAAAAGAAAATGGATAATTTCTCATTCTGCATCTTTGTTATGCTCTGCTGCTCCTCTAACAGCTCCTGCACTTCTGTTACTGGGCCAGAGCTCATTCACAAGTATCCTATGATTCCCAACCATCACATTTCCTCAATTACAAGCTATTCACAACTGATACACTTCATCACCACTCTTGTCACATACAGTGTTATTATCTCTGTTGTTTCTGCTTCAAATTTATCATTAGACATATCTTATAGGCTTATGTGATACTTCTTTATGTTGTTACTGTGCTTCAACCCTCCCTTTTGGAAATATATGTCTCTAACAGAAGATTTTATTTCAAGGAATTTCAAACAGATCTAATACACTCCTTGGCAAAAAGATACTAGGGAACTTAGTGTGTACCTCTCAAGCAACTTTCAATAAAACTACAGAATAATATACTAATTAGATACCTGCAGTCTTTAATTTGCTCAAGTCTCTAAAGATTTCCCTTTGTTCTTATTATATGCATGTTAACAGAAAGGTGTCTTTCTGAGCAGTTTCTGAACCAAGTATACATATTAATTGGTCTAAACTTTTCAATTCAAATTTGCTTTTTGTGCGATTCCACCCTCTATAAAACATTAACTATGAAACACCAGCTAAAGTTCCTTTATCTAATCCCATGCATTATTGTAATCCAGCAAGATCACACACGATATTCTAATGCAACCGAAGCACTGTATGTTTTCAGATACTTCTTTCACATCTTCAGCTACTTGAAAAATGCAGGTACCAACAAAAATGAGAGAAAAGAATAATCTTCGGATCTCAGAAGTAATAAATCCTTAGTAATCGTATTCCTATTGTAGTCTGCACAACTTTGACTCTGTACAAACAATTTTTCTGCCACATTTCTTCTGCTCAATTTGTCCTTCTGAAAATGACAACTATCAATTCCACCTGGCTAATACAGGTATGCTTAAGGAAAACAAAAATGTCCCTACATTGAATTACAAGAGCAGAAGATAAACGTCAACTCATTGCAGATTACTTAAAGCTCGAGTCTAAACTTACTATGAATTACTTTCTAAATCTAAATGCCAATATTATACTTAGGTTTATTGATTTAGACATATAAACCTATTTACCTTTCTGGGTCAGAGCGTGCTTATCTTTTGCAAGTAACTGGTTACTAATGCAAGGCTAACAGCAGTGGTTTGTGATAACAGAGTTTGCCTCAAGTGTCCGACTTCATTAGTAGGTGACAAAAACCTGGGCTGTTTTTCACATTTCCCAGTTTTTGTGGCATGCAATGCATTTGGCACATGAATGCGTACCAACCCGTTTTTATATTTTACGTAATGCTTGAGCCTGCAATTAGATGCTGAAAAGCCAGTTCAAAACAGCACTTTGACATATAAAAACAGCAAAGGGATTTAAGAATATGCTTGAAGCTGAACAAGTTGTTCGCTGTACTGGGGCTTCAGAGAGGCCCTCTCTAAGTTCAGAGCAATTGGACAAGAGCCACTGCATCAAAGACAAACCCACACAACGGAGTTCACATTTTTTAGTTACTCTTTGCCATTCCTTATGTAATTACCTGCTTTGCAAATTCTAATGAGAACCATAAGTCTCCAAAAAGACACTTTCTGCCCTCTCCATCCCCCCGTCCCTCTACTACATGATCTTGACTACACAAATGATGATAATGCAAGGTCTAACAGTTCTGTTTAAAATTTCAGAGATTTTTCCAGAAACTTGAGAAACCTGAATTTCTTTCCTGAAGCCCCACAGACAAAACTTGCTACTAAAAATCAACATTACCAAAATTTTAGACAATGAAACCTTTAACAGCAGACAGAACAATGAGAGAATAAACTTGAGGAAACCAACAACTAACGAATAACTTCTAAGAACAATGCTCACCAACAAGTGTCCTTCCTGGAGCTGTCCGTACCAACACGACCATGCCGCGCTCTGAGCACAAGCAGATTCACCTCAGCCCACAACACCTGACAGAGCTGAGGGCGCGATGCCCTCACACCTGAGGTGGCTCTGCAGGTAATGACACACTCACAGCTGCGCGCAGGAGAGCGGCGGGAGCCTCTGCCAGGGTCTTATTGGATGCAGGTGCTGGGCCGTTAATGGGGCTGCAGCGGGAGGAGAGCTGGGGTTGCCCTCAGCCAGACACAGCCGATTACAGTATGAGGCGCACCTGAGCCAGGCATGGAGCCGGCGGTGCCCCAGGGCAGCAGTTCTGAGGAGGGCAAAAGGTGCTGGAGAGGAAAGTGTGAGGAACGGCCCCTGAAACAGCAAGGGAAGGAGGTGTTTTACACTGGTTTCGTTGTTATTTTAATTTGTGATAAATTAAAGTAACTTTCTCCAAATCAAGCCTGGTCTGCCCGTGATGGTTACTGGTAAGCAATCTCCCCATCTTTAACTTGACCCACAAGGTTTTTCATCATAATTTCTCCTCCTGTCCTGCTGAGAAGGGGGAATGCAAGAGCAGCTGGGTGTGTGTTTGGCAGCCAGTGAAGCCAACTCACCACTCAGCCGGACTTCCCTCCAGGACTTCAGTGTAACCCTGTAAGCATCCCTCTCCCTCTGATCCTTCTGCACATGGGTGTCAGCAGGGAACTCACGTGCTGATGCAGCTTCCCTCCATCTGCATTCTTCAAATGCTCCCACATACCCACCTTCTTCAATAGCAAGTGGTAATATTCAGTTTCCTACTTCAGATCAATCATAAGCTCATGTTTCCTTCCCTTGAGCAACCCACTATACAGAAAGCGGTAGATGACAGAAAGCACACCGCACAGGGCTGCTACTTTTCCCCTACCTTGCTTGGTTCCTTCCTATTCCCATAAACAGCCTATGCAAAGAGGAATGCACATTTCATTCTCATCCCCATAGCTCTTGTTACCACATGCTGAAGGAGTTGTTATGCATCTCCTGCTAGATGCAGGTCTTTGGTATTTACCCATTTTCCTTAGTCTTTGCTCCCCTTTTTGCTAGAAACGCCAAAAGATGAGTAAAGCAATGTACATTTGGAGAAGTACTCTCTTAACATGCCAGGTATTTTAGTTTAGCCAACTTTTCCCCCAAAAGGCCGCACTACCCAGTGTAACTGAAGACTGCTGAGGAATCTTTATGCACACACTGCTTTGCTGAATGTCTCAGAAGAACATTTTAATGAGCATCAAGCAGATTTCACAACTCAGCTGTAAATTTAAACCCATAAGAGACTTAACAGAATGACATTCAGCTTCTGCTGTTATTGCTCCTTGCTTCTGATATGTTCCTGCCCTTACAGTAAATTCAGGTACAAACACTTCAAACAGTGGGCACCAAATGTTTATGATAGAGATTAAACAAAGAGAGATCAACACTTTCCATCTGCAAGTTCTAAGAGTAAGTAATTTTAAACTTCCTAAATGCTATGGTGTTTTGGTTTTCTTTTCCAATCAGGAAAAAATTACAGTCTACAAGTAGTAATTAATGTTTATTCTAGATGTTACTCTGATTTATTTTTGATGATTATGTTTACAACTGACTTCAAAGCAACTCTCCTGACTGAAATCGTAACCAACCAGTGAGCCATAGAAATGCTATCTTTTGGTTCCTATTACATATCTATGATACCAAATATAATGAGCAATTTCAGACTGCAGATTATCCATGCAAAATGATATCTTGAAACATATGGTCTACAGTAACCAGCAGATTATTTGCCATACTATTGTGAAATAGGCTGGGATGCAGGCTTCTCTTTCGCTGTCAAGGTAAAAGGCCTGGGGAAAAAACCTGACCATGACCAAAATAGGTAACATAACTTCACATACTGATCAATATAATGGTAATTCCATCAAACCAAACTGAATCTCCTTTTGACCTTTAGTTTTACAGGAAAGACAGAACAGAAATATACAGAGGTGATGGGTTTCACAGAAAACTGCTGGAGTTGAGGACAGAGTGGAAGGGGGGCTTCTACATCTTCATGCAGTCTGGCAGGTTTTTTTCTCTACACAATAATATCTTGGTAACGGAATCATCTGAACTACTCAAAGAGCTCCTGTGATCTGCTGCTGAGTTAATTCAGTTCTGCTTTCACTTTTCTTGCCATGTGAATAGCTAACAAGCTGGTTTAAATTTTGGTGCTTACAACCAGTATTTTTATAGAAAGTGAACAAGAAAACATCGGACACAAGTGTGGTGCTCTCTGTAAGCACACAGAACGGTCTGGTAAAGAGCACAGATATTCAGATACTCTATAGCCTATTTCAAGTTCTTGGCTTTGTACATCCTAATCTGTATTAGAGTCAATAATAATTGGGACTATAAAGTCAGGAAGAATAAAGAACAAATTTACAATACTGTATGCTATATTTGAAAAAAAACCAAACAACCCAACAAACAAACAAACAAAAAAAAAACCAAACCAACCCCAACACAATCTTTTGATAAAAAAATGTTTTTAGGAGTGGAGTTTAACACACCAGTCATCCAGATGCCCAGTCACATGCACCTTCACTTGCTACATGTTCCAGACAATCTGCAAAACAAGGAAAATCAATGGAAAAGGATACAAAAATAATTCAAAAATTTTCCATGAAAATGGCATTTGGTAGAGGTTCCTTACCCTGTGTTTAAGCTGGATGTTAAAAAGAAAGTGATACTTTCTTTTAGCCCAAACTTGCTGCCAATAGGCTCTATTTGTAGGAGCGGTGGGAGCTGTCTGCTCACATGAGCAAGGATTCCTGTTGAAACCACTCACAAGGGAGATGGAAGAACTGAGTACATAAACTGATTAGAAGTGGACTTCACTGATGACATTCTACACTCACTGTTTTGTGGCTCCTCAGCAGACTAGAATAAACTTGCTTTCCCTTATTAGTGTAGTAATGCATGATGGTGGAAATGTCTGTGGTTATCTTTATGTGGTTATTCAGGAGAATCTCACACACTGTGGACATAAAAACTGAACATCCTGATGTGAAGGAATCGCTACTCAAAAAAAACCTCTGGCCAGAGCCAATTGCTTGTCTGAAGAGACTCACAAGCTCTGATGTATGTGTTCACTGTGAGTATTCTCCTCAGTGGAGGAAGATGTATCTATCTGACACGCTCCACATCATACCTCCAAAGAAAAGAGTAATAGTTGGGAAGGGATCTTTTGTTGAGAAAGTGGCCGTCATTCTGGCTAGTAAACTGTATAAAGTCATAGCTGCAGAGCCCAGGGATGAAGCCAGGCATTAGGTGTCTTGAATACACACAGCTCCATGTGCTTCAGCAGAGAGTGGCAGGTTTATAACCTAGCAGGCTGTCATGTTGAATGGAAGGTGATTAGAGGACCTGTTTGGAGGAAGGTAAAATCTTTACAGAAGGAGAGCATGTGATTGTCCCAATGAAGTCCATAGACTGAGCCAGAACAGGACATAACTTTTTTTAGAACAGTAGCATTTTTATTACTGTCCAAAAATATATGAATAACAGCAATTAGGGCTCTATTTGCTGCTGCTGCTAATAATAATAATGATGATGATGATGTTTACTTGAATACTTACAATTTGAAACTGCTATGACATTCATTTGTAATTCCATAATCCTTTTTTTCAATAAAAGTAATTTTTGAAAGGCAACAGTTTCATTTAAAGGAATTGCAGTCAAATTCTTAGTATGGTAATGTAAAACTACAAAACAATTAAAGAAGTCAACAGAAATTCTTATGTTACTGAAGCATTGTCTATGCACTTCAGGCATTATTACTGGTTTTTCAATGTGTTTTATCAAAATTCTGATCAAAACCATGTAAAATGGAACCTATATCTTCAAAATCCCAACCCAGTACTGATATTAATATTTAGAATAGACCTCTCATATTCATTAAAAAAAATAGAAAATACTGATAAACATTAAAATTTCATGTGTTACTCTTCTAAATATCTTTGACAGCTCTATAGGCAATCTAACTCATACATGGAATCAGGCTCTAAACAAAGTCAGGGACATCTTAAGAAAAGGCCAAAAAAGAAGAAGTAATTGAAAAAGAGATATTATCCTCCTTATCATTTTCTGCAATACAGTTCTCTTATATTCCATTTTATTTATCATTGAAGTATCATTAGAAAAAACAATCTTTTGCTTGAAAATGTCTTCATAAAACCGATTTCTAAATGCCTGTGATGTCAGTTGCATTCACTGTGTAATGAATTTACATCATTATGAAAAAGCTCTATATTATTAACACTGCACTAGTATTTCAAACATACCAAACCCCTAAAGCTGCGCCGTGAATTACGAATGATCCAGCAGAGGGACCCCTTCAGTTAAAAACTGAATATCATCCATGAACCAACCCCTGAATCAACACCCACAAGGGTTTTATTTTGGCACACAGTACCAGAGAGTGCCTAAATTAGTAAGATCACACAAAGCATAGCAATATTTCTGATGCAAGACAGAGAGGTTTAAAACCTAATAATAAATTCTCTGTGTTTGTACATTTCCAATAAAAAGACGTGTAAGGTTACTTTGCTCTGTGATATTTTAAGAATACCATTCAATTACATATTACTTGGGCCAAAGTTGCCAAGTGGTTAAATACCACTGTCAGTATTGAAGGTAAGAAAATTGGCTAGACAAATTGAATGTTGATACCGGACAGTAAAATAGGAGCTGGTGCTATGGCAGGAGCATAAATTAACATCAAACAATGTCTCTTCCTTATTTAAACCATTGCATTCCTTAGAATTAAACAGGATGTTCATCAGAATTTGACCACATGAAAACAATCTCAAACTGAAGTAGCACAAAAGAAATGTCTAAATTCATAAAGCATTCTATTATGTTGGAATTGAAGAGGTTGATGACTGGTACTGAAATTTGTATGTTTAGAAAGTACAGTTCTGAAGCAAACACTTCCTAAATGTAGCTTCAGTTTAGGGGAAATTTTATCAGGGAATGTATCTTCTGCAGTTGTTGCCATGGCAGCTTACACAGTCATGCCACTGTAGAGACAATTAATTTTTCACATTACAGGAACTTGGTATTTTATAACTTTCTGCTTTTTATTATTTGATTCTCTGAACTCCCAGAATATTATTTCTAGCCATTCATAAGTGGTAAAACCTTTGTCACCAATGCTTATTCACATTGAGATATGGCAAAACTCCATGCTTCTGGAATATTTATTCTAAAAAAATCATAAGCTGCGAGATTCTGCTTAACACCAGTGCAGAAAAGATAGCTTAATTGTGCTGCATGTTTCACTGTGCTGTACAGTGCTCTAAGATAATTATTACATGTAAAATGCTACTTTACAACACAGGCCATAACACAGCTATGATGTTACACTGAGACTGAAAAGTAAATCAGGTTCCACCCACTACAAATGTAACCAGGTTGTATTTCTTTGATACATTCTAATAACACTCAGATTTGATTTTTAGACACGAAACAGCTGTGGGGAAAAGTATTTTGTTTTATAATCACTATTACTGTTTCATAAATTAGATTATTTACACATAAACAGGTAGTCTGGCATCTGTAAACACCTTGCCTTTAAGGGCATGCCTCTTTCATTAACAGAAAATTCACAGTCCAGCAATTTACTGTGATTAGACTGATGTCAGACTTATCTTTGAACCTATTTATTAATAATGATACAAGAAGACCTATTTTTCTGAATGTAACAGTAATATAATAACAGCCAGGAAGCCACTTCCCTGCACGCAACTTAATACTTTCACTGTGTCCTTTGTTTACAAAATTCATCTCTTTCCTCATCAGGCTATCTTGAAACTTCCTTCCTTCCTTCTCTGACTTCAATTCTCAACTCATCCCTTATGTTATCTTAATAATTCAAGTCCTCCTTCAAATATTCTTACACTTGCGTAGCCTTGCAGCATAAAGTGATTGTCAGAATATAAGCATAAAGTGATTACAAGTTTTTAATGTTTTTATAAATTTTGATGGACATGTAAAAATTTACCTAAAGTTAAAAAATCATTTTAGGAAATAATTTGTTATTTACATATGCCAAGATGATGGGCAAGTTTATAAATGTATCAGAATAGCAACACGGGAAATAACAGAAAACAGTTTACAGAGAATTATTTTATGACAGAACAATATTGATAATATTCATGATAAAATTTTCATTTCATGTTTCAACAAAGGAGTCAAACATTAAAAATAAATGCTCTTCTCTATTCACAGGCTATCTTGATCTCTAATTATCACATTCCTAATAGTTACATACACAGGATTATCTCCCCTCAACATAAGCAATGTCCTACAAAACACCAAGTATTTAAACAAATATCCTATATGAAAGACTAAAATTTGCTTAAACTTGCTAGTTTTCTTAGTAGTGAAATAAGCCAAAAGATAGTGACATCATTACAGCAATGTTTCTTGCCATTTTCAAGCTCAAAAGCATTTTGGAGACTGTTAAAAAACCCAAGAAAATAAAGCTAACTCCTGGTAGCACAGATAATGAAAGACAGACAGTGAACAACAGCAGGGAATAATATAGGGAACCAAAGAGGAACAGTGATGAACATGTAGCTGGTATGCTGTGAAGATGAGCGAGCAGGAAAATCTCGGCTGGTTTTATAGGTAAAGCTGGTGGCTTTCTCCAAACTCAACATCCAGAAGTAATGTCATTAAAACCATTACAAAAACCCCAAAAGATGGTGAACCACCAAAACAGAGAACTGCACCATTCCTTTATGTAGCATCAATCTGTATTGATGCTAAAGTTTTTGCAGTCTTACCTATACTATATGACTTTGAATCACATGGCAAAAGAGTTTTTGAAAGCTCAGCTGGAGAGATGAACTTGCTATAAATTATTTTCAATGGTATTGCTTGACTTTTTTCATTTCAATGGCATTTATTTTTCCCCAAAGCAATTTCAACTATTGCCTTACATAACTTTTATTTAATTTGAAATCAATAAAACAATGGGCATATACCCCTGGTATTTCAAGAATGACATTTCTCCTTTGTTTTTACAGCACACAAACCAAGCAAAAATCAATATTTTATCTTTCCACACTTGAATAAAAAAGGGTAATAAAGCACCAGGCTCACAGCACTATATAATATTGATTACAGAGTCTTTCAAGATAAATTACAATGACTTAAAAATTATTCTTGGTAAGCCAGGACTACAGGATTTTTTAACAGTTGCCACAACAGTTTTGGGGAATACATGCATCAGAACATGAGCTAAAGTATATTACACTAGGTGTAATTCTTTGTAAAACTTCAATAAAAAATGTACTCATAGACCACATTTAAAAGTGAGTATGTTTCATATTTTTTCTGTAGGGGAACACGATGCAAATTTCGTGATAAAATTTATCGATGACAGTCCAATACATGTGCAACATATGGAGAACCATATCTAACAGCACAGAGTAGCATTCATCTGCAGTCAAATCATGGTTATGAGCTGAAGAGAAATCTAGGAGAAGAAAATCATTTATTCTGAAGGCATTACTTCTTTTTTAGAAAAAAAAAACCAACTTTTCAAGATAGGCCTTTTTGGTGAATATTACAGCCCAGTCAAGTACTATTTATAAAATTTTGGATTTTTTTTTTTTTTTTGGGGGGGGGGGTGTCAGGTAATTTGTTAATTTCTCTGGGATTAGTGCTGCCAGCTCAGGGCTGATACCATAGCAGTCAGAGAGATACCATGCTAGACGGCACCAAGGTTGGCATGCTCATAACCTGAGCATCTAGCCTCTGACACACATCAGGCTCAGGAAGTCAGACTCTCTCAGCAAGGTGCAGAGCTCCACACTGATCTGTAGGAAGCCACAAACCTTAGCACCACAGTTCTGACCATACTGATTCCTTCTCCCAGCTATGACACACCAACTATGAGGAATCTTTCGACTTTCAAGGGGGTTGTGTGACTTTTTATAAAGCTCACCACTGCACACGAGTGTTCGTAAAAGGAGTAAGTAGGGATGCAATGAAATTTTCCACTTTAGCTAACTGCTAAACTGGAGTTAGTACTCCCCCAGACACATATGTCATCATAATATTCTGAACTGCACTGTAATGTGCAAATGCTTCTCTGACAGAAAGCTTCATGTTCTACCAAGATTTTAACTTTTCCACAAGATTTTCTCACAACAATGAATGTGGGTTTAATCCAGATAAGGATCCCTTATGTCAAAATTCAAAATCTCACTCTTTCCTAGCAAACATAAAGACAAAAATAAAGCCAAAAAATATACCTTCTAAAAGGTGAGTCTATTCTGCTTGGAGACAATAGTGAAATCAAATGATGGAAAGCAGAATCTAAATTTCCATATAGTTTTGAAAACAAAAGTTTGAATAAAAATCAGCTGAATATAGACATCTAAATCACAATTCCAAAACTCAGTTATTTATGGAATCTAAGAGAAAAATAAGAAAGGATTTATGTTATTGATTTTTTGATGCTCAAGCAACAGAAAGTAAGGAATCTAGGTATCTGCTGGATTCTTCATTCTATTCCATGTGGTTAAGAGCTTTATTTTTTAACGTATTTACAGAAGTTTTCATTCTTTATTATCACTATTTGCTCCTGACTTAAAACAAACATTTAAATAATCTCCACATTTAAAGAAATGAATATGGAATGGACAGACCACAGAGCCAGCCATGTGGATTTCCAGCATTTTTCTGCTGTAAAATTCAGTTTATACACTGAAGGATGAGCAGAGATATTCCTCATTTCTCTAGGCTTTTGGATGCAATTTGAGAAAAAACCAAAACCAAACCAATTTTAAGTTCCAGCAAGCTTTCATAGTTCATTTTTGTGTCTGGAAACCTTAACTTAAACTGAGGTATCTCTCACTGAGCATGACCAACGGTTAGCTGCTTTTCTTTAATGATATATACTTTGCGGACTGCAGGAATCCAATGCAAGGCTGTATTTACCTGTCCCACCTGGCTATGTTAATCCCAAACAAATCTAAGGAAACAGATAAAAAAAGTCAGAGGCACACAGAGTGTTCTGTCACATTTCTATTAAAATCACCTTCCCACCCCTTCCACTGTACTCTACACAGCATTCCACCATTACAGGCATCACACAGGAAGCAAGGAAAAGGTGCCACCCTATTCTCCTAGAGAAATTCAGTCATGAATGCTAATACTAAAATCTACACAGCTGATACAGTATTTAAGGGATCAAATTGGATCTGGATAAATTTTGATGTAATGGTATCCCAACAGAACATGCTTCAAAGCAAACTGGAAGCATGCAATAAAAATTAGGTGGAATTTTCTGACAACATCCTGTTTCAGCATTTTCCAATTTAAGTATCTCCATTGTTAATTCCAAAACTGTCACTGATTTTTCATTCAGTGCTGGAGGATTAGTTAAAAGTTAAATTAAAATAGAATTAAAATTAGTTAGCCCTGACAGAACAGGAAGGTAATGATTTCTGGAGCAATTTCTGAAATAATTAGATCTAGAGACTGGAAAATTTCCTGTAATCCTAGGTAACACACAGTGGTAGCAGGCAGGCAGAATGCAATCTTGAGGCTACATGTTGTTCAAAAAGCAGAAAGTAGAGACCTCAGGAAATGATCCTTGGCAAAGGCGGTGTTTAATGTAGATGCTGAAGGAAGTTCAACGGAAAACATTTATCAGAAATTTCCGTCTAGAGAGGAGATATGCTGGTTTAGGGAAAAATGTAAATATTACTCAGCAGACCAAGGGCAAAGGAAATAGGAAATGGGCTAGAGTTCTCTGAAATAATCTGTCACTGAGATGTGAGAAGACATACTCGTGTGTTGGCAATTCTTTTATTTTAAAGCCTTCCACACCTCAGGATCCTTTTGCAGCATTGTGCCATTATCTGAAAGCTGGCTACTTCCAATTCAAACTTCTTAAAGGTAGGATAAAAAAAGCTTAATTTGGTTCCTATCTTGACATATCATTTGCATGTTTATTATTTGAGCCTTTGGAATAACTCATAGGAAAGACACAAGCTTATCACGGAAACAATACATCTTAGAAATGTTATAACAGTTGACTTCAGGTGCTTTTTAAAGCCTGCAGAGAAACAAGAGTGATCCAAAATCTTCTGTGAGTCTTTCTACATAAAAGGGCAGAGTACACTTCTGCGAAGGGTGTCACCTCTGAGCCTGCCAGTGTTCGGACAAGGGGTGGAGCAGTCCTTTGGGTAGCTGATGCAGAGAAGAGGAAACATATTCCTCATATGTAAGACTGAACTTCTATGTGGGTAGACAAAAAGACTGGGCTTTGAACTGTGCATTTTTAACCTTGAAATACTCTACAATGCAGGCATTAAATATCAAGAATGCCTTACTTACAGCTTATTAAGCTGTGTGTATGAGTGAAGACAAAATGCATGCTTATTAACAGTTAACTATTGGTATTTTCTATCTTAGTATTATTGGTTAAACAAACAGAACAGTAAATCCTTATATGTGGGAATATTCTAAAAACCATTTCTTCAGCCCTATCTTGTATTCTCGACTTTGACTAAAAACAAAAACCTGGAAAAAAATCCACAAACCCAGACTTTTTCAAAGGTAAAAATCAATGTTAGAAATCACAGATGCTGCAATTAGAATTGCATTATCTTTTGGACTTCAGTATCCTTGAATTCTTATTCAGCAAATTATTACTGGAATGTTAATGCCCTCAGTTTGACAGATGCTTTACAGGCTTATCTGAAAACACAGCAGGAAAGGAATAGAAGTACATTATATGGAATATTCACACTGTTTAATTCCCGATACCAATAATATGAAACAAAACTCTCTAGATGCCTCAGCGGAAAAGAGAGGGTTCTCTAGAGGGTGATTTAGGGCAACTAAATTAGGCCCATTGTTCTGAATTGCACTCAAAAGGCTCATAAAGCCTATGAGCCTATGTCCTACAATGTCTGGTATCAAGAGTACATAAAAAATTGCAAGCCAGGAAGAGGCAATATGCTAGGAAAATAATCAGCATGACTGCAATCTTACACTCAACTGGGTGCTTGTCTTTGTATACCTGCTCTCCTGTCTTTGTTCACCATTTGTATCTTTTCCTTCACTCTACTTTCTGGTGTAAACTACAGTACCATGTGTTCCTCGCTATTTCCTTAATTTATAACATAGATAAATGAATGACTTCATCAGAAGGATTCAACTAGGTAGAGTACTCACATGCCTAAATGCTTACAACATTTCTGAAGCAGGCTTTAATTTATCGTACATGAACACAGGAAGTGGATCTTTATAAAGCATCTCCTCAGTGAGGAAAAAATAGTTTGAAAGTATCTCATTCACAAAACCTGATAACACCAAAAATGCTAAAATGACCATGTCTGATGCAGATGAACGTGACAGTAGAACACTGAGAATGCAACAGAACTGAAGAGCAGGGCCCAAGTACAGAAGCATTTTAAGCTTGGTTTTGTTGAAAGAGAAAAGGACAAAGAAATTACATAAATTATTTGGGAAATACGATCGCATCATCAATCACAGCATTAAAGATGTTCTCAGCAGCTTTGTGTTCATTTCTGTAATTCATTATGCTTCACTTCACAACACTGGGAGGACTGTGGGGGACCCCGAGTTGTACAGCCAGCTCTCTGGGTATACACCAATTCTGCAGGGCATGGGTGCTCTGCAGTGAGCTCAGCAGCCTTGGCTTCACGACACACATCCTGGCGGCACCTCAAAAGCAGACCTGAGAGCCCTGCAGCCCTGAACCTGCCCATTGCACACACTGAGGGACTGACTGGAGTATTATAGTACTGGCTTATTTTCCAACTGTTTCTTTGAGAGTAAACTCCAATGCACAATAAAGCAGGGCACCACATGATTTCCTCCCATGCAGAAGGCAGGATGCAGCAAAGCGTGCCTGGAGAGCAGCACAGTGAGCAGCTCAAGAGCTGCTCTAAAGTGCACACTCAGCTTGTATTTCCAACATGTATCACGGCTCTGCTACATCTATAGGTTAAAAGGATGCTGAAATAATTTTCATAGTGCACTTTTAATTTTTATTAGCAAATAAAAAGTCTGACTTTGCAGGGAGAAAGGAGTTAAAAAAGGGAGAAGGCATATACATGAAGAAAATCATCCAGCTGCTTCCAAGTTTCATGACATTTATATATAATTAGATAGTTCTGTATTTTTTTTAACACTGGGTATCTTAAAGCTATGTAGGTAGTGATGACAGCTAACTATTCATATGTCTATGTAAAGCGGGAGATCAGATTCAGATAAATTTCTTTAGGAGAGTTCGTTTAAAAAACCCAAACCCACCGCCTTGCTGGCAGTGTCAATAAAAAGCACTAATCTTGTCTAATTATCATACACAGTAGAGCTGATCCCCATTGCGATCAGGCTTGGGGAATAAGTTTGGGACTATCAAGGGGTTGAGGAATTTTGCAATCCTCTTACTCTTCCTGTAAACACTGCATGGATAACTGGAAAGTTTAGGTTCACCTGTAAGAGCCACCAATCTGGTTATTTTTAAACAGGTCATTATTTCTACTATCAATTGTTGGTAGATACATCATGCCACCTATTGAAAACCAGCTTAAATATTTACTGCTTTTTAGTCCTACAATTAAGAAGCAGATTGAAATTGTTCAGATTTTAACAAAAATAGTTAAGACTGCAACAAGAATATTTTGCCTTTACTCACACTTAGAACTTTACTATAAAAAAAACCAACAAAAAATATCCTTCAGAAAGCACTCAGCATAGTGCAAGATAATGCAACATTTTAAGTATCAATTTCTGCAAAGACTGTATCTAGTAAGTCTTATGTATTCATATGAGTATCCTCTGAAGGATTCCAGAACTAAGATACAAGAACTACGTAACTTTTGGGGAATTAACCATTTTCCATTTGGAAACTGCCTGTTACCACAATTGCAACTGTGCAAAGCAAGGTTCCTTAACACTCTTATCTATTCTGATGAGACATAACTGATTTAAACCTGTATAGAGTCAAATAGACTCTCTGTAGCAGAAGAGTCTCAAAAAAGGCAGCGATGTCAGGAAATGTGAAACAACTGAATCCACAAATGTCCAGTTTAGACAACAGAAAACAAGCTACCCCTGAAGCATAGAAAACAAGAGTGATCTCTATAAAAAATACACATGTGATACATAGCTGTTGTAAAATTGTCAGATAAGCTCTTTACAATATGGTGCTATGCTATACTGGTACTAAATAAACCACCCTAGAAGACATTATCCTACAGCTGTCCTATAATGATGTGTCTAAAATATTTTTAAAAGCATTAGGTGGTGCTAAATTTTAACAGCATCCTACGCCTTCATGCTGGATCAAACTGCACAACACCCATTTTGCACAGTTTAGAGGTACCTACTTTGCCACAGAATATATGAAGATAAAATAATCCCTAGGGTAACTATATGTTCAGCAGCTCTATTCAAAAGTTTGACACAACGAGTCTTCAAAACAACCAGAAGAGGCAGGATTTAATTATTTAAATTCAGTATCAAGACAGAAAATTGCATAATCTAAAGTGTACAGAATTTGAATGCTTTGCTCAGGAAAGCAGCAGGATTGTCTATTTCTGTTCCTCTTAAGAAAATACGAAGTTTTTACATAAAACCTTGTTTACGACATGCTGGATAATTATCTTGTCAAATAATAAGACATTGTCAGTTTTGTTCCATTAGCTAGCTGAAGATACTATAAAATTGCATGGAAAATTTCCAAGGAATAATAATATCTAGTAACACCATCCCTTGGAATAGTTTTGTTTTTCCCCTCTCTCTCTCTACACTGCATATTCAGTGTAAAGAATTTTTAGACAGAAAGGCCACCAAATTTAGCCCACAGACTGAAGTGTAAATACCCAGAAGGGGAAATAAGCTCCATCAAAGTCTTTACGTCATATAACATTTACAACCAGATCCAAGAGAATGATGATTGGTACAACATAATCTAGAGACCAGGCTCACTGAACAAGGTCAGTGGAATGGAAGAATTGGCACCCTTCTCACTTTCTCTTACCAAAGAATATATATGTGCATCTGTTATAGCAGTAGATAATCTGGCTGACACTGTCAGTTTTCCCTGCATGCAAATCCAACATAGCACCTTCTCTCAAACACTCTGGAGTCTGTACTACAAATAACTCTGTGCTATAAATAACCTGCAAAAATATGCACCACAAAAAAAAAAAAAAAAAAAAATCAGTATCTTAAGGCATCAGACTGCTTACTTTTGATGAAACTCTAGGAATTCTTGCATACATGACATTCTCTGAACTGAGCAGGGTTTAATTTTTCTCTGTAACTCAATTTAAAGACAGCCAGTGCTGGATCAGTTCAAATAAAACAAGCAGATAAAGGATGATTACAGCATTTTTAAGCGTCTTTATAAACTTACAACAATATTCACAAATGAGTTCATTCAAAAGTCAGTGAGAATGGGATAAACCCCATCAACTGCAACAATCCGGCAGGTCCTGTTTCCCAGGGCAACCCTGAGTGTATTGTATGGATCCTTGCAGTTACATGTGTAACAATTTAGAATCACAGAGTAATTCAGCTTGGAAGGGTCCTCTGGAGGCCCTAGTCCATCTAGCCCAACCTTTCTGTCAAAGCAGGGTCAGATACGAAATAATAGGTAAATTGAAATTGTAATATGAATATAACAGCAAAAAGATGACTTTGCAATAGATACATATTAGATTTTCAATTAGCAATGTCTAATCATCACTGGCACACATTCACCAAAACTAGGGACAAGGACGTTTTTCTCTAAAAGAACTGAATTGAATTTTTTCCTATTTTATTTATACCTTTATGAGAGCAAGAATTGTATAAGAGAACCAACAGTCTACCCGGTTTGCAGTCTTGCAGAGGAAAGCAATGTGGTATCTCATGGTTGGAGGTATGGAGGTATGGAGACATCTCTTTATGACTTACCTCAGACACATATCAGCCGTCTGGTTTATCAATATTAGAAAAGAACAAGACAATATCACATTTTAGTTGAAATGATTGATCAAAGTTTCTACCAGAGTGAAACATTCTCCCTATTCTTTGAACTACCTCAGTGCAGACATGTTTGGGAGGGCAAACCAGTTTGTGACTCTCACAGGCAACCTGGTACAACAGGATTTACTGTGGCTTTAATGTCTGACACAGTCAGATACAAAGGAATGTCAACCTATCCCATGTCCCATCAAAATCCAAAGAGAAAAGCAAACTGCAATGCAAATAATATTTCAGCTTTTAGTTTAAGGGGTTTAAGAAACTTAACTTTGCAAAAATGTCTTGCAAAAAAGTCTTGCAAAAACTCAGGTGCTAAAAATTTATATATTATAATCCAATAATCTCAGTTACTTTTAAAATTTCTTTCCTGTGCCTACTGTTCATGCCGTCAACTCTTCTGAGGTTCGTTTTGGTGTATCAGCAACCTTAGAATTACAAAGTAAACGTACTGTATTAAAAAGCCTGAGACAGGAAAACTTGCGTAACAGCTTGTATGACACTATGACAAAATGGAAAAGAACATGTGACACTGCTATCAACCTGCAAGAGCTGATATTGCACACACAAAGTCTCTAGAGGTACGAGGAGAACATTGAATCTACTCATGTAATACAGCAAGCAAATGGTATGCTGTCGTTCATAAAACAGGGAGCTAGTGATAGTCAAAGATACTGCCTTACAGCCTGCAAAGTAACACGCAGCAGATAAATAATCTATGATGGCTAAGAACCTTTGCACTTCTGTGAATATCATATTCATGTAATTTGAAATATGATTAGATCCTATTTTAATTTCCATTCTTGTTTTGGAAAGCATAATGAAAAAGTATCTTTTTAGAAATTAAGAAATTTGTCCACATTCTGCTTTGAATATTGACTTACTCCACACATCAGTAAGTCACCAAAGTAATTTTCATTTCCTCTACATAACTATTCAGTGGGAATTCAGGTGAAGCCCATTTGAATGCTTTGTGAGGTTAAAATCATGGCACATCTATTCATTTCCTTTTCCCTAATTAGTTTTTTCTTAGCATTCCACTAACTGTTTTTCAGTCAGACTTTATGAAATTCTTTTCCACCCCACTGGCTCAAAACTTTGTCATTCCAAATCACTTGGACATTACTTCCCTCAGCATGACTGGACGTAGTACTTCTTGCAGTTTACTGTCTTTCCTCACTTACCCGGCTCATTATCTTCATCAGTCTTGCAGAATCTTTCCTCCTTTCTAGATGCTCCTTAATAGGAACAAGCAGCTTGCAGGGGAGTAGGGAAAGTAGACACCTGGGACAGAGACCCAATGTTTTCTGCACACCTCAGTTTTACTAACCCCTGATGCTGGCAAACCATTTGGTATGGCTGAAGTGGAGATGATGAGAGTGTCTAACTATGCGACAGTGTTAGGAAGAAGAAATACTGTAAAGTTGAGCAGAGGCAGAAAATACCTAAGAAGTAATTCTACATAACCCTAGAAAATGTCCAGAGGCTTTTCTTGAGACACGGTTTTCTGTACTCTTTCAGAAATTTTGTTCTTTGCTGACAATAACATTTTTACTGTTTGAAGCACAGCATTTGTTATTCATCTTTTACTGTTATTCTGAGTTATTTTACCTTATTCATATTTAGTTATTTAGTCTTCTTATATGGATTAAAGTTTTTCACTAAATGTTAAGTATGAATTTGAATATATAACTTGTTTTCTTAAATACATATCCAGTACAAAACCTCTATTAAAGAAAGAAAAAGCTGCATGGTTTTAAAGACTAGGAGATCAAAGCAGTCAGTGAAAAGGAATGGTGTCTTAATGAGAGAACTAGGATTGCTTTCCAAAGGCCAGTTTTAATCCTTTCATATAAAATTCATATATGGAAGTAAGCTCAGGTCATGCTTCAAATAAGTTATTTCAGTAATTAAGTTATGAAGTCTAACTTGAGTATTTGTCTAAAAATCCTAGAGCATGTGACTGTTAAAAGCTTAAAACTGAGTTCCTTTAAACCCTCATGCATTATGGAGTATTATTTGAGATAGTCAGAAACAAAGGCCACGAAAATGAATGCGGAATTGCTGATAGTTTGATGACAGATATTTTTTAATATACTGACTTTAAATAATTAATTTTTGAAGTCTGACCTTAGTGCACTGGAAAAGCTGCACACAAACCGAGATCTCTTAACTGTGCATAGTGTAAGAGCTCATTTATTTAATCACAAACATTTTCAAGACTGATACATAAAGACATTAAGGTAGACAGGGAAGACACAGGAATTAAAATTACTATCTATCTCCATTTCTATTCCTACTAACATAAAATCTCCCGCAAGTAAGATACATGAGGCATGCTGTGATGTAACCCACTTAAGGCACCAAATACTTTAAGAACAATTATCCTTGATTCTTAGATACTTATACTCATCCTAAAATTGTAATTTTTTTTAAGCCACTAAGAGCTCTTTAGCAAGACTAAGGCTATTTGTAGTATAAAATGTATTTAGCTAGGCCTCTAGTACTAATGCCAGTCTTACAAGCAGTATTTTAGAGAACAGTGTCTCCCTTTCAGTAATGTACTGTACAAAACAAAAAATTGAGCCTAAGGTATAGAAAAGAAACAAGCTTCTAATCCATCCATTAAATACTAATTAGAATTAATAATAATTAATTATGTTGAAGAAGTTTTACCAGTAAAGTGCCACATCTTAGAATTTTGAAAATTTATCTTGGTATGTTACTCTGGCAGGTGAAGTGCATAGTCCTTTAACAGCCTCAGGTATCTGGGTCTGTGCATCCAACGTCAGATGAAAATGATAGCAACCAAGAAAGGACTGAAATGCATCTGTTTCCTTATTTACTAAAATATAGAAGTAGAAGGAACCTACTTTATATGAAATTTACTTCCTTGTTATAATTTAGAGTTTGGAAACATTTTCATGAAGAAGGGAGATATTTAAGCCCTGTATTGCTTGAATAAATACTGACAATTACTTTGCTGGTATCTGTTCCTTAAGTGCTGAAAGAGAATTAGCTTCCAAGAGGAATCAAGCAGTTGGAGGCCTTATTTGAAATTCTAAGAAATAAAAAGTCAGTCATTTAAGGAACCTATACATTTTTTCTTCCATGTAAATATCTCAGTGATGCTCCTTCTAATATATTTTGTTTAAAGCAGTATTTCCTTGATAAGAAATAATAATTACATGTCTTTCATCTGTTGTGTTCATCTGCTTCTACAGTTAATTTCTCCTTCAGCATTTTAATTGACTGTCAGTACTCTTCATGCTGTGGGAAGCATTAGTCACAATATGAGTCACAATAGGTTTATAAATGTTACAACTGTATTTTAGGAGGGACCAATAGGGTTGTTGTTATTATTATATTGTAACAGCAAAAGAGCTGGCTTATGTTTAAACTGATTTATTCAGTTTAGAAAACTCACTGTTTGGAAACAACCCTTTGTTTTTTACTGTCTTTGTGAAACATAATACAGACCCAGGAAATGGCAGCATGCTTATGAAACCATTACCGTCTGTCCCATGGTTCCCCTCATCTTGTTCGCCCTGCTCTAAGAGTTCATTATCATCACAGACAATTAATGTGCTCTGTTCTGCTGAACTCACAACACAATATGCTGAACACAAAGCTCTGTGAGCAGCTCACGGCTGAGCTAATAAATCCACCCTTTCAGCTGTTCCAATGTTTACGGTGTAAACACAACCCAACTGTCCCCTTGTCCTTGCTTTGGCAAAGGATGTTAAGCATCAATACAACAACAACTTCTAAACTTCATCCAGGTCCTTGGAGATCTTTTTCCTTAAAACATGCTCCTGCTTTTCTGTAAGCTGTCAGGGTTTCTGTACTCCCTCCAACCTTGCCTATTTTTAAAAGCCAAACAGAAGTCTCTGTCTCATGCTTCAGTAGACCTTTCTGGTTTTTAGTCACCGTTGCACAAACTCGCTGTCTCCAGAAAGCGGTACAACAGCTGCCCAGCAGCTTGTTTGAAGGATTTTCTACTTCCTCCAATTTTTTCTCAGCATCTTGGTAGATTTATTTCTTAACTGATTACATTAATATGTAATATGGGTAATTCAAACAAACCAAGTTTAATTAGAAAGACTTAATTTCCACCAAGTCTTATACACAAACATCATTACCGTGTTGAAGTATAAAACTGGCAACAACTTCTCTACAAATTATTATCCATCTAGGTTTATACACCTTTGAACTGGGAATGATTAACCTAAGAGGTGTGAGAATAGACTGCTACTTCTATCTTTATAATTATATAATTTTTGTAGCATTATTGTAATAGTTTTGGGGAAAAATGTTTTCAAAATGCAATATATGTATATTTTATTAGCCCTTTATTGACAGAAAGACGCCCAAAGAAAGACAGTTTCAGGATTTCTAGGACTATTAGTGCTAGTATCAGGATTAGCAAATGCTTCTTTCTGCTTTTTTATTGTGGTTTTTTTTTTTTTTTTCACTCTTAGATTGAAGGAACAGTACGAAGGGCAAAAGTAACTCTATTCAGCCAGGAGTATCCCAAAAATAATCCTAGCAAAGAATCTGCTCAAGGACAGAAAATCCATAATTTTCTGCTGATGTCTAATTTAAAGCCATTTAGGAATACTTTGGTCTGGGAACAGGCATGGCAGTGGACCCATAAAAATCTCCTCTCATCATGAATTTGATGGGCTAAATGAATCCCAGACCATAAACCTACTAGATGAATGCCTACAGAAAGCCCCAGTGATTGAATAAAAACTGTTTCACAGACAGCAAAAGAACTGTTCCCTAGACTATGTTTTTGTCACCTGTCTTGGTGTATGGTGTGAATGGCAAACGGAGTGACAAGCAAGACAGAACAAGTCCTGTGGGTACAGAACTGCTAAAAGCCTGAAAGCAAGAATGAGAATTGGTTATGACTGGAACCTTTAAGCATTTCTTGACTAAGGTCCATATGAAAATCTGAAAATAAAAACCTTGTGAACCACGAACTACAAACTTCAGTCCCTTCTGAAGAATCTATTAATGATGATAGTAACTAGGATTATCATCCCCAAATCAGCTGAAACTGGATCTCATTACACCACAGAACAAATTAATGGTTTGAAGCAACAAAGTTATTTCTAAACCCCTTCCCTAATTTGCATAAAGCAATTAATATTCTGAAAGAATGTTGTCTGGTATATTGGTGGAAATATAATTAAGAAAATCAACACAGCATTTACATCAGTATTTGTTGTGATAAACAACAAAATGTGCTGAAGACAATGTTTTTGGAATAAATTGCTTGTTGTTTTTTTTATAGATGGCATGCGTTGGCCTAAAAGCTTGATTGTTGTTCAGGACTTTAATTACAGCCATAGCAACGAATGCTTTCAAATTCCAACAATAGCTGTTGAGTTTTTTAGTTTTAATCATTCTTCCCTCATGGTAGGGAATGTATTTTTTAAGGTATTTATTGTTTAAACAGCAATTCGTCCTATAGAACAGGAAGTCCCTCAGGAAGATCAATACAGAATGTCAACCCTAAGGGGCTTGACCAAGGCTGACCACCAGCTAAACTACAGATGATGCTCAGAACCAAAACAGTTTAATGTGAAAAACTAAATTTACCTTAAAATTTAAATACCCTCTCTCATGGTAAATATACTGCCTCTACAATTCTATCTGCTTTAGGCTCTGTGGAGGATTAATGGCTTTCTACTCCTCAAAAGCAACAAAAGCCACTCTCCCTGTCTTAACCAATCCCACAGACACTTCACAGTTATGAATATTTTTCAGGACCTTTAAACATCTTTTTTTTTGTTGGCAGTCATTGTGATAATAATTTTCAATACTGTTTGTTCTATATTAAAGCCTGCTGAAATATTCTCCACTAAAAGTACATTTGCAATTAAATTTGTACTAGTTGATTCTAACAGTGTGTATAGCATTAATCTTTGGACTTGGCTGAAAGTCATAAAAATATAACAGGAATTCTTATATTAGTACTCCAAGCTACTTTATTTGCCAGTCTTACCTTTTGTTTGGTTTTGTTGGCTTGAACAATCTCAATGTAACTAGAAAATGAATTATAAAGAATATTTCTAAAGTCAAGAAGGGAAGGATCTAAAAACTAAAGAAATTCATCATATTTCCTTTGCTGGCTTTTTGTGTTCGGTTTGTTATTTGCTTGTTTGAGGGCTTTTTAACCTAAATATGATATATATATATATATATAGCTATATATATGTGCATTATCGATATTGTGTGATGTTTTTCATTTATAAAATGTACATGGCTTACACCCAACAACCTCAGAGCTAAAGTTGTTTTTTTATACACCAGAATTCAATGTGTTTTTTTTTGTTTGGAGGGCTTTTTTTGGTAGTTCAACCAATAGCTTTACACAGTGAAATCTGTCTTGATTTTCTCTTTTCACTCCATAAATTTCAGTCTGAAATTAGATAGTTGGCATAAGACTTTCTCATTTACTTCTATGCTTATTTTGTTTGTCTTATGCTGGCCTGCTTTAAAATTCTTGTTTTATTCCAGTCTATCTTCAAAGTAGTGAGGAACTCCATAGCAGGGTTTGCCACTGTGAGAACACAAGGATGGTCACCGGGGGTGAGGCCAAATGTTTCTTCTCACAGTGAATGAAAGTAGGTATTGGGAAAGTGCAGAGCAAGCATACAGCTGAACATCCCCAGAGCTAGGCATGGTTACTTGTACTTAGTAATTCTAATGCTCTCTCTGTAAACTTGTCCAATGTTTTTTAAGGCCATATTAACTTTTAGGATCCCTAGGACCCTTTAGTAGGAGTACAAGGGTTTATTCCTCCCCTTATAAAATAACCACTTACCTAGTTCTGAATCAGAGCAGCACATAGTATTCAAGCGAGTCACGAATTCACTCATTAGCACAATGTTTTCTTTGTTTCTTTTCAAACAATTCCTAAATATGTAGAAATTACTATTAATAATTGTTGTAGATTTTATCTCTTTTTGGTCATTTTTACATTTTCATGGGAGTATAATCATAACCCAGGCTCTTGCTCCCAGGTAGTAATGCATATTCTGGAAAAAGTCTGCCATATTTGAGTGCATGTTTTAATGATACTTAATATTGGCATTTAGATACTTTTTAGAATTACATTAAAAACAAATTGGTTTTGGTGTTGTGATGGGATATACAGGACAAAATGGTGTATTAATTCATTACCAAGTGAGTCTCGGAGCATCTTAGAGTAGCCAAAGAGAAAAATCCAACTGGGCTCTTTTAGAAAGCTGTGTTGCCCTCCACTCCCTAGCTACAGGGTTAACATCCATCATCTCTTTTCCAGCTTTGTCCCTAACTCTCTACTGACATTTGTATAAGCAGACAACAGAAAGATTATTTTTTCCCTTTGTTACACATCTTTCCTGAATATCAGTTAATGTTTATTTCTATTTAGACATTTGTGTTGAAGAAGTCAGTACCATTTCCAGTTTTACTCCAAGTAATAGCATTGTATTTAGAAATGTCAAAACTTCTATAAGGAATCACTCGTCTATAATGAGATCATTTCTAAAATGTCACTACTCCTCAGTGCTTCGGCAAATATTGGCTGGTGCAACTATCACAGTCTAGCTGCTAATGCTTTTGCCAGTATTTGATTATCAAAAAAGCTTCCTTTGGTCATAGGAACTACTGATCTAGAAACATATTTACAAATAATCTCACATTAATATTCTCTGGCCAGGGGGCATTAAAGCATACTTGCTTGAATCAAACACGTAAATAAGAACCCAGGACAACTGTAGTCTCAGTTTGTCCTTTGAATTTCCCGCGAACAGGGTTAAGTTCCATTAGCTAAATTTTAATGGAAAAAAAAAAAAAAGATAACCAGAACTGCCAGCTTTGTTAAGATGAAACTATTTGCACTGAAAAAAGACCTACTTTTTCTAGCTAAAACTAGTATTCAATATTTGTACCTTTCAGCCAGTTCTGTCTCTATCATGTGGGTAAATGAAATACAGCTGACAAATGTAATCAAATTAACGTGAAATTCTCATCAAATAGAAAAATACCGTTGGTCAGACTTCAGAAGAGAGCCCTTGGTAGAAATGCAAAGACAGCAAGCCCAATACTTGCTCTGAAGTACATGAGATTCTCACTCAAAGTGCTATTTTCTCACAGACCTGAAACTCTGCATTCTCTACCACACAGAAAGATGTCTGATATATATCTACCCAAATCCTACTATAACACTCTGAACCACATTTATAATATTCTCATTTTAATTTAAAACATGCTCCTGATGAGAAAAACCCTCCCCTTTTATCATGCCAGTTTTGCTAAGACTGTGATGTTTCTTTTGCCATTTATCACTGAAATTGAATGGCCTACAGATGCATCGTAATGAAGTGTAGCAACATACAATCTATCTCCAGGCTGTCCAACAAGGTGACACTGAAAGACTTTAATTTTAAGTTATATGAAATTGTCTTTCTTACTGAGCTCTAAGCTAGGAATCAGTTCATGTTTGACAGCTTATTTAACAGGCTTTGTTAACTTCACAGGCAGTTTTATCTTTGGCCGTAAAGCAATGTAACTGGAGTCAACAAGTTCCAGAAGGAAAGAAAATGACTGAAATAATAACATAAGAAATAGTAAAAATGCATACACTATAAAAAAAAAAAAAAGAAAAAAACACCACTTTCTAAAATAAAATAAATCATTTCAAGTTTATGCTTCGCTGTTCCTTCTGCAACAGCTCTAACACTCAGTGCAATTTGCTGAAAACTCTTGTTATTCTAAGGCACATACCATGACTGTGTCACAATTTTCCTGTCTAATTAAATAGAAACAGCTTTCTGAGTCATATCCAAGGAGGCATTGCAGTCTCACTAATACACTCTCTCACGTGCGCACGTTGTAAAGGCCTTCACTCTAAAATAGTCTTTTATCTATTCTCACGTGGATAAACATCCCATATCACTGTCTGCATTTCTTTTTTGAGAATTCCCCTTTAATCCTTAGTTCAACATTTCATACAGCCTTGAAAAGCAATCTTCAACATTTTCTTTCATGGAGAGTTTTGTATCCTGTATATGTCTTAATGAGAGATTTAAGATTTTGAAAGAAAGGAAGAAAAAAACCCCAACTGATGACCAGAAAAACTAGCCTCATAGCTAAATTAATCCAAAAAAGCTGTTTCTATTGTGCAAGAGGCAGTATTAAAGAAAATGTTTGTTAAAAGTAGGGGATAAACATGAAGCTATCATCTCCATCAGACACACAGCTTATGAAAAAGTATCAGTAAGAAGTAGTACACTAAGACACAAAATATTAGACTGAAATTTTCAGCCCTGTAATTACTCTTCAAAATTAAACAGCTTTGCTCAAAACTCTTCAAATCTAGTTATTCAATTACCCTGTGATTTTATGCAGTGATCATTTAGGAAGAACAAGGAGAAAATATATGTAGTCCATTTACTGTTTTAAGACTGAACTTCCCTTCAAATTAAAAATACCATTTTGTAGAAAATTTAGTATTTAGGGATACCTGAGTAGCTTTCATTATATATTAAAGAGACCAAGACTTTCAAACTGTATGTTTTTTAGACTGTCCTCCAGGAAGGAGGAATCTAGTACTCAGAACATACCAAACATAACAGCTATGTTTGTAGGTACAATGCCCATAAATATTCTCATTAAAAAACAGACCAGAAAAGGAAAACAGCATTTTTTTTTTGCCTATTTTTCATAAAAATCTAAGTGGTTAAAGCTTTCCCCCCAGGTGTGATGACCCATCTATGCTGTTCTTAGCCTGATGCAAAGCCATCTTCCTAGGAAGATGTTATGTATTATTCTCAGATGTTATCATCATCAGATTACAAACTGTTCTGGGGCAAACGTCACAAACCTTCCTGTAGCTAGAGCAGTGCATAATCCAGTGCACTAAGGGGATAAAGAAAGAGTCAAGGCTTACAGTAGTCATGGTGTTTACCTTGGAGAGATTGATCTTTTCCCCATTAGCCTTATGATTACTTAATAAAATACACATTCTTTGAAAGTGTGTAGGAACCTTCACAGCACTTCCAAGACAAGCTCTTACGCACTGAGTCAGAGAATTGCACTTTTCAGTTATGCACTTTTTCTGGTTTTCAATAGTGGAACTGTTTTAACTGGAAGGTATTTGAGACCAAATCTAATAATGAAGTTACAGTATTTTTGTAGGAGTTAAAAAGTTAAGAATTCCAACTGATTACCAACTCAAGGCTGCGACTAACTACTTGCACTCTTATGTGATTTATCAGTCTAACAGTCTAACGTTAATCAGCAAAAGGAAAGAGTTCATCTGATAAAATTCCCTCCATCTGTATGAAAGTTACAGTTTCCAGTCCAAATACTTTTTAACAAGAATAGACTTTCTCTGGACTGAGGCCGATAATAGCTTCCAAGGAACTGCCTGCTTCATAGAAAAATGAGACAACAGTAAGAAATGTTCACTAAGTGTACTCTAAATTAGCAAAGCAGGATGGAATGGCACTTAGAATGCGTTTGGGTTTTTCAAATAGAACGATGCTTCCATGCCGTATAGCTTCAGAAAACCTGTAATAGATTAAATAACTGATCAATTTGCAAAAAAATATGTTGATCTTGCAAAGCTAATCAGTTCCTTTTCAAAAGAAAAATAGACTTTTTAAAAAAATTAAAAATCAATGTATAATTGAAAAGGACTGCATCAAAGTTATAACAATGTGGTAGGCTCATGCAAATATCACAGGAAAAAAAAAAAACAAACCCAACAGATCAGATTCCAAAGCCTAACTTCAATTTGGATCTTTTGTGCAAACTCCACTTAAAAAGTTCAGCTTCACTGAACAGAGTGAGACCCATTAAGTATCTTCAGGTATGAGAAACTTGGGAAATAACTGAGACTGTTATGAAAAACTACAAAGAAATAGTATGGAATATTTCATATTACAGAGCATCGGTGTTCAAATCCCTCTGCAGCCATTATCACGCATTATGCAAATGTTATAATGAACTTGTATACAAATGTTAATTAGAAATTCTTGGAAGTTGTAAGAACAGGAAGTGTTTAGTGAGCTCTGACTAACACTCTGCTAAGCCACATGTCCTTGTTTTAGCATGACTTACTGACAACAGTTGTTCAAATGCAGCTACAAGGAGGATCCCTGATATGGACCAAATTTGAACCAGCCTGCTCATACGATGAAGACTGAAGTTCAGATGCAATTTAAACTGTTGCATACTGTTATAGTAGGCTGTATATGTGGCTGGTACATCTTACAATCGTTTTATATAGGTTTCCAAAATATCCATGCTAATCTGTTAGGAAATAGCTTTGGCAGCACCACAGTTCCATTTACAATGAGAACTCACTAGTAGGAAGCACCATTCATGTGACTTAATGAAGTTGTTTACAACAAACTGAGCTCAGTAACTTCACTGTCACCATAGACAGCTAAGCAATATGCTGGATATACCACTAACAACAGCTCCATGCTAACTCAAACAGGGACTTACTCCTGTCTAACGAAGTTAAATACAAACATTATTCCCACTCTGATTTTCAAACTACATAAGCATGATGTGACCAATGCCTTGCCATACACTACTTTGCATACATTAGCACTTGACATATTTTGATATAACCTGTCCATTGTAACACTTGCCTTGGTACCATCTAATTTCTTTACTATGCAAGAAAAAGACATTCCTGTTCAGTAGTCCCATGAGTGTTAATTATTCACCTCACTAATTTCAGTAAAGATAGAAGTCAGGTATCTACCAGATCCAAAGCCTTGTCTACGATTAATTAAGCCTGTGAAAGAGATACTAAAAGCTGCACTACTGGCTAATTGCTCTTGGCAGCCTATATCCATGTATGCTTAACTTTGCCCACCATTACTTGTTTATCAACTACCATCACTGTGAAAGGAAAGAGCTTCAGTTACAACTAAAAAGTCTTTCATTTCCCAGGATTTTGTTTGTTTGTTTGCTTGCTTGTTTATAGGCTTTAAAAAAAAAAAAAAAAAACAAAACCAAAAACAAAGACTCAGACTAATCAAAGAGGCTACAAATTCCAATAGTAACTTCATGTATTTGTCTCTTGCTCATTTAAGACATGGAGATGAGAAGCGCCGCAGGATGCACTAAGCTGCAGTGTCTGTCACCTACTGCAGCACATGCCACTCTGTTCCAATCCTCTATGTCATGGCAGTATACTTGGGAAATTGGTGTCTGCCTGCTGTGTAGCCTAGCCTACTGTAATACAAAAGCTTTGCAGTTAGCACTTGCTTGTATTCTGTGGAAAAAATAAAAAATAAATCTCCCCTGCCCCCAATATTTTTTTAGGATATAAAGAAACAGTATTTCAATTTAAATCACAAAACCCACAAAAATTACACATCACTTCTACTTTTGGAGATAGAAATATTTAAGAAGAAAGCAATGAATACAAAGAACATACATTTCCATTAAATTTCAAAAGCACTGTATGCCGTAAGTTTTAGTATGTTCTCTGCTTTTAAGTACATTTCTCATATAGAGAAGCAGTGGTTTGAGTCACATAATTTAGGGAAATCTAAATTAACAGATCGGTGGATGTGTCATTAATGCTTAATATGTTAACATAGAATCACAGGTTCAACCAAACGCAGTGGTCTTCTTAAGACTGCATGGAGAGAAAGAAAGAACAAATTTCATTCCTTGTGATTTTAAACAACGGCTGCGTATATCTGAAAAACTTTAAAATACTGCTGTATTTTTCCCCTCTGCTGAAATACTGCATATATTCCTTCACAGACACACTTAATTGACTGGAACAATTCTACTTGGCTTCAGTGATTTTATAATTTGTTATAACTAACTGTTGAGGAGACAGACTTCTTCCTCAAACTGCCAAAACAATCATATGAAATATGGTTTGGTTTAATTAAAGTATAATTAATGCCCTGAATTTTAATTACTTCTGCTATGATCTGGAGATGAAAATATTCTTTGCCAGAATAATATGTTTAATATGAAATGGACACGCTTACTATTAATGCCCACTCTTTATCAACTTCAGTAATGAGTTCCTTTGATGGGACATTTGGGGAAAAAAACCCCAAACCAACCACAAACCTACAGCTTTTCTGCCTGTCAGAATATAAACGTAGTTGCTGAAAATGGAACATATTCATTTTACATGGCTGCAAAAATAAAACTGAGATCTGTTTTTTGAATGCCAAAGGCTATCTCTTAGATTTTCCTTTTTATCGAGTAAGTTGGAAAAAGATATTTTACAGGCAAGGAATTGTTGGTAACATGTTGACATCAAAATATTTTTGCTAAATGTACATGTTCTAAATTTTAATTCCATTCTGGAAGGATATGAGAAGGGAACATTCCCTACTGACTTAAATAGCGAGCACTTACTCTTCAGAGTAGTGATCCCACGCCAGGTTACC
The DNA here is from genome assembly GCF_037157495.1 of Lathamus discolor. Classification (NCBI taxonomy): domain Eukaryota; kingdom Metazoa; phylum Chordata; class Aves; order Psittaciformes; family Psittacidae; genus Lathamus; species Lathamus discolor. Next base: position 16,782,410 of record NC_088892.1, read on the forward strand.
TGCAAAACATGATGGAAGTATTTAGTACACAAATTGCGAAATGTACTCCTGATTTCGCTGTAAGGCATCATCATTGTTGAATACGACACAGTTAACACATGGTTTATTACTGCTGACCAGAATTAAACAGCTGCCAAAATACTGTAACCAGGGAAAAAAAAAAACCCAACAGTTCAGTCTGTGCTTACCAGTTTACCGTTTTTTTCTCTTTCTGAGCTTCTTAACTTCACTTCGGAAGAAAAAACTCCGTATCTTCCAAACACATAAACAGAATCTTCCAGAAATGGAAGATCCTACCACCCCTCTCAAAAAAAACCCAAAACAACAACCCACCAAACCCACCCAAAACAAATAACAAAAAAAAAAAAAAAAACAAACCCAAAAAACCCCAAAGTAAGATATCTCAAAGACACCACAAGTTTTCAGTTTTTCAATCTTTTGAAGATTTATGGAGTTTGGGAGATGCTCAAACCTTTAAGATTGTAACAACATGAGGGAGTTTTAGCTGGAGTAGTTAATTCAGGGAGGTTTAATGGCTAAATTGCATGGTTCAAAATTTATTTTATGAATGGGAAAATACGGCATTTCTATCACTTCAAATGAGTACAGAGTATAGAAAGGATTTGTAACAGTCTTTTCTGTACCAAATCAACGGTCTAAAAAAAAGTGTGCTATTGTTGCTACCACCTTCCTTTCTTTCTTCTCATGCCTTTGTTTCCATTTATGCCTCCTGAGATTCCTTCACTTGCTCCCAGAGGAGAAGGTTGAACAATCAGAGCTAAACTGAGTGACTACAAACATTAATTCTCCATGTTCAGAATGAAATACCAATATATGCAAAGAAATATTACGCATTCAGAAAAACACAACTACAAATGTATGCAGTAACATATGCCTTAAAATGAACAGTATAGTTGTTTTAAATACTGAAATGGTTTTCATTTTTGAAGACAGAAAAACAACTAATAGAAGCATCATTTAAAATCTGGCAAAGTAAGTTATCAAATGTATTTAAGTGGTAGAATTTATTACTAATGCAACAAATATAAACTTAACAGCCCAGCAGCAATCTACATTAAACGCAGATTACCTCCTGTCTTTAGTGGGAACATTTCTTATAGGTTCTGAATAAATGCGAGAATTGCAAAAATAACTGAAATATTCTTGGGCATTTGTCTTAAAATATTCATTTATTCAAACAAGGAAATGCAAGTATTACACCAACACATATTACATCTGCCTTAGTGTGCAAGAGAAAGGTTTCTCTCAGCCTTGCTTTCCTCCAAAAGTTGTTATTGCTCCTGAAAATCTCTGCTGTGTGAGAGCTGCCTTAGACCCTTGGCAATGAAACTCCAAAACTCAGTTTTGTTGCTTCAAAGGTGGGGCTGGTATAGTGAGGGACAAGAACAAGTTGAGTTTGAAGCTAAAAACGTGACTCAGATCATCCCAGTGCAAAGTAAGAAGCCATTACTGGCTTTCAGTAAGCTTCCCAGCTCCTGGAGTCTACAGCAGAACTGCACACAAAGGCAGCAGTCCCTGCGTAGCTCTCCCAGGCCATCCTTCACATGGCTGTTCTGCTGCCCCAACCAACCTCAGCCTCTGTGCAGCTAATCGCTTTTTCTGTGTCTAAAACTGCCCTTGTCCACAGAACACCAGAACTCATCACTGCTTTCACGATTACATGGAAATGGGGAGCGATTGTGTGAAGGACACCACCTAACACAGGAGACAGCATTTGAAAATTGTTTTGCTCATCCCCAAAGCAGAGAGAAAGATCTTTGCTCTTTATCCATTACTAGCATGTGTTTTACTGTCAAACTTGTGGCTTCAACAAAGTCACACAGCTCGTTCACTCACTCCCCACCTTCCTCCCTCCCCCTACTCCCGGAGGGACGGAGAGGAGAATCTAAAAGAATGAAACTCCCACGGGTTGAGATAAGAACAGTTTAGTAACTAAGGTATAACACAAACCACTACTGCTACCACGAATAATAACAATGATAAAGGAAATAACAAGGGAAGAGAACACAACACCTCAGCACCCGCCGACCGATAACTCAGCCCCTCCGACTGACTGAGCACCGACTGATACCTAGTCCAACTCCACAGTGAACTAGCCCTTCCGGGTAACTCTCAGTTACATCCTGGGCATGATGTGCTGTGGTATGGAATACCTCTTTGGCTAGTTTGGGTCAGGTGTCCTGTCCCTGCTTCCCTGGCAGAGCATGAGGCTCAGAAAGCCTTGGTCAGAGTAAACATTTGAGCAGTAACTAAAAACATCGGTGTTATCAGCTCTGTTCCCAGGCTGAAAGTCAAAACACAGCGATGCACCAGCTACTAAGAAGGAGAAAAATTGACTGCTACTGCTAAACCCAGGACAAAACTCTTCAGCTATGAATCTCCCAGACAAGACACCACAAGCTGTGCACTCAGTATAGGTCGAGAACTATTGAAACTCCTATTGAATCTTAAATAGTAAATTTTAAATGATAAAATAGCTGACGTGTTTTATATTATACTTTACCATATATATATTCAATTTGTTATTAAAGTCACTGACTTTAGCAGGCTTGCATTGGCTCCCATGGGACAGTAAGTCCATTTATTTTTCCATGAACTATCCTATATGATAATTCTCACTAATAACAAAGGTGTCTCTCTTAGGGGAGGCTAAGGATTGTCACTCTCCTTTAGATCCCCAGCTGCCTAATGGAGATCCATATATCCAGCTTCCTGACAAGCACAAACAAAATTGATGATAGGGTAGCTTACAGTTGGCGGGTGAGCCACTGTTTGTGTAGTAAACAGCCAATTCTAAAAATTATTTTTTAAAAGGGAAGATTTCTATTTTGGCTGCTTTACTTAGTGAAAGAAGCCTTACTGGGTCACCCAGAGATTCCCTTGATATTGGGTAAGCAGCTCTGAATCAGCTGTTATTGAGCCCCTGACTTTCAGTATAAATGCTGCAGCATGGTAGCAGCATTTCTCAGACTGCTGCGACCCTGTAGTGGCTTCCAAATCCAGAGCAGCTTTATGGCTGCTTTAGCTTTCAGTAGGCTTGAAATCCTGCAGTGCCCAAGTTAACTTAGTGCCTCTGCTTAGCATTATTTGAGCAGAGCTAAGGCATAGCTCCATACCTGAGAGGCACAGAAAATTCTATTTTCACAACATCTTCCAGAGCACAATTTCAGAAAATAAAACAAAATATAAAAAACCTGCAAACAAACAACCCCTTTTTTTGTTCATATTTTGTGTTTCCTGGAGAATGAAGCATACAAAACTAAGGCTGCATTAAACACATCTGGTCTTTAATAACTCAGGAAAAGTATTCCAATTTTGACTGCAAGTATTTATCACTAAGGTTTATAGCTTCCAAGTAGAAGAAGTACATTGGGAACAAAATTCAGGTGGAATCCTTATTTCAGTTGTTTAAAAGTGTGAAATGCAATGAAATTGCCTATGCCTCCCACTGCTGCAATACAGCACGTGAAATCACACAGAAATTCTGTGAGTAATCCACGTTTGGTATGTCTTCTGCTTTAGTCTCAAATATATAATGTAGCACTCTTCCAGCCTTGAGCAGTAATCTTGAAAAGGTCTGAAAGACAAATTATCAAAACTACTCCTCCACACACAGATCACCCACAAAGTTACTTAAAAATATTAAACTTTTATATATATAAACATATATCAAAGTATGTTACATAATATTTATTAATATATATAACATTATGTAATATAGATCATACATATATATAAATATTTTAGCTTGTTAGGTGTAGGCCAGAAAAGTCAAATGATTGGAGAAAAAAAAAAAGTAGAATCTTACTGGTAACCCAAGTGACTTCTCTTTCAATCTTGTATTATGGATGCACTGCAAAAAGCTTAATGCCATGAAAGGTGCAGTATTTTATTAAATGGTGTCAATATTAACTAGCTCACTAGATAACAACAAAAGGATTTGTGGAAATATGAATTGAACCTTGTTCATTTCATACCATTGAGTGGAAAAAACACCATCCAAGATAAATAAACAAACACATAAATAAACAGTATTTTCTTGCTGCCAGCAGGAAAATATTATTGGAAGCTTCCATGCTTGTGGCAAATTGTATCAGTCATCACTAATTTGGATGAAACTGTCAGTTTTGCATTATTTAACATGCATTTCTAGCTGGTGCTTGTTTTCTGTGCACATTTCGAGAAGTGTATCACAGTACAAGTATTTTAAAACAAACAGCTCAGGAAGCAGTCACAGAGAGAGGCAGAGCAGGAAGGTATTTGTGTTAATAACCACTTTGCACAAAAGTCAGGTAAGTGGAATGTTAAAATAGATGATACAAATATTTCCAGAGCAATAACAAACTACATACAGAAAAGTCCTTGCAATTAGGAAACCTAAGTGTCCAGCCACAATTCATAATTAATTATATGTTTTTTAGGGTTTTTTTTTGGTGACCAGCACTATGCTTATTTGTGAAGAAATGCAAGAAAGAACAGATGATGCTAAGGACTGTACATATTAAAAATTGTCTGGACTGAGGATACTTCACTGAACCCAGCAGATTTTATAAACGTAACTCTGAAGCAATAGTAAAGGAGTGGCCAACAGGCAACCCTTATGGTGCGTTATCTTCCTCACTGAGCATCTTCACCCCAGCTTGGCACCCTCAGGGAGGGGTGCAGCTCTCAGGCTGCTCTGCTAGGCAATCTGCACCTCTCTATGAGAGGAGATCAAACTAAAACAGGCTGCTGAGACCAGTACAGCAGCATTATGCTGGAGCCTGTGCTAGTTTTACACGGCTGTTATTCTCTTCTGCTCTACTGCTGTTATCTTCTGCTATTATTTCTCAATGCTGAGCAAATCATCCCCTCCATCTGACTAACAAGATGGTGTTGGTCTTAGCCATAGGAAGATTTGGGAAGCTAGGCTGAAGCCTTCCTAAAGACCTCCTTTTACTCTGAAGAACTGCAGTAGCTGGTCTGAGGAGCATGGTATTGTAACTGTGTTCTAGTTGTGACTGTATTTCATTAAGAACAGCACTTCCCAGACTCATCCAGATCACTACCCTCAGAAAGATGACAACACCCTAACTCCAGGGGTACTCTAGAACAAAATGCATAATCATCCTTCTAAACTGAAATGTCTGTGAACTGCATCTGCTCAGTATAAAACACCTAATAACTAAGACAATGAAAATTCAGTCAAGATAGAGTGTATTCATTCACCTTTATAAAGGCAAAGCTTTTCTTTCCATATTTTTTTTTTTTTCCAGAGAGCTGTTCATATTCTCAAGTCAGTCTATTTTTGGAAGGGCCTGCTGAACTGTTTCAGGACAGAACATATAATACCCTCTAAGGTTGCCTTCAGCATTCAATTGTGGATGAACTGGCAGGAGGTTCAGTAACACAGCGCTAGATAATGGGTTGCCGTGGAAACAGTTCTGCCTGCTGCCAAATTTTGGAGCTCAAGTTTAAAAGCCGATCTCAAACCAAGGTCTTTTCCAAAAAATCTCTAAGCTCTTATTAAAGAAAAAGCAAACATACAACCATATTCCTCTCAAAAAAGTCCATCCCACATAAAAGGCAGCAGTCCTTTCTCGGACATTTACTTCCAGTGCTATTTCTTTAGCTCTTCTGACTTCAGTATTGGCTTTCTTGTATTAAAAAACTTTCTTTTCACTATAAATTTCCTTGACTTAAAATCAAGCATGCAATATTTATACACTTCTATTCAAGCATGTATAAGATACGAATCCTATTTCTTAGGTAAGTAGCAGATTTTAAAAGGCAGCTCTTTTACTGCCACATTTCAAAGCACCTTTATCCACTGCCGTGTGTATTCACCTGTGAACCGCAGCAGAACTCAAAACAGAAATTTTGAAGTAACTGATTTTTCAGTTTCCTGGAAGTTCTGAAAAAGCGGTAGGAATGGTTTGTTTCATTTTATGGAATTTAGGGGAAGGTGTGTGTGTGAAAAAACTCTAGACCTATCAAACAGGCTTCAATAATACAGAAGGTAAGGCAGTAATGAGCTAAATTTATATTAGGGCCTGAATGGCATTCACAAACTGTAGTGATGGCACAACTCTAACATTATATTCCAACTGTTAAGGCACTTGAATCGGGGTTTGCATCTCCCAGCTCTAAGTCCTCAAACAGATAATATATATTTAAAAAGCATCGCAGTAAAAAAACCTCCAACAATCTGTGACAACTCAAAAACCCAATGCAGAGAAAGGATGACAAGAGATACAGTACATTAGGGTTTGGCTTTTTTTTCTTAAGACTGTTGATCACTTTTCTCTTGGCCTTCAAAAAAGGCCCAAACTTGGAATCAGCTAAAAAAAAGAGATGTAGCTTAATGATCACTGGCACTTCAGATAAGAAAGATCTTCATCATCTTCAAAATCCCTCTCAATGATGTATATGCCTATGGATTTTCTCAAACTGTTCACTGTCAAGCAAACACAGTAATCCCTATATCGACTGGCAAGGCATAAGCAGCCCAGAATTTCAATACACACTGTCTGCCTTGCACATCTTGCTCTTTCATGCTAGAAATAAAATGTCTGTGCAGCACCTTTGCACTGTTCTGCAGCTGGAGAATCCTGTAGGGCAGACCAGTATCATGTCTTAGCTGTGGTAAGTAAAAACGACAGGTTATGTTCTCTGAAAAAAGGAGTATAAATCAAAATGAATGTGATGACAGTCTGCAAAAAATGCACTCTGCTTCATCCAGAAGGCTTCCCAAAAGCAAACATACACAGACTCAGAATCCAGAATTTGCTGTTGCTTAGTTTTCTCTTTCAGAACTCTAAGGCTCTGTACCACTAGAGTGTCTCTCTGCAGATAACATAACTACACCAAAGTCATTTAATGCACTACAAATAAATTTAATTTAATCACAATATGAATGGTGGATCCTACAAAGCACAAGGATGTTGCCTTAAACAATTTTATGTTGTGGTATAGAAAGTTTCCTCCAGATGTTTTCATTACTTGGATCTGTTTGCTGCAAAAGCAATGTAATGGGGACAAAAAACAATAAAGCACAATAGGTCTGGCTGATTCATGCATAAAATACAAATCAGATTGCCTCTCAGAATAGTTTTAAAGAAGTATGATGACAAAATTCCAGGTGTTTTATTATACAAATTACATTGACTAAAAGTACAATTACTGCCTTGTTTCATCTCTTTCTGCACCAAACACATTATTATTGCATGCATTTTTTCTGAAGCAAACTGAATATCATTTATCAGCTATACAAAAAATATTTGAAATTACTTAAATCATAAAGCTTCCTGAATCTCTGTTGTGCTATGCTTTACACAGTGGTCTTATTTGCACTTCCTACAATTATACGTCTGCACATCTGCAAATGTGTTTATTGTTAACACAGCAACACATTCGAATCTTTAGAGGAAAGTTCAAGGATAATGTTCCACACACATGAGCAATACAAAAGACTTTTTTAAGACTCACATTATTTCCTCTGCAGTAATTTTAAGAAATTATCCTGTCTTTAATACCTGAGCAAAGATCTTAGGTAAACTGTAAAAATGTACATGCAAACTCTGACACAGTGGTATCCACAAGTTTCACTGGTTCCTGCAAGTTTTTGAGTATGTAAGAGCATTATAGATTCAGATCAGAGAAGAAATTACTTAAAACCTCCCAGAATATGTACTGAAGTTCAAGCAAAAATTCCTGTAGTGCCATTTTAAAAATCAGTTCCAGAAAAGAGATCAGTAGAAATTTTAGCACTTTTATTCACAGCTGTTCAATCCAAAATAAACTCCATCTTATCCCATAACAGAACTAAAACTGTGGTATTTTAGAAAATTCTCTCATTACTGATGCAACCAGCTGCCAATGTCTCACTGACAATGTATATCTATGATTTAACCTCTTTTTTTTTTACATATACACATAAATTACATACAGTATATTAGTACTGCAGAAAGGCACATTTGCCATAGGAAATAAAATACCTTCTAACTTTGGAGATGCTGTTATAAGTTTAACAAGAAAGCACAAAATAACACCTACTTTACTTTTATGGTCCTGATCATAATACAGTGAAAATACATCTCAGAACCACTGCAGCTATCCTTAATGTACTTAATTATCTACCAAATCATTTGAATATTTGATGAAAACACACAAAACTTTAAAGTTTTGCTCTCTCACAGCTAAGACTGACTTTAAAATCAGGGTGTTCACAGAAAATTATGTTTCCTATTAGCATGAGCCATCTATGGAAGCACATGTACAGCCTGACAAGCTTGCATGACATTCTTCCATTTGAGTAAAAAAAAGGCTGAATATGCGGTTTTGGTTTGTTTGTTTGGTTTTTGTTTTTGTGATTGTTTTTTTTTTTATAAGGGAAGATATTCACCCAGATGAATTTCTTTGCAACAAGTTTTTCTGAAATATAAAAGTGTATTAGGCAAATACACACTAGTCAAAGAAAAACTATGTACATTTCTTTGAGCATGTTATTTTCAGAGTAAAATTTAAGTAGCTCAACGGTTGCACCGGTCTGTTCTGGTCCATTGCACTGGACTAGTAAATCAGTTTTCCAGTAAATTATACATCCTCTGCCCCAAAACCCTTCCCCAATGCTATGGTCAAAGCATACTGATAAGATGGAAATATTGCATTACTTCCTTTTGAGATTTTCACCTGTCCAGGTTGTATTCTTGCTAGGTATTGGTTATCCATGAAATAGAACGGATTAGTTTTGGCAAGTAAATATGAATTGGGAGCACAGGCACTTTTTGGCATAGTCAATATGTTATCTGTCTCAAAGTACTTTCTTCCTGGAAAATGGTCAGGCCAGATTAATTACTGGGGCAATCTGCTCTCCGGTCCCTGCTTCAATAAGAGAAGAGTCATGGAGAGCATCAAGGTAATTTATATACTGGAAAGACAATAGTATATTACTTTTCTGAGAAATGATTAAAAGATACCTGAAGAGGTTCTTAAAACCTTAGCCAAAGATACTGAAAAAATACCTAGTACATATCAACACTGTAGACTAATCCTGAGACATTTTTGTTAGAAAAATCCTTTTTTTAACAGATTGTTTTTGCTTATTACAAATTATTTCTTATCTTTAGCTGCACAAACTCACAGACCTGATTTAGCACCCATACAAGAAGAAAATTAAGAAATTGGTATCTACCCCAAATACTTAAAAAATACAGGAAATATGGGAAGAATTCTGTTACATTTATTTCCATGGCTGATAAAACAGAGCAAAACATAGTCTATAGTTGCTATGCTGCAATATTGTTTCTCTCTGCTCAAAAATGTTTTCAGAACCGTAAGTAATGAGCACTGTACCGTAAACTAGCTAAGAGAGCAAGAAGGAGACTTATAGTTTTGTAGCACAGGTTCAGAAGCACAAATAAACATGTAAAACTGTGTACTCCTGACATTTTAAATTACAACATCTGCAAACTGACAGTTCATGCCATGTAATTAAGAAGTAAGAGATGTCTGGCAAGATTTATGGGTTGGGAGAACCTACTGAAACCTAATAGGTTTTTGACAAGACTGAAAAAGAATGGACCAAACTTAATGACTATACCAGTGGACCATATAATTTCCTGACTAAGGGCTTTCTAAAAGTTCTTATATTATCTTTATTTGCTTTAAAAACAAGCAATACAGGAGGCTGTCTCAAGCTCAAAATGGAACTATTTATATGAGTTAGGCTATAAATGGAACTGTGTGGACTACATAACACAACACAAGAATTGCCACATGGCTGTGTTCCTATTCCTGTACCAAATTGAAGAGGTGGGAAATGTACGTTCAGCCTAGGGGTAAATAATAGAGGAAAAGTATCAAAACTGGTTTCCTGGAAAATCAGGAAGATGGAGAAAATAAAGAATCAACTGCCTTGAGCTTAAAAAAAATAAAATTTAAGAAAGGCTTTACTCATGCTATGGATTTCAGCACTGAATTCTTTGCAGGAATACCAACAACTGTGCAAATACACAAAAGAAAAAGCTAGCCTGTTGATAGAAAATATTACTTCAGTACTGTCTCTGTTACAGGGAAATGGATGATCTATTTCAATTCCTTTAAAGTTTGCTAAAGAGAACATAATGTAAGGACAATTTTGCACTGACCTGAATTAGATGCCTGAGATCCTTTCATTTCAGATTATCTCATTAAAAAGTAATATTGGTGCTCTGATCCATTTTACATCATTTTACGCTGTTGACGGAATATTTTAAACAGGCTTCAACAAAGAATGTGATATTTCTTCTTTGTTATAAACATGGGGTTTTTTAATCCTTGGGCTGAAATGGTTTCAAATCTGTCTCTCACAGCCCCACTGGCAGGGCCCTTGCAGCATTTCTAACTTGCCTTGTTCCCACTAGGCAGAGCTCTTTTGCATGGTGATAGCTTCAGGTGCCACACAAACCTTGCCCGGTGGTTTGAAGTCTCTGAATTCATTCACCCAAACCCACATCCCTTCTCCTGAGAGACGCAGCTGGGATGTGTCCTGCACTGGGTGTTATCTGCTAATTCCCAAAACCTGGGTTGAGCCAAATATCAGCAGCAGTTGATGAACACTAATTAAAATTTATAAAGACTAGGACAAACCTATTAGTTTTGTAACATTCCCTCTTTTCTTTTATATTTTACTGCCATGTATCAGTATCACATGTGAATAATGTCTCCAAACAGTTCTGCAGACATCTATAAAAAATCCTTAAGTATCATAGTATAACCAAGTAAAACTATTTTGTTCCTACATGCTGAGAATTCACCTACAGTATTTATAGTAAATGTATACTTCTTTGCCCCGCTCAAACACAAACAGGCAATGAGCTTGCAGCTTGGTTGTCAGGAGGCACTCTCCTACAACAAAGCCTTCACAGAATGTCTATGAACGTGTAGCTAAGGATGCAACTCTTCTGTGCTCTATCTCTCAATCTGATTTGTGCATCTAGCTTAATGACTTAACTACATGCTGGCAATGCCTGATGCTTGGTACAGATACATGTTCTTGCAGGACTGGAGAAGTCTCTTTCCCTCGCTCCCTGTGGTGGGGGAGCGAGTCCATTACACGCCTGCTGCAATGAAGGGCAAATCCCCAAAGGGTCTGCTGCATTCTGACCACATTTGGGCTCCTGATAGGGAATGCTCTTTATGGAGTCTAAAATCCTTCCCAGTTGTCTGTGTGCCTCCGAACAACTCCTGTGACAGGAGCCCACTCTAACCCAAACGCTGCAGTCACTTCTTTGTGGGGTTACTGCACAGCAGTGCCTTCTGTCTAGCCCTGCTTTGTGCTCCAACTAGTGTAGTTATTTCAGGCAATGACACAATCTGCGTTATCCCTTTCACCCTCCCCACCAGGTCTGACCTTTTGTCCTCACCCAGGCTCCCTCAGAGCCCCCACGTTCCCCAGCACTTCAGGGCTCGCAGGGCGATCTCCGCTTGGTGTGCCATGGTGCGGCCTGTTGCCTCAGGGCCGCTTTGCGCCCAGCCGGGCAGGCCGGGGTTCCCCAGCGGCTTTGGCTCTCTCAAGCAGACTGAAAACGTGCAGACAAGTGGTTCCTAACCTCACCCTTGTCCTGTCAGCTGCCTCAAGCTGCAGGGGCATGGCAGGCTCCAGCAGCAGCGCCTCAAAGTGTTGAGGGGTCGGAAGAATTGGCTAATGTTGAACTCAGGCATGTACTAAAACCTGAAAGGGCGAACCTGGAGTCATGCTAAAGAATTGGCCTAGCTAGTAGTATATAGCGAGTGCAAGTCGATACAGATCAAAGACTCTTACCAAGACAGAACCAGAAAGAATCAGGAAGCTGCAATTCTTCCTGAAGGATGGTTCAGAGAGGCGTTGCTTTGACTTTATACTGTCTCTGCTGAAGAAGGAGGAAAAATATTGTCCCAGATGTTTTCAACACGTTATTAAGTGCAGAATGTGTGCAATGTACATGACATACAAACCCATATTTAGGAACTACAGATTATCAGAGTATTGTAATTCTTCTGTACTCTCAAATGTTCAATTCATCATAGATTCATTTAGTTTGGAAAAGACCCTTAAAGTCATCAAGTAGAACCATTAAATCGAAGAATCTGTGCCAAAAAGAACAAATCAGGATTTTAAATATCAAACATTGCACTGGATAAGCAAGTGTATCATTGCCATCTATACAAAGCTCAGCTATATATCCTTAGTTATATATCTTTAAGTACTTTAATAATCTTCATGTAGCTGAAAATAACATCGGAGGCTCTACCATCATGCAACATAGTTTGTACACGTAAAACCAAGAAGTGTAATATATTTAAAATAGCTGTCTAAAATAAACTACTTAGAAAGATGGTGATGGGGGGAAACTCATTTGTTTCTGAAGGAAGGGAGGATGTTCAGAATGCAGAGATGATATGCAACACATTTTATCAAATCATTAAGAGGTACCCATCAGACTGCATAAGTAGCTGTTATTAAGAAAGATACAGTCTTTGTCATGAAAACAATCTCTTGGTTTTTTGAACAAAAATGCGGGTTTAGTGTAAAAGACACATTAGCATAAGTTAACCAATATAGACTGTATACATTTACAATCTTAAAGCTACATTGGAAATGTCTCTGTACTAGTGAATATATTTTTCTCCATTCTCAGATGTAAACTACTGTAAGAGTGAGACTTACATGAGTTGAACTTTATTCCAGGAATGCTGAAGATCTTAGATTCACCCCAGTTCAGTTCTGACAGTAAGAATAGTGCCAAAGAATTTAGAATGCACTCTGCCCATCAACTGGATCATTAGCAGTATCTTTAATTTTGCTTTTTAAAGCAAGGTTTCCTTCACTAGGCCTTAATTGATACTCCTGGAATTAAAATAAACAAAAGTAAACGAGGTAGAATTAACAAGTTTCTTCAACATTTAATGCTTAGTACAAATGGATTATAAAGATATAACTATATGCAAAGCCTAAGAAGTATAACAAAACTGAAAAACAGTTGTATATAAAGATCTGTGCACTGTTAATAAAAATATTGATAATAAGAAGATAGTTAAAGAATTCTCTGCTTTAGATCTAGGGAAAAAGATTTTTTAGGTTGTTTCAAAAAGAAAACAATTCTTATACTGGTATAAAAACCCAGGCAGAGAAATCTTCACCTTTTGATTAAAGCTTCTTGGACTTTACCAAGCCTGTGAAAAGAACGTGATTAAAGATCCTAATATATAAATTATGTGAATCACTCAATAGTTTTTAGAATTTCTGTATTGTTTCCTTTAAAAGAAAGTGTGTTATTTTCAAGGAGACTATATGTTCTAGTAACACAGCAATGCCTTGCTACTATGTGAGAGGTCTTCAAGCCAGAATGATTAGGCTGTGTCAGGCAGAAAAACAGTGAGATGTGTTTCAGCATAGAGAAAGCAATTTCAAAGGGGAAAAAAATACCTTAATGGATCAGCAAGGAGTTATTAAGTGAGGAGAGGCAAATAGTATTTCTTTTCCTACTGGTTTCTCCCATAACGTGTTCATTAACACAAAGCATAAAATTATGAAATAAAGCATTAAAAAAAAATAATCAATGGCTAACAGTGATTAAGAGGCAATGACAGGTCAAAGTCTTTTCTGAATGTTCCAATAGTTGGCTGAATCTTGTATTTTAAAGCAGTGGAATTTGGTAGGTATAGTTTTTCCTGTGATCATTAATTTCACATTAACACCACCACAATTACAGGCATTGTTCTTTAAAGTCAATTGTATTTTACATTGAAATGGTGCTAGCATCTAGTATTCCTAAATGTTCACCACATCAAGAAAGTGTAAAGCCATCAGCTGAGCACTAGCAAGAGGCAATATCAGTAACTTAATATAGGAATCTCAGTTAGCCAAAATGCCAAACACTGTTACTCCACCTGTATCAAGCACCTTAAAATGTCTTCTAAAGCAAAGCAGAAGTACCTTATGAGCCCAGTGTTAAAATTGAGACCTCAAAATGATTTGATGCAGTCTTTTAAATTGTCATAATCAACCAAGAGCATCTGTTTGTGATATATGTTAAACTATATTAGTTAAATATTACCAATTTATTTCAGCAGAACTTTAATTTGAGGTGTTTGCAATATGATTTAGTATTTTACAACAGAGCTCCCTTTGCTATAGAATTTCTATAGTTAATGTATGCAGTTGCATTTCAAAGAGAAAAGGGCTACATCCCATTGCCAAATCTCATCAGTACACATCCATCCGTCAGTGGTGGGTGTTTCTGTTCTGCATCTATTTCTACAGTTCATCCATGGACCTTTCAGGAAACAGTGCTACCTGAGATTATCACAGAAGTACCAGAAATTCTTGCTGCCTAATGAAGCGCTATAGAATTGCTGTCTTACAGGCATGCAGGATAGACTTTCTGCCTGTCACCCAAACACCTAAAACTGAGCTCGAAACTTAAAATGGAATTGAAGTTTTTGTCTTGGGAACTGCTTGTCCACAGCTTTTAACACAGAAACTGTTACCCTTACAGAAAATCCTTTCACATCACAGATGTTTGGGATGACACAAGTCACAGAAAAATTCATGTTCAAGATTGAGAGATATGGGACTGGGTCAAATAAGACTATTGATGAAGTTTCAAAAACATGTAAGACAATGTCATCTACACTAAACCAAGAGATGATGTTCTCCACCACACCCCTGTCCTAGTCTAGATTTTTCAACCGTTTTATGCTAAATAATCAGATTTAATGTGTTGGGTTTGTTCCTCCATTTCTCTTTCAGCAGGCTGTATTTCTCTCTTCCTTTGGGAATATGTCACTAACAGGTTTGCTCTATAATATTGCATTTTATATTCAGTAACCTGTACTTTCTGGAGGTTTCATGTTATTCCTCCCTCACTGCAAATTTGATCACTATGTTGTTTAGAAACTTTCTATTATTAATAAATATATATGAAGATTTAAAACACCTTATATTTTACTGAGTTCTCCAGTTTCCATTTTATGATGCAGTACTCATGTATACAACACCTATGCATTTTTCCCAGAAAATATGAATGTATTTACTCAAAAATTCTTACACATTAAAGTACAGACACTGAGCATGTCTATTATAAAACCTGCAAACATGACAGAACAAAAGTGTTTTGCATGAGAAGGATAGGACTAAATGGCTTAAACATGGTTTTGTGATTTTATATTCTGGGCTAGCACCACAGAGTAGGAATGCAGCCTCAAGCCATTTTGGAAGCTGACAACAGCTAGAGCTAGGCTGAGCAACAATAATATTGTGATGTGGATGTGAATGGCTTTTTGTCAAAGCAAAAATTGAGTTACTGTGTGCTTTTACAGGTGACATAATCAGGAGGATGGGTTTAGGATGCTGGGAGACAGTTTGCTGACAAGGATATTGGTTTTTACAGCATTTCTTTCAGATGAGCTTTGACTGCAATGTTTATAGTAATATGATTTTAAAAGCATTCTGTCCCTTGCATTCTTATGGCATCACAAAAGAGAGATCAAAAGTCTGTGAAAAATGGTAGGAAAACTCATGACAACTGTGAAAGAAACTGAAGTTAGGAAAAAGTTTGATGGATTATTATGCTACAAAACCCAACAGTAACAGCCTCAAGCTTACTTGCCTTACTTACAAAAAAAAAAAAAAAAAATAACTGCATGTTTCCCTGTGTTAATCTGAAGGTAAGCCAGATGGTAAAACAGAATGCCTGTTTCCACACTTTCACATACAACAAGCCAGCGTGTGTGAATATGAGTGTGTTTCCATGTTTGAATCAATACATGGACTGGAAGCTAGAGAAGTCATTAAGGACAAAGACTTGAAGTGACTGCCTTAAACATCTCTTAGCACCTGCCCCAAGTCAGGCCCCTTTTCCATGAATAAATCAAAGAGCTCTGTAACCTCTGATGTTAATGATTAGGAGGAGATGCATGGCCACATGTAAGGATTTTTCATTGACAAAGTGCCTTTCATGAGCCTCAGAAGACATTTCTGGGATTAAAAACTTAATACATCTAAGAATCATTACATTCTACAATATACAGAAACACAACTGCCTCAAGGGCCTCCCTCTCTTGAAATTTTAAGGCTGCATTTGTTACTTTTTAAGAGACAAGGAACAAGAGTCACATTTTAAAACTTACCAGAGAAGACTGACCTTGGGCACAAGTCCTTATTCTGTCAAGGCTTTGAGATGGCATATGATGCAGACCTATGCTGACAAGTGTCAAATCTAAATACTAGGTTTTGTTGAGGGTATGCCAGATCCTTCCATACCCTTTAATATACAATGATAATAATTAGTGGAGAACTAAGGGTTGTTATTATCAGTGAATATGCAAAAAATTCAAGTATTTTCTATATGAACATAACTATTCATGATCCTTCAACAGTTACTCAATACATGTCTTCATATGCTAAGAATCAATGCTTGTTTTGATATAGTAGTTACATGTAATGAGTGCAAGTTGCATCTATCATCTACTACTTACTGGGTAAGCAGTGGTCATGTTTTACTCAGGACTCATTAGGCCACATATGGAATACTGTCAAGCTGCACTGATAAACAACAGCAGAGGGTCACCAAGATGGTTAGGGGCTAAAGCACTTGCCCAAAGAGTAACAGCTGAGGGAATGCAGTGTGTTCAGCCTGGAGAAGAGACAGTTTGAGTAGCTTCCCAAGGGCAACAGGAAGGTTATTAAGACGAATGAGCTAGGCTCTTCACAGAGTCTGTTAGTAGTAGGAAAGATACAGGAAGTGGGTATAAATCAAAACATGGGATGTTCACAGCAGTTATGAGAAAAACTTTTTTACTATTAGGAGAGTCAATCTTTGGAACATGTTTCCCGGAACTGTTCCGACACCTCTGTCCTAGAGGTTTTCAAGACAAAAGTAGATAAAACCTTGAGTAACCTACTCTGACCTTGTACCTGGCTTCTAAGGTCTCTTCCAACCAGAATTGTTCTATGATACTATAGCAGAAAAAGGTACGGCTATGCTTTTCTGTGATACAACCTATTACAGATTTACAGAAAAGCTATAAATATTGTTTTTTGAGTGTCTCCATAGCTCTCAACACCACATTTTCACAATGATATTGTGTAGGTGTCATGGTTTAAACCCAGTCAGCCACACAGTTTCTACCCTCCCCACTTCTTTCTTTCTCTCTCCCCCCCCCCCCCCCACCTCCCCCCGCTCCCAGAGGGGAGGAGAATCGAAAGAATGTAACTACCATGGGTTGAGATAAGAACAGTTTAGTAATTAAGGATATAACACAAATCACTACTGCTACCACCAGTAACAATAATGATAATGGAAATAACAAGGGAAGAGAATATGATACCATTCGACGAAACGAACCTGACAGAAAAGAGCGAGTGCCCTTCTGGGTCACTCCCAGTTACCTCCCTGGGCATGACGTGCTGTGGTATGGAATACCTCTTTGTCTAGCTTGGGTCAGGTGTCCTGTCTCTGCTTCCTCCCGGCCTCCCCTCCTCCCTGGCAGAGCATGAGGCTCATAAAGCCCTTGGTCAGAGTAAACATTACTGAGCAACAACTAAAAACATCGGTGTTATCAGCTCTGTTCCCAGGCTGAAAGACAAAACACAGCGATGCACCAGCTACTAAGAAGGAGA
Organism: Lathamus discolor; assembly: GCF_037157495.1. Taxonomy (NCBI): domain Eukaryota; kingdom Metazoa; phylum Chordata; class Aves; order Psittaciformes; family Psittacidae; genus Lathamus; species Lathamus discolor. Next base: position 16,800,054 of record NC_088892.1, read on the forward strand.
AAAATTGACTGCTACTGCTAAACCCAGTTCCTTTTGATTCATATGATTAGTAAAAGTTCTATACCAATTCACATACGAACCAATGTAGATTTGATGGCATCTAATAAATCCTAGTAATTCTTTCATTTACTTCAGTTTCTATTTGCAATAACTGCTTTTGTAAATTAGAAACACTACTATAAAAAAGGAGAATGCAACCTCTCAGTAAAATGGAATTAAAACATACGAGTTTGTATTTCTGAAATTATAGCCAAATTTCCAATTGCTTGGTTAGTACTTTTTTTTCCTGTGAAACAACATTTTACATGAGCAGTGATGAAGACAAACTCTATTTAGATCAGAGTTGCCTACCTAGTGTTCAAGGTTACTGCAATATGGGACAAGTTAATTCATACATACATCTTGACAATGACCTTTTCAGATTGGTTTCCTATAGAAAGTCTTAACTTACCTCAAACTCTATAGAAAAATCCTGCAGAAGATAATTAAGCATTAGTGAGAGAAGAATGAAAATTATTTGTTCTCAAACACTTGAACTAGTTGTATAGTTCAAGAATAAGGAAAAAAAACCCATCTCCACATAAAATAATTATAAAACACCCAAACCAAACTCAAAAAACCCAAACCAACAGAGCCTTTCTGGCTTGACAGTAGATACGTTAGGATTCAACTTTGCACCTATTTCTAGGAGATGTGCCATTTGCGTGCTACTCAGGGTTAATGGGGGAAGAGGGTTGTTTCCTGTATTTCTGAAACACAAGATGTTTTTCCAACTACTTTGTGCAGTTTCCAGAAAACAATATATAAAATACTAAATCAGTTACGCTGAAAACAAAAGCTTGCTGTCCTCTCACACCACAGCATATATGTGGCATGTTATATGGAGAGTTTAGTGATATCAACACATTTCTTTCATGTGTTCTTATTAACTACTAGAGTAAGAGGGATGGTTTGTTTTATTCAATTTATTTTAGGGGTCAGTAGAGGCAACAAGACACGTTACACAAACTACATTAAGATGGTCAAACATGTGGCAATGTTTGTAACAAGAAATATTAAGTTTGAGAAAGAAGTGTTGTAGCTTAAAGATCTGAACTTCCAACATACTGAGTTCTTACAAAAAAGGAAACCTATTACCAGTAGACTAATGCTAGAAGATATGCTGAAACATGTAGTAGCTAGTGAGAGAATTAACTGAATAAAGCTATTTGTTTGAAAGCTTCTGGGACAAAGAATTTAGAATAGTGCATGTTATGTATTTATTATCTTCTACATATATAAGATTGATTCTATTAGAATAAGATAGAATAAATATATTGAAACCACTGACCAAAAAAGAGAGAGACTATGTCATTATATCACTCCTGAACTGAACTTGGATTACTGATGATGGCTCTTACTACCTCTTATCCTTGAAAGATTATCCTTATTATTTGCAGTAGCTATAGGACTACATCACAGCATATCACACAGTGACTTGCAACATCTTTATGCTAATAATAACAAAGCTTGGCTGTCAAGACCCCATTGTTTGTAAATTTAGGAGCTTGCTTAGGTATAGTCACATTATGAACATTAGCTTTAGTCTATATAGTTTGTATCAGTTGTCCATGAAGTGACAGATTGATTAGCGCATTGTTAATCTTAAAGCCACAAACGGGGCATGTCATTTTTATATATGAGTTTCCCACTGATTAGTAATGGCTTATATGTCAATGTCTCTTTGTACTGCCTTCTCAGTTGGTAAATGACCATGCTTATTGGCAATAGAAAATTGTAAAAAAAAATATTATTTTCCTGTCTTCTCTTTCTCTTTTGAAATCCAGTTTAAGATTTTTTTTTTTTAATTACAAATACAATTATTAGTTCTGTATTCAATTATTTTGATTTTGGATAAATATCTCTTCTATGTTTTGAATACTTTTTCCAGTTTTAGGCCATATCTGGGTCTAAGTCATGTTTCCTACGAACAAACGTCAGTAAAATAATACAATTTATTTAAATACCTGGCAGAACTTAAAAGTGAAGACCTAACTAGCGAGATAATACCATTAAATTATTAAATTCAGGCTAGTATCTCTGCAGACTACATAGTTTTGCTCATACTTATTAGTAAAAGTAAAAAATAGAGCAACAGGCATTTTTATTAAGTCATACAGTAAAATACCAGGTTCTGAGACATGCAGAATAAACTATTCCCTAGAAATGTAATTTTTTCTCTCAAGACAAAATAGACGTTAAGTTTGAAATTTCACTTTGGAAAATTCATACGGATTTTGTCATCTTGAGCATATTTAAAGCTATTTTAAGACCCAAGTTAATTGTTTAACCCACTTGGAAAAATGCTTTCATAGAAATGGGCTCTTAGAAAGTCAAAACACACCTATTAGATTTCTACTCTACATACAACAGTACGCCAAGCACCATTTGTACATGCATAATTACAGATTGCCTTTTCCTGCCTCTGCTAATCCCTCTTGATAGTTGGGAGTGTTACTCTTCATAAGGGCAGATTTTTATAAGAGGAATAGTTATATATAATTTCTTGTCATAAAAATTCCATGAGTTTATACATGTGCTACATCAAGAAAGTCAGCAGACTTCATAAGTAGCCCAGGAAGAAGCTGAGGAAAACCGCCCCCAGCATACCTCGTTCCAACTCTCATAGCAGCTGGCAGAGATTTAGAACATTCACTGTTTCAGCAGAAGGGAAGTGTGTTTGCAGAAGGGCTGTGTTACAGCTGCACCACTACCTGCAGAATGAAAAGATGGATGCTGCAAACTGGCAGCATGTTTACAGGACCATATTCTTTGTTAGTGTTGGACAGGATAAGAATCACAGACACAGAATGGCGGAGGTTGGCAGGACCTCTGGAGCTCATCTGGTCCCCAGTCAACCTGAAGGGAAAAGGTGAAAGTTAGACAAGATTCTCTAAATTGAACAGTGTATTTATCTGTTCAACACAATAGCACTTAATAACTGTGCTTTGGTAAGTGCTATATTTCTGTTTCTCAGATCCCTCAAATAAAGTATCCAGAATAAGTAGTAATTTTGGAAAATCCTCATCCTAACCCTTTTTCACCTTTCTTCATTATTCAAATCTGTTGGCAATTATCTTTTCTCTCTCATCTGCCTCAGTCCCTGATAGCAAATAAGAGGTATATTTTGGTGGGTTAAAATGACTTGTTAGCTTGGGCAACTGATTTAATATTTTTGTTTACAGCAGCAGAACACTCTTAATAAATGCATTATTATTATTGTTTTTCTGCGTCTTCCATTTCACGATGTTGTATTGTGGTCCTTGATTTTACCAGTAGATAATTAAATAAGTAATGTAACAATTGGCTTTTGAGCACAACAGTTTGAAAAATCAAGAAAAAAAACCCTCAAAATTTACTAAATATCATAAAAATCAGTATGAAATATTTCATAGGTCTTTGCATTTACCCACATTTTTGCCATTCTCTTATATCTTGTTCTTGACCTGTAACAGTTTCTTTTCAAGTCATGTGTTTGAGCTTACGTTTGCTGCAGTAACGTCATCACTTTCAGGTCCTTGTTCAAGGGAGATCCTTTCCAGTTATCTGTGGGGTGGATATTTGCTATTTCACTCTGATACTCTGATTTAATTTTGAGGGTGACAATGTTCTTCCTGTTTAGCAAGAACTTAATCAGACTTACACCATGCTTAGCTCTCACATTCTATTTCCTTGGATCTTGTAGAAATGATGTGATTTTTTCCAATTTTGGCATACTGCTTTGTAGGTGGGTTGCAATCTGTAGTACAGTTTCCAGTTATTTGAGGAAGCAATTGCATCTAAATGTGTTAACACTTCCCCTTAAATGGATCATTTCACTGTCTCCTTTAGTAGGAAGTATCTAAAGTAACTGATTGTCCTAAACTAATTTGCATTTCCTGGGATACAAAGTTTTGTTTTAAAAGAAAGTTGAACTTTCCTGCAGATTTTAAATATAGCTATTTGGGGTTTTTTGTCATGTTCCTTTCCATTTAACTTTGACTTCTGCTCATGCTGGTGCTGTGCTATGCAGATGTTTCCTGGAATATCTCTTTTACAAAAAACAGACTAATGGGAGTTCTCATGAAGCACTGTTTTCAAAATAGTGTAATAAAAATATTCAACTCCTTCTCTTTTTCTGGCCTCATATGCAGTGTAAGTACACAGGCTGAGTACACAACTATGAAGAATTGTACAACACAATTCTACAACACTGTAGAATACAGTGTTTGGGTAGACAGCACACAGGATTTTTACATAGCCCTTTAGTGAAACAGTCTGTACATACATAGATCTCATGTGTTTCCCCCAAATGCAAGCACAGCAGAGTATACAGTATTGATAGGAGCTTGTAAATGATTTTCTGAAAAATGTAATGCCAGAACAGACGTCAAATATCCCCCAAAGAATGCGAAAACATTCTTAACTTTCTGTGCTTAGCTTGCTTTTTTGATTGTCTCATTCAGCATATCCAGATTTTTCCTATTTGTCTTGGCATTGAGGACCTCTGGTCCAAAGCTATCCTTAACTTTTATCTAATGAAAAAATCCAATTTTTCTGGTCTGCCTTGCATCCAGCAAAGATCTACTTCATTAGCTCTTGCTAGTAACACAGTCCTTGCAACTCCTGGCTTCATAGAATGCAAATAGTATCTTTTCTTAATTACTCTACAAGAAAGTTAGATGATTCCTTTTTATTATTCTGTGCTAAGGTATTGACTAGGAAATTCAGACATATTGAAATGCATTACAAAACTCCTTTCTATGAAGTGTTTTGGCTGGAGAGGAACATGGTAGGCAGCAGAAGCGAGAAGTAATTTTTGAAGCCTACTTAAAACACGGTTTGTGACAGAAAGAAAATTCTCAATTTCTTCTTATAGGTAGTTTCTGACAAAAGAAATGTTACAATTTACTAATTCAAAAGTTGTATTAAGTATTTACACTTGTAATTTAAAGATTAGTATAAACACCTATTTAGACTTACTATTAATATATATCTTTCAAATTATCTGGAATCTCAGCATGTTTATAGAAACCTTTTAACATTATGTCCAATTTCCTGCTGGACGTCAGTCTACCATCATATTTAGTGCGATTTCCTGACCTGGTCAGAGATCTTCCTCAAAATCTCATACCCATTGAATTGAATAGAGATTTTTCCAGGGAATAAAGACTTCTTTTTCTTCAAACTACTAGCAAGCCTCCTGTGAGGTGAACAATTAGGAATCCTCCACAACTGCGGGCAGAAACCTTCAGCTGTTTTGCTCCCAAACTGGACTTGAGATTTCTAGACATGTATCTCTTCTTCATAACTAACCACCACATTAATGTTACTCTGTTTAGTTTCACTACTGTAGCTACTAGATAAACATCTAAATAAACACTAGATGAACATCTCCAGTGCTCCCTAGTGTGTTGCACTGTCACAGAACAGGCTGGAAGGGACCTCTGGAGCTCATCTTGTCTGACCACTTGCTCAAAGCAAGTCCAGCTAGAGCAGTTACAAACAACAAAGTGCAACAGGGATCTCACTTTACTTGGCAACCTCTTCCCACCTGCCTGATCACCCTTGTAGCAGAAGAGTTTTTCCATGCACCAACATGAGTCTGTTGTCTCTAATCCTGTCCCTAAGTGTCCCTAAAATAGCCTGGCTTTGTCTACTCTGTACCCCCTCTTACAAGGTACCTGAAGTCAGCAATAAGATGCCCCTGAGCCTTTTCTTCATAAGGTTGAACAAATCATATTCTAGCAGCCTTCCCCATCTATCATATGCTACAGCTGCCTGACCCTCTTAGTGGCCCTGGCTAGACTTGCTGTAGCCCTAGAAAATCCTGTTCTTTGGAGATTTCCAAACATGGGAGGCAAAAATAATGCTGCTATGCGGCTATTTATCTAAATAAGTCCAAACAAATTAGGAATAATAATAACAGAAAATTTCTGTCTTTTCACATTTTGAAGTTTGAACCCAGTCAGACATACACCTAAAAATACATTATGTATCAAGAAATCATCAACAAGTAACATATCAGTTTCAAAGGAATTTAGTTCTCTCACCAGAAGGCAGATTTAAATGACTGAAAGCAGGTATGTGGCATATATATAGGTATAAATGTGGTGCAGCTTTATGTCACATGCCTTCTTCTAATAATTTCAGGCCTGCAGTTTGGTTTATCAAATCTCTTATGCTGTCCTAGTACAGCACATTGACATTTTAGCCAGAATGGTAACAAGCTGTGTGAAAAATAATCTACTTATGGCCTACTTGACACATACTCTGTGCTGGCCCAAGCTGACTTTTTGAGGAAGACAGTCTCTTCAGCAAATGTCCAGTTTTACTGTTTTAAATCTGGGTAGACACATTTTCCATCTGCCAAAACATGTACTGAGTTAATAGGAAATGGAGTTATTAACAAACAGAAATACTGTTTGTACTTTCTCAAGTAAAATTCAAGGAATGTGCTTTTGGTGATATCTTGGAGAAAAGGATGACTTCTGCAAAATGGATTTAAGGAAAGGAAACCCACAGAAGATTCGTGACACAGTGAAAAAATATGGATTAAATGTATTTGAGCTGTTGCTAAGAGGAACTGACCAAGCTGCTGAGGTAGCTTAATGACCTGATTAAGACAGTGGTGAAAAAGCATGCTCTCTGTCCACCTCGACTAGATTTTATCATACATAATTTTATTAACTTGGTATATAGAGACTCTCTCTTAAAGTAGATCTTGGACTGCCATGTAGCCAATGCTGAGGAATAGACATAGATACCAATAGGTCTTATTACTTTTATGAAATTGAACAGAATAACATCCCTAGATGTGTAGGCTGAAATTGAAAAGAAACCTTAAATTAAATTTATATATTTGCAATGCAAGAAAAAAGTACCTGAACCATTTGTGTCTCCAGAAAATGTCAGATTGTTATAAAAGGTCATCATTAAACTGTGCAAACATCTTTCACAGATCATCAGCAGCAAACTGGAGAATAAAACATAAGAAAAAATTAATTCTTTTTAATTCTTTTCAGTTTGTATATGAAAATATTCTGTGTACATTATTTCTAAACACACAGGGAGTACTTCTCACAGCCCTGATATTAACAAACTTATGGGAATGAATACACATCACCTATTAAATTTGCTGAGAACACGTCACTGTGCACACTTGCAAAAGAAAGGTGTTTTCTGAAAAAACAAACAAACAAACAAAACAAAAAACCCCCAAACCAACCCCCCACACCCTCAAAAAAACCCAAACCGAACCAAACCAAACAAAACCCCTACACTCATTTCAGGGTCCGTGAGAAATTAAGAGCAGGATGGCAAAGGGTGTTTACACAGGCACTCAGCCAGGAAACAGTGTGTTTTCCACAGATACAGTCATTGAGGGAGCACATCTCTGATTTTCATGAGCTCCCTCCCTCTGTTCTCATACCCCTCTAATTTTATCCAGAAATCTAACTGTAGGTGAGAAAATACATACAGTTTTTCACAGTGTATTCAAGTGCTGCCTCTTTCCTTTAGGTAAGTGCTACCACACTGAGGCCATTTGTAGGAATTTTACCCATCAAGATAAACAAATGCAAGCCCCTTAAGGAAACAGGATAGTTTCACAGTGAATCGTTACCAAAAATCTGCATAAGACGACGATAAAGAATTCTTTATATATCTTCTGTGAAATGCAGCGCTGCTTATTAGCAAGCTTGATGGAAAACCCTGTGAGATAGAAAAAGTCTTGTCACTTTATTTGTATGTGCTTTCCTGCATCTTAAGTTGCAGCTTCGGATCCCTTAGGATCATGTGAGGCTAGGTTATATATTAGAGAGCTGTGCTATAGTACTGTGAGAGTGTAAGCCTAGCAGCTGTGTAGTGTTATGGTTGCTGCTTTCCTGTGCTAAGCTGATTTACTTGTTTAAGGTCTGACCTCATCATCCTGTCAGTATGGATTCCCACCTATACAGTTAGCAGCAGCTTAGCATCGGCTTGAAGAGCTTGCAGTATATTAATCAGAAGAGAGAGGGAGAGAGCTACCGGTATTTGTTCTTTTGTTGTCTTTTCTTAAGAAGAGGAGTTGAAACACAAGAGATAACAAAGAATCCGTTTCCTTTCTAAAAGAATAGGCTTTTTTATTTTTTTTTTTCCTTTTCTTTTCCCTGAAAAAAATGTCAGTATCTGGAAAGAAAGAGTTTGATGTGAAGCAGATCCTGAGGCTCCGCTGGAGGTGGTTCAGTCACCCCTCGCAAGGCTCCACAGGCACGGGGGGCTGCCATCAGCAGGAAGGATATGAGCACAGAGGGACACCGATTCAGAACAGGTTGAAGAACCATGCTCGGGACAGAAATGGGCTGAAGAAAAACAGCAGTCCTGTCCACCACAACATACTAGCACCCGTGCCAGGTCCAACCCCAGTGCACCACCGATCTATTCAAACCTGGCATCAGCAACATCTCATTGAACAGCTTCGATCATATGAGGATATTCCAAAAACAAGCACAGAGGAAAACTGTGTCAAAGAAGATTCAAGTAAAACCACACAGGAGTTACAGATGATCACAGAAGAAAATTCAGATGAATCTGCAGAGAGGTAGGAGTTTTAAAGTCTGCACTTAGAAAGCTGTACTTCTATCCAAGTTATTCCCTGAAACTGTCTTTGTTTTTAACCTGAGTTCCTTACTGCATTAGTCTCACTTTCTATATGTGCACACCCACACTCAAATTAATAGGAACACATTTACATTAAAAAACCGAGCAGGAACACTGTCACAAAATTTTGATCTTTGCTTAAGATACACCATTTCATAACTATTCCAGAAAAATAAAATCTGCCAGTTTGTCAAACTGTCTCTATTACAGTTTACAGCATATTATTTTCTTCTTGATTTATTATGTGTGTGATAAAAAATGAGCCTTCTGAAATACTGTCCTCATTCTGACGTTATCAATGGGTGCAACTTTGACAAATGGGAAGTGCTGGAGGTGCACAGTCTGTGTGGTTGCCACTGATCTGTCAAATTCCTCACTGCTTATTTTTGCTGCCTTCTTGACAAGTGTAATTAACATTGAACTAAGTGGAAAGGAAGCCTCATTACTTACAATTTTTAAAGGTTTATTTTCACGGCTTATTTAGTGTACTAAGACAAACACTTTCTGCAAGGTCAGGTGAAAAAAAATTACAGCTATGAGACCTTACATGTGTAAGCACAAAGGAAGAGCTATTTTTAAGATTTTTATACAGAGAAGAAAATATTAATCAGTTATTTTAAAAAGCATGCCTTTTATTTTTTATTATTTTATTTTTCTAAAATTGATGTCAGCATTGTTAGCTATACAGCAACAATGTTACCCCACCTTGGACTGAAATTATGGCTCTGTCATGTGATTATTTGCACCTTTTGATGAGATTGCCATCAGTCTTTATGAATAGTTTAGATTTCTTGCATTGCATTTAAATACAAATCTGTCTTACTTGAAGTTACAGTTTCTCTCAGTAAAAACAAAGCTGACAGTTCGTGTATTTTTAGCAGTCAGTATTTTTCAAGTTGTGCATCTGGTGTAGGGAACATCTGCAGACTGAACAGGAAGAAATGCATTCCAAAATGTCATTTTGAAAACAGTATGAGTAGTCAATATGTACTACACAAAATCATTACAGAATAAAATCACTGAGGTGGGAATGTGTTCGCTCTCTTTTGTTTGTTTACCAGTGTACTAGTTTGTTTTGAATGACAGTACACATCTCCTTAAAAAAAGAATGTCAATTCAACTTAAAGAAAAATAAGGAATACCAAATAATAAAGATTCTATATCAGGTGAAGAAGGTGGTAAAAAAAGCATAATCAGTTCAGTTTGGAAGGTGCTAAGCCACTAGCTTCTAAAATAAGATACGTTTTCTCCAGCTATATATAAACTTTCATATGTGCCTTCATATTCATTCAAATTTAAGTTCTTCTCTTGAGCTGGTTAAATTTGAAGCTTTTATAATAGTTTTGGGAATGTATATACCTTACCAAGTATTGGTACATTCAAATAAGTTTATTTTCTGTAAAGTTATCAGGTTTTCTGCATGTTGTAGGTTAAAACCCATCTTAACATACACCTTAAAAGGCTGAACTTGTAAGAAATTATTTAGAAAATGATTAATGGTTACAAATTTCTCTATAATTAAAATTTAATTCAAGAATACGCATCATTAAAGATAACATAGCTCTAATGTCTCAAATACATACCAACAGCAATCATTATATAAATCACTGTTCTCTTGCCCTGTAACATCCAGCACAGACCACATGCGAATTAATATGATAACTGATTGGGCAGGTTTATGTCTGTATTTATCTATATCTTGTTGCCACATATATTTTCGTCTCTTCAGTACGCCTCTTCTTGTGCCTTTGAAATCATATTTTTGAATACTTTTGGACCTCTTTTTCTTTTATAAGTTCCAAACAACTGATTGCAATCAATGGGATCTGATAGTAATTAACACATCTGAAAAATCAGGCATTTGCAGGATCCCCTGAGTCCATCTTCTTACACCATGAAAGCCACTGCACAATGAACCTTACAATTATTGTAGCCATATGCTCTTTCACATTCAGACCTGAGGACACCAAAGACGATCTCAATCAAAACTGCCTTTTATCTCATAGAAGGAACCATACCTTTAGAATTCTCTAATCCAGGGAGTTTACCTCTGTCTGCAGAAGTCCCATTTTCAGCTGGACTCTAAACCAGGCTACTGCTCCATGACACCTGGATGTTGAAAATAGTAGAAAAAGATAGAAAATCAGGCCAATACCTCAATCTTCAGCAGACTATGAACACAATTTCTACTAGCAGCTTAAATTCCCTACGAAAAAGTTTTGCAAACTGAAACCAACATTCTCATTTTCCTCAGAAAAAATTCGGATGCCTCTCTCTAGAAACCTCAGGACTTCACACTTTCAGTGGTAGAGACATTACACCCTGGGTTTTGATGCAACAGGGTGGAAAGGTAAGGAGGAGGAGGAAAGGTAAATAAGGACATTCCAAACAATAAGTCCATTTTGAATATGCTATCATCAGTACACTTGTTTCTGCTTTCTTCAATCTTTTTTTGGTACTCCTGTCCCCAAATTAAATAGCATAAAACCTGAAGAAACCCTTCTGACTTAACAGGCTTTCTCCTGAATGATACCCCATGACAAATGACAAAGTGAGTGAGAATTTAAGTGACCACAACTCATTAGTTTTGTTGTAACAGCAGCCAGTTAAGATGTGACCAACCAATAAACACAAGGTGCATAACAGATAAATAAACTGCTTATCTGGGGAAGCACAGCCTCCCTGTGTGCCTGGGGACTGTCTTCTTCAGTGTTGCTTCTGGATTTTGTGCACTTCAGCTAGTTAGTGATAATCTCTGATCTACTCTAACTCTCTGGAATCTTTTGACATTCAGGCTCCTCCATCAGGAAGAGCTTGAAGCAGTTCATTTCATTCAGAATAAGGGATCTGGCAGTGGTCCAGAGATGTCCACAAAAACTCAGAGGATTTGATTGCTAGATTTTGTTTGACAGTCAACAAAACTTTGCTCTTGTATGCAACACAAGAACATACACAAACAGCAAAAGCACTGATACCTCCTCATAGAAAGAATCTATGATACTGAATTACCTTGATTACTTCCCTTGATAATGTTTGGACTCACAGTCATGACTGTACTGGCCTTTCAACATGAGCAGTAGGCTTAATGTTTATTAACATTATGCTACACTTCCACATTAATTTATGCATGCTTGCCTGGAGACATATTAGGATTCTATAAGTATACTATTGAAGACCAGTGTGCTGGCAAATTGTGTGTGTACGTCTTTTCCTACTTGCCCAAAGGCAGTTAGATTTCAATAATGAATGTAGCATCCATTCATCATTTTTCATTTATGCATTTTTTCTAATTATATGGCTAAAAAATTGCTGACAAACTCTAGCTTGGTTGATAAACCCTAGTTTTGCTAAAAATACATGCTTTCTATTCTCCCATATGAGACAAAATATACTTCTAATTAATTTTAATAGAATCTTTTGATGTCATAATCCAAGCAGTCAGTACATGGAAACATATTTGGGAGGAGTATCCTCTTAATTGAGGTAATAGTGACAATTTAACTGACATTCAGTTATTTTGGTAGTTCATCTTAAGACATAAAAACCTCATTTGATTGTTATCTTTTCTTCTTTTTTTTTTTTTTTTGCCAGCCATATGGACATAACTCACAGACCATTTCCCTCTCTGCCTCTGCCATACACATACATAAACACATACAAATATATGACTATTTTGGACATTATCCCCTACGTGAGAGTTTTCCCTGAAGTTCTACTTTTATTTCCAGTAGAAGACAACAGCCTTCGCTCACACTCCAATGTGAAATAAAGGTACTATATGGAAAAAGTACCCCTTTAACTATTGTGGTATCCCAGAAGACACCAAACAGGTGGAAATGAATAAACGAGCATGCTGTGCCTGACCCCAATTTCTTGCACCCATAATGCCATTTCTTTGGTTAGCTACCCTGGCAGAGGCCAAGGACACACATTGCCATGTTTCCGTCTACTAAGAACTTTTTTGGGATGAGCCATTATGCTACACATTCATCATGTCCTCTCAAATTTGTAACATGCTCACTGAAACTGCGCCTGCTTAATTTTTCAACACAAACGAACATTTGAAAAAAAACAACAGGTGATAATTTTCCTGGTGAAAATGGAACATATAAATTATTCTGGTCAAACCAGATTGAGAGGGTTTGTGCAATAGCAGTGGAGTTCTGGGTATTCAAATAAGCAGAGTCCTACCACTGATTCACAAGAACGACTGATAATGACAATGCATTTGCAAATGGGAGAACTATGATGCATCCTTTCCAGAAATGAAGTGCTGCATTCAGAATAGTACATCGTAACACTGTTTTCCCTTCATGACCAAGAATTCAGTTTTGTGAATCATATCCGATGCCCAAGTTAAAAGTTTAGAAATTATTATTCCTGATCTCAAACAGCAGCAGCCTTTACTTTTAAATGAAAACAGAAGTGCTCCAATTTTAGTTTCACTGAATTCCCATCATGTTGAGAAAAGAGCTTTCAAAAAGCTTAACTGACAAATAAAAGGCTTGCCAACATAATAAAGAATACAGGACATCTAGTCAGATGGCATGTCAATCCTTCTATGACAAAGTTGGATCAGCTATATTTAGGTGCTTCCCTGGTTACCTGTAGTACAATTTAAGCTCATTATTTCCTTGATCTTTCCCCCATGAATACAATAGCATACTGTTCCCCTTATTCTTCTTATTTCCACACTATTCTTCTCTACAGCATTCATTTATATGTTTGAAAATTACTGCAAGTCTAAAGAGCCACAATCCTTGCAATCTTTTTTCAGAAGTCCCTAGACAACTATTTCCATTGCTCTCCTGACTCTCTCCAGCATGTCTGTCTGTACCCGCAGTCCTGTGGTCAGATCTGGGTATGTTCTGGTTAAGGACTGACAATTCTAGTGTAGAAGGCAGGATTACTTACATGCAATTCTGTCTAAAAATCTGTTTGAATATCCTGCTCTGTGATTTTTGTCAACAACATGGTGCTATTGCTCATGCTTTGTGTGTGATTCATGTGAAAGTCCCGACCCTTTATCAAAGGCCTGTTCCCTAACCATCTGCACACTTTTGCAGTTATTTGTTCCCACATAGTGCACAAATGAATTCCATCTTATGTTTATCAGATAATGCCTCCAATGTGCTGAGTTAATATTCAGATCTGATCCTATTTAATGTCTCCAATTTACTGCTTTAATATTAATTTCTGCTCCTACTCTCCAATATACTTGCAGCTATTCTCAGCTTGCCATGATCTTCAATTGTTGTAAGGCTCCTATCAAAGCTGCCTTTTTATTTCGTCCTCCAAGTGATTTAGAAAATTGATGAAAAAAACAGTTGAACTTCAGTGGAAAGCTCTTTGAGAACATAGTTTAATTTAGCTTCCTATTTATCTGTGAGCTGATGACAATTACTTTAAAAGTATGATTTCAGAACAGTTCTGCATCTGTTTGATAGTGGTTGACACCAAACAGTGTTCCAGGTTGAACTTAGTACTACCTGATATGAGACGGCATCAAATAATACTCTCATGTCCAAGATATAAGTAACATCTACTTCTTTTCTGTTCTCCATAATGCCTACTACAACATATAATAAAGGACTTCCATTTATTTTAACATGTTAAATTCTTGATTCTTGCTGACTTCTCTTTTAATTCAAAGTGCTTAGAAATAATAATTAGATTACTTTTACATTGCAGAATTCGGCAAGAAGTAAGAGCTATGAAATTATGTTTCTGACTTGTGGAGCATTTTGAGGTTTCTTTAATACTTATAACAACTTAATATATACTACAGCAGTGTATCTCTAAAAGATGATTTTATGCCAGTCTGCTATGGATAACCAAGATACTTCGCTGCTACCTCAAGGACAAGCAAAACCTAATTGCCTTTTAAAGATGACCTTTAATTAAAGGTCAAAATATGAATTTGAAACTGGAGGCATTTGAAATGGGTTATTTAGGATACTGTTGCTTAGGTCCTCTCAGAAGTGATGCTTGAACAGCTCATGTAGCCTTTCAATGCTTTAGCACAATGTAGGAGCAGTTTGCAGCAGGGGAGAGAGGGTGACATTCTAGGCAATGATGGCTGATGAACACCCCGTTGGTATGGTTGAGATGCTGCATCCGCTAGCTTTACTTTAGTTTTACTTACGAATTGAACAAATGCATGTGTACCACATGAGATAATTAGTGACATTAAGCTGAATTTTTATAGTATTTTATGGAAATTCCCTTGCAAGTGGTTGAAAAATAATAGGTGAGAGTAACCAAGATAATTTTCCTTTGATATCTAATGTTTGCTATGTGTACAAAATTGTGCAGTTATAGCAAGTGGCATCTGATGCAGGAATAAAATCTAAGAGAAGAATCACCTTTTTCCCAGAAGTCAGTAATTCACAAAGAAGGATAGGACCCTCTAGCTAATCTGTGAATGCAGTGAACAGTGACCAGTGAAGCCATTCTGACTAAACAAATGCTGCTGCCTCATATTAAAGCTCTTAGTACAGAAATAGGAATTAACATGTCTCAAAGACACCTGAGCAAATTTTATTCCTACTTTGTCCTTCTATTATGAGGAACTTGAAAAATTTCTATTTATGTGGAACTTGAAAAAGCCAAAGTATGTAAAATTAAAGTGGGTTGCAACAGTTATCAAAAAATAAAGGAAGAAGTACATCTGTATTTTGAAATTAAATATATTTAGCTTGTGGAAGGAGTGGTCCTCTGAATGTCATCAAGTGTAAACCCATCCCCTCATCAAGAAGTCTATAATGAGAGATTATAGAACTTACTAAAACCACACAATATTTTACAGGCTTACATTTAATATGAAGGCATTGCCTTCAAAGATTAATTATTACAGGCAAGGGTAAAAAAAGTACCATTTAGTAGTAATTTAAGGAACTAGGACAATTCTATTCATTTCAAAACAGTTTATTTATGATTCAATTATCTTCTCATTTCTACTCCATACAGCTTGCTCTCAGCAAAGACAGCTGGTATATTACTTTTTAAAGAGTTATCACTTTTCTTAAAATCACTTCTTAATGTCTCCAAAAAAAGTTAAGGAGATGATTAAACACATGTGACCAACACAGAGCAGTTTTTAAAGATGTACTGAGCATACGCACTTGTAAGATCCACAGGAAATCGTATGGCTGCTGAAGCACTCTTGGAAAAGGGGAAGAGTTTGTTTGATTTGAAAGTTATTGCTAGACAGCATTCTGAAAGAAATGCCCAATTTATTTTCACCACTGTTTTGTTGATGAATTGTTTACTTTGATCTATTTGAAATGCTGTAATGAGGAGCAGTACCGAAAATTTTCATATTCAACAAAATAAATGGATTTGTTATAGCTATACAGCTCAGTTAGCCCAGTATATACCAGTTCAGTTTAGCTCTTTTCATTCTGCTAGAATAAAATAATGATACTATATTTAGAGAATGACAGTATCAGGTGATAAGATAAAGAACATGGCTTGTGTAAGGCATACCTGTGGGTAGGCAGGCTAAACAAATACAAAGATGAAGCTGTAAGGATTCAAAGAGACAGTTTATGGTAGGTATAAGAAATAAATTTTTAAAATAACCTCAAAAACAAGGCTATAACAAAATTTCCTCCTCTCTGGAATTGTACACCACCTCAGTGACTCTGTCATCAGATACACTGACATGAAAGCTTCCCACGCAGCTCTGACAGCAAATCTTCGCTTCCACCCCCTTCCCTCCTTTTCCAAGCAAGTGCTTCATAGTCAAAACTCAGTTCGATAATAATTAAAATAGATAGATCAAGACCTTAGAGCCTGACTCCTTCCAACAATTCTGCCATCCAATAATTACTATTATTAAACATCCTTCCCTTCAATCTAGCTTCCACCCTGTATGGTAAGAGGATAGTTCACTGGAAGTCTGTCTGCGGCTCACAGGTAACAAGAAGGATAACTAGAAGTATTTAAAGGAACACCCTATCTTGTAGCCAGTACTTCACTTGAGGTTGAAATACATGATACAGTGTCTAAATGACTACAGTTTAAAAATGTTTTGTCAGGAAACAGCATCTGTATTCTCATGCTGTGTTCTCGAGTTGCACAAGGCCACCTTATTTAGAAATAAAACAGCACATGAAGAGCACATGATTAAAAGTTTGCTCCGTTGTTCTCTTAATTAACACCCATTTAGGCTAAACAAACATTTATTGAAAGAAAGATTAACATCTGTTACCTAATTACTTCCTCAGTTTTGCTGTACATACTTTGAAAATCTTTGGACAAGAATGTAGGTGTCTTACTTGTATATTAACATTTGATTTAATCAGATTCAAGCACTCTCAGCCAGCTTCTGACTTTGTAAATGTATGATTTTACAACCAGTTGAATTAGAATCTGAGTATATATAACCATGGGTTATGTCTCAGATTTGTTGCTTGGAGAAATCCCTTAGCCTCTTGGTATTGCAGTTTACTCATGTTAAAGGTAGCATTTGATAGCTGTTTTTCTAGGGACACAATAAGAACAGATACATGTTTTCAAATATCAGAATCTGCCTGCAAACTGCTGCTAAAATGCAAAGTGGAATCCATGAAAATTATGATTGATGCATTATACTATACAGTTGCACATTTTATCTTGTCATAATATCACAAAAATCAACTACTACTACTACTATTCCTATTCCAATAAGCAGTACAGACCACTAATATACTTACAATAAAATGTTTTGAACAGCAAGCATTTGATAAAGTGGACAGCCACTGTCACCATTTGTTATGCTTTTTTGCAGTTTACCTGATAAATTAGAAGTCAAGAGGAAATGAGGCATTCTTGCAAGAAATAAGCATTTTCAAGTCCTGCTCATTTTAACAGAAGTTGAGAAAATAAAGAACTGGGCAAATATATCTTGATTTGAAGGGAAATTGTGAGCAAGGCACTAAGAAATCCTAGGAGTTGTAGAAAAGCTATTTTAAGCTATTACATATGGGTGGGTTGCTAGGGAAACCTCTTTTACAGTGTTCATTTAGCACAGATGCTCAGGAAAGCTCTGTGTCTCTATGTCATACCATTTCAGAACACTTCAGAATGTGAAGAAATAGAGAGGCACATATACACACATGCAGACAAAAATATCACTCTAATTTTGTCTTAGTCATGTTCTACCTCTGTGGTACCATTTCTACCACAGTGATAATCTTCAAGATACGTAATGAAAACCTCTTCCCAGACTCAGAATATTTGTTCAAACATTACCTTCAGTTTTGACCCATTTTGGTTCATGTTTCAGATACTCATCTACATAGAGCAGAAGATTTGTCTTTGCAAATGGTGAAAATGCAAGGAGAAAGACCAGGTCTGGTGATCTCATTTCTGGCCTACCCTGTTGACCCTAGGGCAGATGCGACTTGCTAAAATATGTCATATAACCTGCTCCACTCTGGCTTGACTGACACAGCGTTCTGCACCCTCCCTTTACCTCTGTAGTGCCCAGGTCGGTGCCAGCCTAGAAGGCAGCTGTGGTCTGCTGCAATCAGAGAATAACCTTCCTCTCTGTTGAGTAGGCAGGAGGGCTCAAACCCTGAGCATGCCGCTAAGCATAAAAATGTGTGCTGCATTTTCTGTTCTTTTTCAGAGACCCACAACTACACAAATATAGAAAATACAGGAAATTAATTACTGAAAATATTAATTTTTAATATTTTACAATATTTCAGTCTCTCAGTTTTAAAAGACCTTGTTTATAATTTGGAGAATATGTTACTGTATACAGTTATCTGCTCTTGGTACATCCTTAGATCCCACTACAAAGAGAACGTACTCTCACTGTCTAGCCAAGAAAGATACTTCAAAATTGCATTAAAACAATTCATGAATTCAGCTATGAGAATTGTAACCCTTGTGCAGGACAGACCTGCAAATATATGCAGAGTCACATTTTGGGGACATAGAATCATAGAATAGTTAGGGTTGGAAAGGACCTCAAGATCACCTAGTTCCAACCCCCCTGCCATGGGCAGGGACACCTCTCACTAAACCATCCAACACAAGGCTTCATCCAACCTGGCCTTGAACAACGCCAGGGATGGAGCACTCACAACCTCCCTGGGCAACCCATTCCAGTGTCTCACCACCCTAACAGGAAAGAATTTCCTCCTTATATCCAATCTAACCTTCCCCTGTTTAAGTTTTAACCCGTTACCCCTTGTCCTGTCACTACAGTCCCTGACGAAGAGTCCATCCCCAGCATCCCTATAGGCACCCTTCAGATACTTGAAGGCTGCTATTAGGTCCCCACGCAGCCTTCTCTTCTCCAGGCTGAACAGCCCCAACTTCCTCAGCCTGTCTTCATACAGGAGGTGCTCCAGTCCCCTGATCATCCTCATGGCCCTCCTCTGGACTTGTTCCAGCAGTTCCATGTCTTTTTTACGTTGAGGATACTAGAACTGCACACAATACTCACAAGAGCAGAGTAGAGGGGCAGGATCACCTCCTTCGACCTTCTGGTCACGCTCCTTTTGATGCAGCCCAGGATACGTTTGGCTTTCTGGGCTGCGAGCGCACACTGCCGGCTCATGTTCATTTTCTCATCGACCATGTGCACACGCAGTCATGTAAGAGATATGTAAGTAGTCCTGCAAGCTCAGGAAGCAGCTTTTGGAAGTTTTATTATTGGACCATACGGTATGCCAGGAACCAGGATTTTTTAGTACTAAACTTCTAAGGCCTTGAAGCTTTCCTTACAATTTGCCAATAATTTGTAGTTTGAAGTGTCCTCAACAAAATAAAAAAACCCAACAGAACAGAACACAACAACAACAGAATAAAACATGTTTTTAAGAAAACACTTTTTAGAAAGCTAAAAATTAAGTTCACCTACAGATGCCCCACAATGTGCTGTTAAAGGCACATATCTTTTATTTATTCAAGGAAGCAAAAAGGTACTTGCTGATAAGGAAGAGAATAAATGTATACTCTGAACAAAAACATAAGATATTCTACAGTTTGGAATTATGCTTATAATGGATGCGTACTGATCTAACCAAACATCAATAACTACAGATCCCAAACTTGCCAGTACTGCCTATTTGTGAACCATACTGTTATTTACATATTAGGGGGTAATGTAAGAAATAGACTCTCAGCACTACCAAAAGAGGTTTAGGCTAGGTAGGAAACAAGCAGAAATTGATTCTTGCTACAAAGCAATTTAACTGGAGTAATGAAAACCATCAGTTATTTTGGACATCACAACTACAGTTTTCTACAGAAAGTTCTCTAGTTCGTCCAATACACTGGAGAATGTTGTGCTTCTCTTTTAGGTCATGAAGCATAACTCAAACATATGTAAAGACTGATCTATGATTATATCAAGAGTTTTAAACCAAACATAGAATAATTTAGGTTGGAAAAGGCCTTTAAGATCAAGTCCAACCATTAATGCAGCACTGCCAAGTGCACCATTAAACCATGTTCCTAAGCACCACTTCTATACTTTTAAATACCTGTAGGGATGGTGACTCAACAGCTTCCCTTGGCAACCTATTCCAGTGACTAACAACCACAGAATTACAGGATGGCTGAGGTTGGAAGGGACTACTGGAGGTCATCTAGTCCAACACCCGTACTCAAGTACAGTCAGCTAGAGCACCCTACTCAGGATTATGTCCAGACAACTCTTTAATATCTCCAGGGAAGGAGACTTCACAACCTCTCTGGGCAACATATTCCAATGCTCAGTCACCTTCACTGTAAAGTTCAGGTGGAGATTCCTGTGTTTAAGTTTATGCCTACTGTCTCTCATCCTACTGCCTGGCACTACCGAGAAACATACAGAAATATCTTTCAGAACAATACTTTGTAAAAAAGCATGTAAAGATTAAAATGCTTATTCTGAGTCATGATTTTCATGACTGTCTCACAGACGACATGCACATAAGACTGCCTGCAGTCTATCTTGCTGATCATTCAGAAAACTACATACAAAGCCAGAAATCCCTTCCTACTTAGACACCACACCTCCCCTTATATGTGCTGGTACAGTGGCTTAGGACGGACTTTTGATTTTCCTGGCTGAGATGCTTGACCTTGTAAAATCATTCAGCAGTACAGCCAACTCAGTCTCTTCACATATATCTGTCATAGTGGATTTACAAACAGTGTAAGACAGTTTCCTGGGAAGTTACAGCATCATGATACTGCAGGAGCCAGAATGTTCAATCAGAACATAGTGAAGCATTGAGAAAAGCACAGAAAGGAGCAAGGTTGTAAGTCAGGACTAATTTTTTGTCTTAGTATGTTTTTTTCATTCACTTAAAGGATCCCAAATTCACCTATAAAAGAAATTAAGAGTGGCTTGGTGTTACAATATGCCAATAGAAGTTGCTCAGCATGAAGCTCCCATGGGATGCCACAGAACAGTAGAGCTCATATGTGCCTCTTACTTCCTCATTCAATATGCAGCTCAGTTACTAGCCATCTATTTAGAGTTTCCTTATACTCTTCCACTTAGTGTTACTTAGTGAACTTGAAGCTGAACTTAACACGATTAGTAAAAGAACAAAGTTAGGACTGGCAGAACAGTTTGGCCTGTTCAGTGGTTCAGTGGAGCAATATGATACACCTACTAGCATGCTACCAAGCTTTTATTCTTCATCTGGAATTATTTCCTTATATATTTTAAACAATATATCAGGTTGATGCCCTGTCTTTGAATTTTCGCATGTTGTCTCTAGAGTTCCTAAAACATCCTTTGTTGCTCCCCATATGTCACGCCATTGAGTGAAAATGCTATTTCACTTTTACTAGTTACTGCTGTGACATTTCATAAATCAAGTGATGGTAAAACACAGAAATTTTTACTTTTTCTAATATGTACCTTTCAACATAACCATATTTTAAAATAATTTGGGAGAAAACATAGCTGAAATGTAGAATTTCTAATTTCTAGACTCCTAACTTTCTCATCTGTTACTTTTTATTCTATAAACCATTGCTAAGGTCATTTTGGTTTTCCTATGCCCACTCCAAATGCTTTCTCTCAAATGCAAGACCAGTTTCTAATGTAAATTATTTGGAGGAAAGACTTGTAATATATTAATGCAATCTGTAGACTAACGGCAAGGAAGAAAGGTAAGACCCAACCAAAAAACGGTCCTGACCCAGAAGCAATATAAATATGGTTTCAGCTTTGCCTGTTCAATTGAATACATCAAATTTCACATTGTGTTTGGGGGGAACATTGTTTGTATTCAATAAAGAGATTCATCAGTCAGTGTTTAACAAAAGGTGAGTAGGAGAGGCTGACCTACCCCTAATACATTTGGCTAGCTCTCATTTGATCTTCTTGCTGGTGGAAATATGGTCAGTAGGAACACAGTAGATGTACGCTATGATATTGCATGAAGATTAAGAACTAACAGCAGTTTTATACAGTCATAAGAGAAAACTGTGTGAGAAATTGAGCAACTGCCCAAAAGAGAAGCTACATCATAAACATTTCCAGAGAGGGAAGCATCAATGCTTTCAGAACAACCTTAAAACATTTAGGTGGTAACAGGTAAGCATTTACGTTAGTCTTACTTAAAGTTTGTTTTTTTTTTTTCCTCCAACTGAAATCCTCATTAAGTATATTTTTACCTCTTTCCAGTTATTTAAATTACCAGGAGTTCTAAAATCATCACAGGATAATTTCAGGTTAGAAAGGATCTCAGATGATTTCTGACCCAATCCCTGCTCAAAGCAGGGTGAACTATGAGATCAGCTCAGGTTGCTCTGCTTTATCCTGCTGGGTCTTGAAAACCTCTAAGGATGGAGACTATATGACCTGGTGAATAGTCTTAAGGTATATCTTGTAGCATGTTTTCACTGAAACCAACGCAGATTGCAAGTAAGCTAAATAATCATTTCCTGCTTCAGGAGGCTGAAAAAAAATTGTTTTTTTTCTATCAAGTTAGATATGATAGCAAATTATCACATACTTCATTTGGATATTGATATATTGCAACCACAGCAAAATTTGTAGTAAATATTTTATTGAATAAACTTGATAAAATTACTCTCTTATTTTTTGTAAAATCACATTGTAATATGATTTTATTTCTATCCAGCCTAGTACAGCAAGTAATATGGGTCCTCCAGGAAAAAGTCTGTCATAATAACACCACAAGCAATATTTTCCACAGTTTGTAACAGTTCCAGCTTGTACTTTTCACCTTTTTTTTTTTCATTTTTCTTTCAATACCACTTGCATTCAAATTCAATTACAGGTAGCTATTGTTGTCACAGACCCTGGCTTGTTGGAGCAGTTATCACTATTATCTGCCAGGATAAATGCCAAGTTGCCAACAGCATCAAGAGCACAGGTTTTCTTAAGATATGTTGTCAGATATAGTGTTAAATACACTTCATACTGTCAGATAAAACTAGACATAATAGCTTATCTGTAAAGGTTGTAAAGATAGCTCTTTACCTTATAAAGGTGCTACGGACTCATGAACAGAGGTTTCCTCCATAAGTAATTATTGTAAGCTGCTGTCTCAAAATGGTGCTTTTCTGAGCCAGATGTTCAGTGGACATCAATTTCTGACAGCACCAAAAATGCATATAATAACGAATACTGAGATATTTCTCAGATATTAAAAAAGTGAAAGTGACCAAGGATATGAGCAGGAGATAAAGCACAACTGTCTATTTAATTTACAACATTACCACTTCCTTCCAGTATATATGGAAGGGTATTCAATGATTGCTGGTTTTATTTTACTGACTTGAAACAAAATTCACTCAGTTGAGCCAGATGTGAGTACAGCAGCGTAATTTATTTTAACACCACTCTAGACCTAGGTTTGCATTATGCTTTCTGACACAGAAAACCAGAAGAAAACTGGCAGGAGAATATTTTGATATCAGGATACCTATACCTATGAATTCGGATAAATATTTGGCTATAACAGAGAAAACCTCTCAAGGTATAATTACACAATTAAGAAAAGGAAGGAACTGACCACAGATAAAATTATGTGGCTAACAAAACCTCACAGAATAGAAAACTACAGTCTACCTCTCAAGTGTGCTTTCTGTCTGTCAGGCTGACTGTACTTCTACAGACATTCTCCCTCACTCTTTTCTAAGAAATCTGTAATTATGATGGGTATACTGGCTAAATAGCTTAAAAATCACACTTTTTTTTTGTCCATTGCAGTAGTGTTTTGCTTTGAATGAGGTATTCAGCAGATCAGCTGAATCAAGTATGGAAATCCTTTGGGACAAGCCCATAGAATTTTACAAGACTGAAGATCTGTCATGTATAGTGAAGTGAAATTTAAACTGCCTTCAGCTGAAAAGGTGATTAACACATTTTCCAATTTAAGTGAAACCTAATCTTGTTATTGCTTAGTTAGAGTCTAAAAAGATAAAAGTAGAAAAGAAAAAGATGCAAAAAGTGAAATGGTCATGGCAAGAACAAGAATAGAATCCCTTTGACGAAGGAAAAAAATGAGAAGCATGTATTAAGGTATTATGGTAGTGGTTTGAGTTTTTGTAAATCAAGCTGTCTTCAAAAATCTCACAGCAGTATCCATATCTGAATAGCTGCAAGGCTCAAAAAGACAGGGGCAAGGACAGCTGCTGCTGAGACTGAGAATTCTTTGGATTTTCAAAATTCTGTTCACTGAAGACAAAACCACTTCACATTCATTCTTTCCTCAGATCTATCAAGATCTTGTTCCACTTTTGCCAACAACAGTGAAAGGGGACAGCATAAAGCAGGTTGTCTTCCCCACAGTCTCTCCCATCAGGACTCTTTCTGAATGGTGTTTAATAAAGTAAGAAACATGGACTTAGTTTCATCTGGCAAAAGTCATGCTTGGATTTAAACAATTTGTTTTGCCATTGTTTTTTTGGTATTTTGTTTTGTATGTCCTCTAAATGCCACAAGCTCATGTTCAGCATTTAGTCATTAGTTTTCATTTGGTTCACATTAACAGCTTCAGACAGTGCTGTATCATGCCTTCTGGTGACATCATTTTTTGTTCTTTAGACAGATGCTACTAAATTACTTAACAATATTATCACTGGCTACAAGAAAGTTGATCGAGTAGTCACCCCCACTGAATTTCTCCTTCATGACTTTTAATTTCCCTCCAACATAATCATGTCATATAAATGTTAGAATAGAAATCATGCATTGCAGTGACAACTGCAGAATGCTTCTTGTACTGCTGAAATCTGCATTAATCAAGACAATAAAATCCTCATAGTCTATATCATGTCTTGTATGATAAATGTCGATGTAGAATGGCTTAGTATTGATTTTGTTTGTCTTAGGAAAAATGAATGTTAAATGTAATTTTGGTTAAAAATTAGTTACAAAACAATATGCACCATGCCAGACATGGCATGCACATTACCATGCAGGGAGAAACATCTCCTTCTTCTGCAGGAAACAGTTGAGTCAGCATATTAATAGTTAAGCATGCTGGTTCAGAGAATAAGATTTGGGTTGCTATTAATAAATAATAAATACATGTCCTAATTTTCACTGGAATAAACAACACCATGGCTAGTGTCTTCAGTTTCTATGAAGTTGCTGCTTCCTACATCAGCATTTAACCTACTATTTTCTAATCGAACTTTAAAGTTAGTTCCAAAAGATCTAGTGATATCAATGTATGGAAATGGATTTTGTTCCTGATGAACACAAGGTTACACACCAAAGTTCAATTTTTGTAATTTCCTCATCCTTACATGGTATCTACTTAACCTTGTGAAGTTATCAAGCT
This sequence comes from Lathamus discolor, assembly GCF_037157495.1. Classification (NCBI taxonomy): domain Eukaryota; kingdom Metazoa; phylum Chordata; class Aves; order Psittaciformes; family Psittacidae; genus Lathamus; species Lathamus discolor. The sequence continues at coordinate 16,825,475 of NC_088892.1, forward strand.
AGATATAAAGGAATGGGACACAGACTTCACATCTGATTTGTTCTCAACTCATTTCAAAATACCTACTTTAAAACTTTCTGTCTGTGAACAGTAAGATGATACCCTTTAACATGCACACAAAGAGTAAAACGTGAACTCAAGAATTGTGTATGGTTTGAGAAACATGCACATGGGTATTTGAGACAACTATGCCCCCTCCACATTTAGCATTACCAGAACAAAGGTTAATTTTAAGATGGTAGTATGCATACTCCTAGCTTTTTACCAGGAATGTTTCAGTTATTATTCTCTATTATTACACAATGTAAATGAATACAGCGCTAATTCTCCTGCAGGATAATGTTCTTGAATGGTGATTTAAGATGGCATTAATTCAAATGACTTCTGAGACACTCACTTCATCACTGAATATAGACATATTTCTCTTATAATAAAACACTCATGTACGTACAGACAGTGTGCTTTCCAGGCTGATTAGACATTGCTAGAGCTCCAATTTTTAAGAAAGTATTTTATGCTGTGGAAATAAGTGTTCTTAAGTCATGCCATTATAATGTTTACAGTAAAATTTCATATTCAGATTAGTCTGAATCAGGAAGAGAACTATTTAAGCTGAAGACTCCTACCATATTACAAATTTTGACACTGACAGGTCGCTGTGATAAAGTCCCTAGTTACACTGTGTAATCCACTGGCTCTCATGTATTAGAAGATAGATGGACTGATTTTTGCTCCTCCAGTACTTTTAGTGAATTCAGCAATTTCACCCAGCTCACTAGAAACCCCATTGTTCAGCATATGAATATCACACTTTGAGCAGCTATCTCAGCACTGTGGATTGCACTCCAAGTGGAGCTGCACTACTTCCCAGAGTCCTTTTGGTACAACAGTGTGGGACTCTGCATACAAAGCCAGAGGCCAACAGGACTTGCTCCATGGCTTTTCCCAGCCAATCACTCAGACTTAGAAGTGAAGGCCAGTTAACTCCTAATTTTAATGTTTCTTAAAATGTATGAATGGGGCTGCAATAAATTGCTGAGCAATTTTCAGAATGGAGCCCCGAATCTCAGGAACGCAATCCCAGAGATGGTGACTCTTGAAGAGGCATTTATGTAATAGCAAAATTTTAAATGTTTGCATTCAGCAGTTTAAGAAAATGATTCACGTAGTGCTCCAGTGCGACCAAAGAACACCAAGACCACATCTTACTGTGCTTTAACACAGTAATAAATTACAGGAAATACTGTCCACATCCACAGGAATATTCCATTTCTTAACTATCTGTACTAAGGAAATTGTGAGCATAAAACTACTTGTAGACACAAGATGCCAATAAAAGAATGCATGAAGCTTTAAACAAACTGTCTTCCTAGTAGATAAAGATCAACAACTGAGGGAGCACACATGGAAATAAGAACAATCTGTACTGCAGTGAGCCTGGAAAATAATTTTATAATTAATCTCCTCTGTGAAAAGAAAAAACCAAACCCAAACCAACCTATTTCCAAAGGAAAACAGGTTACTGGACAGAGTGCTTGTATCTGCCTTTCTCTGTAATGTGAAGTCATAGTGTGTCCTCAGCTGACATAAAGCATAAAGGGCTGCACAGTGTTCAGGGGCACCGCAGTTTGGTTGCAGCCTCTGTTTTCCATTGGAATCACTCCACCAAATACATGCTTTCTATTCATAGGAAAAATCAAAATATCATAACTCAAATTCATCCTGATATGAATCATAATGGCATTTAGCTGTATGCTACCATGTCTTGGGTGGGGGGGAAGAGCACAACTCAAAACAGTTACAGTACTTTCAGTGGCATGCTGAATCTCCTGTGTTTAATGACACACACACTTGTAATCCGAAATGGAAAAGTTATTTTAGCAAATGCCAACTGAGAAAATTGGCAGGTTTATGTTAATCCTAGCAATAAAAAGTTATTACAGGCATATTCAAGAGCTCCAAGTTCTAACAGAATTGTCAGTATGAACTTTCAATTTAGATAGAAGTCAGTAATCTCTGTTAACTTAAATAGTTATACATTTCAGTTGCCTTTTTGTTTGCTACATCATTTGCTCTCAGTGTTAATACCTCATGTTGATGTTACTACCTCAGCAGGCATCAACATACAGTACAATATTCCATATTCTTTTGGATCAAAGTTTTTTACCCATATCCCAAAACTTTAATGCAAACTTCAGCTGTCATATTTATGAAGAATAAATAATAAAGGAGACAACTGCAGTAAAAATGTTAAGGCAGAGGGTTGGGGCAGTTACTGTTGTGGCAAAATTCTATCAGCAAGCAATTAACACAGGTGCATCAACTTCACCATTATTTTATCAGTGTTCAGAAATGGCTTCCTAACGGAAATATTTTTCTTACTTCTCAGCCAACTGATGTGGTTTATCTCCAGCAGATGCTACGGTCCTATGGTTTCACATAGGAAAACAGCACTTCTCCACTTCCAACCCCATGACACTGCCCAACAGACAGAGGGTCAGAGCTCAAACAGCTGCACAGAAAATAACCTGCCTGCATGGGGGCTGACTGCAGTTTCCTTGAATAAGCAGAAACAAATGAGAAGGAAAAAAAAAAAAAAATGACGAGTTGCATTGCAAATGTTGCTGCACAAACAAACTGAACTGATTAACTTGCAATTTTGCCTCATGCATTGTCACCACTAAAGCACATACAGAGTGCCACAAATCTGAAGTCACACTGATGCTTTCAGCTACGATAAAGTCCTTGGGATGTCTAACGTCTCTAACTGGAATCCAGTTTGCTGCTGATGGCTGCTATGATTTCCAGCGCAGAGGAAAGGTTATCCAAAATCAAAATCTCTAAGTGACACTGATAACTGAACTTTTACTGAATTTCACAAATGTTATAGCAGGTTAAACAGGTACATTAAACACACATTCAAAGGTGACGTGGTCATCGTAATACAAATAATAACCTTAACAATAACAAAAAAATATCAGATACTGCATTCCTTCACCTGGTGTTCATGAAATATTACGCTTCTATGCTTCCTTTTCATCAGGAGCACTTTCTGCTTTTTTGCCCATAGGCACACTTAATGAGGCATTTTAAGAACATACTGAATTTTAAAAAGGACAGTGCAAACAAATAGCATTTATGTTTTATCACGTTCTAATTAAATAATGAGGGAAATTGAATTTAGCCTTTATCTACTGATTGATGAAGAGTGCTGTGCTGATTAATGAAGAGTACTTTATGAAGACAGAAGATAATTTTAACATAATTTAGAAATTTAAAGACTTGTAGGCCTGGAATGAATCACGTAACTCATCACACTGGTTCTCCTGACCAAAGGAAAAATGATACTTTTAAATCCACAACACTACTTTTGGGTCACGGCTTGCTTGGTGTCCAGTATAACCTACCTGTTACCTCAGCTGTCATTTCTTAGCCTGTGTTTCATTTAGGTTAGTACTCGTATGAAAGCATCGATACAGTAAAGACAAAGGCAAAGAAGGCTGTCAATATAGATTCTGTTCTCAAAAAGTTTATGAATTACTACCACATATTGACATAACCCTCTTTCTATCACATCCTTGTCTATAATAAAAATATGGAGCAGCATCAGAAGCAGAATTTGCCTGCAGTGCATTCAGAACTTTGTCTGCCTTTGAAAGTGAATCCCTGATATATTTGGAGCTATACAAGTTATTTATATCTCTCATATTTATTACACTTAAAACATGCCATCCTAGCTCTGTTTCGAAAATGCCATGTGAAGCAGTGTCAGAAGACATCCAAAAGTCAAGATGATTTCTGACATCTAGTGTTTTTCTCCTAGTAAGCTTTGTCACCTTCTGAAAAACTAAAATGGTTATGACATGATTCATTCTGAACAGCCATGCTGACTGGTATTTATCTCCTGGTTGTTGTCTAGATGTTTAATGCTTTTTGATTATTTCTTCAAGTTTTCAGGTTATATTGTCTGTCTCAAAATTTTGTGCTGTTTCTTTTTAAAATGGTACCATATTTTCACTATCCTTACAGGACAGCAAATCCTTATAGGAAAACTGAAATTATTTCCCTTGGCTCTCTACCTAAGATGAAATTTGTAGAGCTCAGCTACTTTGAAATCATTTAAATATAGATTTGTGTCTGCTCTCTCTAGGCTAATCCACGTTCTTAAGCCACTATTACTAATGCTAATGGTGTTAATGCAACTCAGCATCCTAGTGAACACTGACACAGAAATGACATTAAGAAACTGGGGTTTCTGATTTTTTAGGGCAGTTCATTGGTAATTTCCCCACCTGAGTGGGAAACTAATTCCTCGGTTACCGTAGGGCCTTTGGAAACTTTTATCACTCAACATATCAATTTTGTTTGTCCAAACTTGTAAACATTTTATAGAAAACACATATTTCTTCATCTTCTGCATACTTTCTTTCTGAGCAAGTTCACACAAAGGTTCAGTTCTCTTTATGTGTTGTTCTCAGCACATTAACCCATACCACACAGAACAAGAGATGACAGGTAGACGTATTCATGCTAGCACACTTGCCTATCTTTGCACTACAGTGCATAGCATCCCCTATTATAATTCAACATAAAGACATCAGACTCAAGGATATTTTTACTGACTTATTTCTTTAAGATACTTTAATTTCCATCTTCTTTAGTTTACTGATTTGTGGTACTATATTCTGAGGTTAATATCTGAGTTCTCTGTAGTGACAGTCTTACACTAATGAAAAAAAATATTTATCTTTAAATTTAATTTTGCCCTCCCATTATACATTATAGGTACCATTTTGAATCAGCTGTTGAAGATAAACCACCAATTATAATATTAACAAAGTAATGGACCACTTTTTGCTTCCAGCATTTTTCAGTCTCTGAATACCTTTGTGTTTGAAATAATTATGACATTCGTATTTCTGCTGTAGTTAAAGGCCTCTCTACAAAACATGTGAAAAAAGTACTCAGGACTAAAGGAAATTATTAGACTTTAAGTCCCTTTCTAAATATTTGCAGCTTAAAAATGACTGTTCTACCCACAACTATAGACACACTATGGGGACTTATTTATTTCAAGAAACTAGTACTGTGCATTTGCAATAGGGATGGGCTGAGTACTATTTTAGTTGATTTCTCCAAACATTAAGGATAAGTGCAATGTAATACATGCTTAAATACAACACTTAGAATGGATATAATGAATCTGAATAAGGTGGTTTTGAAAGAATAATCTTCTGAAAAATGCTAAAGGTTAAGAGGTAAATAGCAAAACACGAATGTTATAGAGTATGAGTCTGGCACCAAGTAGCTGGTGGGAAACTAATGAGCATATAATCCAATTTTGCAGCTTCTTAATTTTCAATGAAGCGCTGAAGGAAAACAAACACAAAACTATAGTCATTAAACTCACTGAGACAAATTAATTTTTGTAAGCTGTGAAGTACAAAGGATACACATTACAGGTGAACTTGATTTGCCCCTTTTCCTTAGGAAAACAAAACAAAAAGGGGAAAAACACGAAATTGTACTATAGAGCTTCAAAAGAAAGCTAGAGAATTTATTGCCCTGATTTGGTGTATCTCAGTGTGTTTGCAATTAGTATGAGATTGCCCAGACAAACACACCTGTACCTACTTGTGCACACACGGGGCACATCTGGGGTTTCAGATGCATCAGGTGACACATCCATACACTGTAGAGCTGACATGCCTCTGGTATACCAGAAATCATCTGTATTTGAAGACAGTAACACATCCAGTGAGTCAGCAGGGTAAGACCTGAATAAGCATGTTGAACTCTGTTGCATTTGAAAGTCATCAGATACACTGGGAATCTTAAGGTTTTTGACACATACCAGTGCCCAAAAGATGCCATATTCCAAACAGGCTGTGGGATGGCTATAAATGCAGTACAGAAATCCAGAAAACTTCATTTTTATAGATTTTCAGATTGGAAAAGGAGATATATCTTGAAAAACCCAGACACATCATAACCATACCCACTGAGATTTTGTTCTGGACTGTTCTGAAAAGCACTGATTGTATTGCCAAGGGGACAGAAAACTCTACCGTGTCTCAATTCAGTATTACATTATAATTTGATCTCTATTTCTTTCCCTGGAATTCTGATTAGCTATTTAATGTGGTATGATTTTCTGATAGCATTACCGATTCAACCTGATTTACCCATTTTTATTTCTGTATTTTCTGAACTAAATGTTCAGTTCTGAATGTAATCCAACATTCTGCTAAATTTAATACATTAATTCCATGAAGAGATTTTATCTCTCCTAATCATTTATGAAGATGCATTAACAGAATCAAAGACAACCAGTAAATTTAGTCAACCAGCTGCCATGATTTTCTAGCTCGGCTTGGACTTTTAACAAATAGGTGCTTTACATTATAATAATATATGATCTTAAACTGAAAAATGTTTTTCTAAAAAAATCTTTAACTAAAACAGTGAAGATTGCAGCATTCTCAAGGTAAGTGATAAACACGTGTATCAACAAATGCATTACGATTTTGCTAAAATCACATGCATATAAAAATAGATTTTTTCTAAGAAAATATCAAAAAGGTGTTTCAACCTAACATAATCCACATTAAAAGGCAGTAAGGAATGATATCTTAAAAACCAGTATGGGTATTTGTAAGTGGGCCAGCTAACAGTTCTGGAGTGGGAGGAATAATTTTATATTTCCATAAAAGGCAGAGAAATTAGTTCGTCTTCATTATTTACATTCAGATGCTAGAGGCTTGATACTGTGCTCATTTCATCAGCTTTTAGTTTAGTAATTTGTCTAGAATTATATGGCCCTTGTCAAATTGTCTTCTGATTCATTTCTGCTTAGTAATTTAATGTACAAAGTATGAAGAGAAACAATACCTAAAGACCTGTAACATCTAAAATTTCATACCACAACATATTTTAGCTACTGGTTCAAAGGAAAATTGGCTTATTTTTCATGTATTCTGTTTGTGAATGATCAGGAAGCTGCATTTGTCACGTCAGTGCTGTGCAAACAGTGCATCATGGACACAAAGCTGATGAGAAGTAGAAAACTCCCGTAGCACCACCCAATATACTTAGAAAACTCCGCACCCACACCTACTACAGTTAACCGTAGTAAACTACAATTTATATACAGATACCAAACAGGGAAAAAATGGAAGGCAAAGTAAGACCAGGATCATAAGAGCTTCATAAAATTAAACATTTCTGTACTGATGTTTGAACAAAAATTATATGAAGAACATAATCAGCAATTGTAATGCTCCACTAATCACACTGCCATTTCCTCTTGCAGGCTGTCAACGACCACCGGCTCACTCCTTGGAATGAACACCAACGGCTCAGATGAATATTTCCAGTCTACAAACCATGCAGAGCAAACATTCCGCAAGATGGAGAACTACTTGCAGCAGAAGCAGCTGTGTGATGTTTTACTTATAGTTGGAGACCAAAAAATTCCAGCTCACAGGTACATTTCCCAGTATTGTTTACATGGCTTCAAATCCTGAAATTTCCAAATGCTGCTTCAATTTATGCCTACCCTGTTCAGCTATGAAAGAACAGTTACTATAATTAGTACATCAGCTAACAACAGAATAAATTATGTGATCAACGTTTCATAATCATTATTCCAAATAGAAAGAAATTCAAATATGAACCATTGCTACTGCCCATCTTCCCTTCTTGCTGCTGTCAAACTACAGCAAGTAGTTTCTATGGGAGAAAATCAGATTACTAATTACCTTTAGCTTTATTGCTGACCTGTATAAAATCTGAATCCTATGCAAAATATGTTTCTAATGCACACACAATTTATTATACAATAATACTGAAGCTTACAAAGTGGTTTGAAGTCCTCCTAAAATGCCTTTATTTCAAGGTTGGTCCTCAGTGCAGTGTCTGATTATTTTGCCGCAATGTTTACTAATGATGTGCGTGAAGCAAAACAAGAGGAGATCAAGATGGAGGGAGTAGACCCTGATGCACTGAAAGCTTTGGTGCGCTATGCCTACACAGGTAATTTTTCCTCCATTACCCACATCACTGTTGTAAAGGAAGATAAAATCCATTCAGTGCATGCATAATTGTCACTTCTTCCATTTAATTCTAGTGCATAAATCATGCATATGTGATATAAACCTTTCTCTAGAGAGGATGAATAAACATTATTGGCTTATATAATAACTTATTCTAGAAGATATGCAGAAGTTGACATATAAATTCATACTGGACATCTGTCTCGAGCTAGGCACAAATTATTTCAGGAATTTTAATGAGAAAATGTATTTTGACTGTTGACTCATGTAGTGACACAGAAGAGTGTACCATGAACCTTCCCCTCATGGGTAGCTAGAGAAATGGCCTGCGGGCGTGGCAGCTACTTGGCTCCATCAAAGCTCTTGAGTAGAAATAATCAGAGGAAAACAGCAATATGACCCATGAGTAGAGCAACTTTTACCAGGCAAAAGTGCCACCACATTCTGAAAAAGGCTTAGCTATGTTCTCTTGAAAAAATATTTTACCATAATGAAATATTTTAATACCAGAATGCTGTGTGTATTTTTCCCTAATCTATTTTCTCCCATTTTCAACATTTACCCCTGTATTGCTGAATCTGAAATGGTTGAACCAAAGACCCAAAAATACCAAGCCAGAGAACTGTGAAATCCCTTCCATCTGCTCTACAGTGAAGAAGGGGAAAACACTGCAGAACATGATTGCTCTGGTAGTATATATTTCAATTAGAAATACACAGATCAGTCAGACCTTTTGAAGATTCTGGAAGTCTGCACATTGCGGTATTTGGGAAGCCTCTCAATGCAGATGGCAACTATTCCAGCCAGAGAGATGAAAGTGAAACCCTTTTCCCCCTACCAAGTTATGCAGTTCTGTAACAGAAAAATGCCTGTATCTCAAAAAGGAGAAAATTACTGTCCCAGGAAGTAACAACACTTCACTGACCAGAATAACAACTTTCTAGATTTATGAATATTTGCTCATACACTGATGCATCCTCCCAGCTAACTGCTAGTATCACTATCAGTCACTAGGTCCTTGTCAACTGGTGTCCCACACAGGACATTGCTTGTTTGCTTTTGAATGAAAGAACGCAATGTCAATATGGATACAGGGAGGTTGGAATATGTATCACAGGTATCTATCAGTACTTGTATAGCCTTTTTTACAAAGGCTGTAGTGACAGGACAAGGGGTAACAGGTTAAAACTTAAACAGGGGAAGTTTAGATTGGATATAAGGAGGAAATTCTTTCCTGTTAGGGTGGTGAGGCACTGGAATCGGTTGCCCAGGGAGGTTGTGAGTGCTCCATCCCTGGCGGTGTTCAAGGCCAGGTTGGATGAAGCCTTGGGTGGGACTGTTTAGTGTGAGGTGTCCCTGCCTATGTCAGGGGGGTTGGAACTAGATGATCTTGAGGTCCTTTCCAACCCTAACTATTCTATGTTTCTATGACTCTATAATCCAAGTAAACAAAGACCCCATTATATTCACCATACTGGAATTAGCATAACTGTTACAAATCAGAGACTTTATCTGCTAGGTCAGATACTTCACTAGACTTGCATAAAGAGCTATTATCTTGAGAAGGTTAAGCAATCTGCAACCCAGATCAAAAACATGTTTCTGTACACAAAATAGACCTTGTTTGTGCGTACAAAGCAAGGGGATAAATACAGGGGCAAGAGGGAATGCTGAACATCTATAATGCAGTGATACTGTGCCACTGAATTAGCATACATTACCTGAGGAAATAGATTAGTACGAGCACAAAGAAGCAGGACGGTGGGCTGCTTATTACCCACATGTATCTCAAAACAATCCCACTCCATAAAATTTCATCTCTTTCAGGTTACTTAATGCAAAACCATATGAAAAAACATATATGACTACAAAACCAAACACCAGACTATAAAACAGTGTAAATTTCCTTGTGAAATCAGGATTCCCTCTTTGCTTTGAGGGATTACATTGTAATGTTTATTTGCAAGAACATGCACCAATTTTGCTGTATGCATTCAGTAAATGCTCTGATTTGCATGGTGAAAACCAAACCCCAAACTCTGCAAACTCCCTACTCTGCACCCTGCCATCCCTTTCTCATTTCTTGCAAAATTTGGAAGGTACTGTTTAAGTTACAGAGCAAAGAGCATCAGGAAGAGATGGGATTGTGCTAAGGTAAAGACTGCTAAGGTAAAGACTGCTATGAAAAATTAAGATTTCCTACTGCTTCTGTCAGAGGTTTTCATGTGATGATAACCAAACCTCTAAGCTGAGCACTACTTTTTTCCTAGATAATGAAATACAAATATGACTTTCAGAGATGAGAGCTATAACTTTCAGAACTGTTTACATACTCTGCTGAAATAAATCAGAAGTGAACTCAGAACAAGAAAACTTCTACAGTTCTACTCCGATGATAATTTTAACTACAGTCTCCCAATACCACCCTTATCGTGTTAAACTGAGATGTGTATTAACCCCTCACAGATCTTTTTTCAGAATAGGACTTTAGTGCTGTGTATCAACCAGGGAAATGAGCCATCCACCGAGCAGCAAGGATGGGAGATCTTATTAAATTAACACCTTCCAATCTATCTATGAACATTATGAAACGCATGCCATGTACTAATTTCATTGAAAATTTAAATAGAGAAGTACACGATGGAAGAAATTAGGTTTCCTGCACACACTGCTGGCATTTCCTAGCTTTTAAAATTGAAATTCTTGTGTGTAATCTAAGCTTCTGATATTTTTATGCATTAACATATTAATTTTAGGAAAGGTTTTTCTCTCATTACACCTTTTATTTTTTTTTCAGGCAAAGTCAGATCTAATACTGTTAAAGATCCAATTAAAATGTTCCAATCACTCTATTCAAAACTCACCAAATTCTTTAAGTCTGTTAAAACATATATTTATAGAATCCTTCAGCAAGAAAGAAAAGTGAATCTGTGAATCACAGGACACTTCCAATTTTTCAAAGAAAGAGAAAAATTGGGGAGTGGGAAGCTTTCAAGTAATAAAAATACAAATAAAATGACTGACAACTATTTTTTTCCCCCCATATGCGAACTACACAGGTATTCTAGAGTTAAAGGAAGACACTATAGAAAGTTTGCTAGCTGCAGCTTGTCTTCTCCAGCTATCCCAGGTTATCGAGGTATGCTGCAACTTCCTCATGAAGCAGCTCCATCCTTCTAATTGCTTGGGGATTCGCTCCTTTGGAGATGCTCAGGGCTGCACAGAGCTCCTGAAGGTGGCACACACATACACTATGGTAAGATGAACAATCTAACTGCTCTGCAATTTTCATGTTAACAGCAAGTGTAAACACTCTCCTGGAAAACATATGGGCTTTGGCAAAGCAGAGCCAGTTGAGCCATGCTTGGGGCTGCTGCTCTCTCCAAGACCAATGCAGTGGCTCTGCTCTTTCTATGCTGTCACGGTTAGTTCTGTAAAGTCCCTGATGCATAGACATCTCTACCCAGCTCAACCTCCAAAGGGAAATTTAAGAGCTGTGACTGTTACGGAAGCATTGCAAAAAGAGAAAAGCATGCTGAGAAAAACAGATATTCACCTCTGTTTTTCTCACTTCAGAGTGTTGCCTTGTAGAAGGATGTACTTACTGAACTTAAATATGCAGTATGATAAGCTTGATGTATGTGTTTCCTCAAAAAAACCACAGCCTTAACTTGGCTGATGTCAAGAGGCAGACAGCAATGACCCATTCTTATGCTTTTGATTCAACACACAAAATTCAAAAGCTGATTTTAAGGTGAAACACATGCAAAAAGAGCCAAAATAAAGAATGAAGAAAGATTTGGAATGCTAAAAAGAAGCATATCCCTGACTGGAGCATAATCCTCTGGCTTACAGCAAGAAATGAATATTCAGAGCGTGGGAAACAGAGAAGCAAGATAGCTTGCTGTGAAATGAAATCAAGGGATAAATATTCAGGGCAACAAGATGTGCTATATAGCAACTTTAAACACAAAAAGAAGAGCAACTGCTACAGCTAAATAAATATAAAAAGAACTACTTGTTAGGATACACATGACAGCTTTATGCTTGAAATATTAGTGTAGTGTGTCAAAACCAGTTTGGAGGCTTCATATGCTGACAGCATTCCAGCAAGAGTACACTTGTACACTTTCACATGCTCAAACAAATGACAGTGGCCTTTGCAGATGGAGGGCACTGGTTATGTTCCCTCCTGTTATACTAATGAATGATTTGTTTAGCAGCAATCTAGATTCCTTTTGTATTTTAAAGTCTGAAAAAGGATGTTTAAGATAGAGGTTCACTCAGCCACCATAGAACAGTATACACTATACCATACTCAGCTAAAATCAGGAAAGCCCCCCTCCCCTCTGCAGCCTCTTTTCTCCCACCAGCCCTAGTACACAGGCATCAACTTCAAGCATTTAAAATTCACAGCCCAGATTTCTGAAAAACTCAACTAAAACCATGTGGTTACACATACAGTGTTATGATGTCAGACAATAAGAGAGCCTTGTTTAGATTTGTTTTTAACCTTCCGAATCCTTCAGACTTCCCCAGGACTTAAGACTTTTTCTATGTTTAAAACTGTGCCACAGAAATGGCAGTTGGGTCATGTAGAGAATACACTCTATGTGAAGGATCACGATGAATCAATGAGACTCAGCAGTACTGTGCATACAAGCTTTACCCTATATCTTTCTGAAAACAGCCAGGAGCATTTCCACCTCTAGAACTACCTCCCATATCTTATGTGTAACACAGACTGAGAATGCTGCCACAAAAGAAGACCAGGCATGTCATAAAACCACCTACCGGGTTTGCAGCTACTGACAATTTAGAGCCAGAAAAGGAAATCTGCAGCTCCATCAAATAACCTTAAAGAAGATTTTATTTTAAGCCCTCAAAATGATTTTAAAGAACACTTGGAGGAATAAGGCATCGTAACAATGCATAAACACCCAAGTGTTGTGGAAGCATTAAAATAAAACATTCTGCTTTGTTTCATGCCAAGCTCACCCACTTGAAATGTGTATGTTAGGGAAAGACCGTAGTGTTGTGCTGTAAACATAGACCATTCAAATGAACTAGTAGTATTTGAACATTTTGAGAAGATAATCAGCTGTAAACATCACATCCATTCAATAAAAGCAGAGACAATGGAGACCTTCCCCTTCAATTGCTTTAGCCATTGATGCTAAGTATGAAGTTTCCTGCCTGGTATCTTTTCGTGCAGATAGAGCTTGTTCTGATACACATCTTGTGCTATATTTGTAACTACATGTGGACTGGCCTTCCTGTTCCTATCCTCTGATTGTCACAAAATATTAAAGCAGGATATGCATAACAGAGCAAAGTTAACATCTCCTTTAATCACTGATACTTCTATATTTACTTCTATATCCTCGGTACTCTTGAAAAGAGTAACACAAAACTAAGAAACTACTGAAAATAAATAATAAAAACATCAGCTACAGTAAAATCTCTCCATGTGTCCAATCTGGTTCCCAAATATGATATATTTTTTCCATGTACATAAAAATTAACATCTCAAATGCAGACATTAATACCTACACATGCATTTATTTGCATGTAACATAAAACCCCCAACTCTCTTAACAAAATTTCTCTCTTCCTTTGGAGTTAGCACAAGCAAGGATACTTAATGTATTTAATATCAATTCTAATACAGTTGTAACTTGAGTGTGCAACCTATTATTTATATGAAAAATAATTCTTTGAAACATTCTAGGGATTTAATACTTGTTGCCATTTCTGGAGCTGGCGAGTTTTACAACAGTAATTAAAGACTGCGAGTTCTTTGGTGGGACAGGTCCAATTTTCTATTGCTTAAAAAGTACTTTCAGAAAAGTGATTTTAATTTTCCTTTCTTCTCCTAAGAGTGGAGACATGCAGTCAACACCTGGCACTGCTCATTGCAAAAGGATTGGAAGGTTTCAATGTAATTTGCTTAAAACGTTTGAATCTGATTGTAAGAGAAGGTAGACATTTTATTTGAATGCCCCCCCCCCCCCCCCCCCCCCCCCGCCCTTGGCGTTCTTAGGATACACATAAAATCTAATTGTGGTTTTGTTAAGCTGCAGTGTTAGGATCACACTGATGGACAAAACTGCCAGTGGCAAACCCCTAAGACAGGACATACTGACAGGAAGCCTGACAATCACATCTCTAAGTGTGGCAGGGTGAAGATGAGCATTACCATTCAGTTCAACAAGAGTAAGGCGGCAGAGAGCAACCAACATTTCCTTTAACTAGTCAAATGAGATGCAGTGGTCTTTAGAGTATATATTGAATTTCAGTATCTGTGTAAGAGAACAGGAACAAAATATATGCAAAGTCTACATTACCCAAGAAAAGGTTATTCCAAGGTGTGAAAATTATCAGTGTATTGAAATCAATTTTTTTACTGTTTAGGACCACTTCACAGAAGTAATAAAAAACCAGGAATTTCTGTTACTCCCTGCTAATGAAATTGCAAAGCTGCTGTCTAGTGATGACATCAATGTTCCAGATGAAGAAGCCATATTCCAGGCATTAATGATGTGGGTGAGGCATGATTTGCAAAACCGGCAACGAGACCTAGGAATGCTTCTTTCTTACATTAGACTGCCTCTACTTTCCCCCCAGGTATGAATGTGAAGGGCTAACAGGAGCTTAACTACCAGCAGAAATGCTTGCCTCAAGCATCATTTAGAAAGAGTTATGCAAAAGGCTGTGGGTTTGGCTGCAGTGTTTTGGTGGGTTTTTTTTGGTGTGTCCCCAGTTTTTTTTAACTGCATAGTAGATATGTATTGTTTGTATTGATGAAAAATATCCCACCATTCAAGCATAAATACTAGATTCAGAATTGTCTCTAAAATGTCAGTCTAATAGTATTACAAAAGTATAGGTTTCTTTTTTTGGGTAGGAACTGCAGTATTTATTTTTCCTCTAATAACACAGCAACATAGATGCTATGCAAAAATATTCATTCACGTTTACCAAACCGCAGGACATATAAGGCACAATACTTATTTCTTTATTGACAGAAAACCCAGACAAAAAGAAGAGGGTCTAGATTACTGCTGACTATTTTAAGCATTGACATTACTTGTCCTATAAGACTGAAAGAGATGCTTCATTAAATAAGTTCCAGAGATAGACATAACTATTTTATAGTCAGCTGACACTGCTGTATCTGTGTTGTAGAGAATCTATGTATCACATCAGAAAAGCTTATAGGAGCATCAAGACTTTCAGGATGCTACAGCTATTTTATGGATCACCATGACTGAAGCTACAAATACTCAGCTACGGATTAAATATCAAAATACTATGTACATTTGAAATATATTTATCATACTGTGATATTCACAGAGATGTACAGTATTTTTGTTAGACTTACTCACACTCATATCAAAAGGAGTTTTGCATTCAGAGGGTGCACTACTACATTTACAATTTTAATCTTCCCTAAATGCTAAAAGAAAGTTTTTGTTATGAAAAGAAAAGCCCATATATAAAGTCTTTTGCCTACCTTTATATTATTTTGCTTACATTAAAACAGAGTTTCCAGCAAAACTTGAGTGAGAGGGGAACCAAAAATGAGTTTTGTAGCTCCAAATACTTTAATGACTATTGTACATACAATTTTAATGATTTAGGTATCTATATGAAGATCATCACTTTTCATTTCTCAGTTACTAGCTGATCTAGAAAACAGTCCAATGTTTGCAGACGACCTAGAGTGTCAGAAACTCCTTATGGAGGCTATGAAGTACCACCTTCTACCAGAGAGACGGTCCATGATGCAAAGTCCTCGAACTAAGCCTAGAAAATCTACAGTGGGTGCACTTTACGCTGTAGGAGGTATGGATGCCACTAAAGGTAAGTTCAGAAATTAACTGCACTGTGTTAATTTAACTGTATTAATGAATTGTATTACAGATACCCAGACAATATATGACAATTATTTAAAGACTTGTTAGGAAAACAGCAATTTAGGGTTGAAAAAGAAGAGAAAGATAAACAAAGAACACAATACTATGTACTAGATGTTTTTTTCATCTGGCAAGAATCATGTGTTTCTATATGACGTACACGCATCTTGAAATGCGGACTAAAGAATTTTGATTCAGATAGTGATTTTAAAACCAAGTTTTATAAGAATTTGTGTGTATAGTTTGACTTTACATTTCATAATAAAAAATAATATTAAGAATATTTTCAGATTAATTTAACATTGGCATAGAACCCTATGCTCCATTTTTTGACAAAGTTAGAAAGCTGGAAAAATTCTGACAGAAATAAAAATAAACCCAGAAAGCATTAGTGACCTATACAGAACACTTACCAATCTTTACTTATCAATCCTTACTGAAAAATTTTAGCTGGAAAGATTTGTACTTTACCGTGAGTGCAACAGTATGTGCAGCTTTTTTCAGGACTTCATACACAGGTTTTATTCGGGTTTGTGGTTGAAAGTTCAATGTTATAAAGGTATTCCAGCTTTTATTATTAGATTCTCACAACTGCAATCAGCTCACAGCTTTACATATTACACCATTCTATTTAGTAAGCTGTATATTAGATCATTTTCTTAACTTCAAACCCACAGATTGGAGCCAAAGAACTATAATTAGTTTAAAGTCTGGCAACTTGCTGAACAGTATTACTTTTAGCTGTGTGAGTTCACTTTTAATAGAAACACAAGGAAGCTAATGCATTTCATACCTGGCAAAAAGTTGCTGATGACTGATTTTTCCTGTATGAGAGGTCTTGCAGTGCTACCTTACTGTCTCTGTGCAATCAAGTCAGGTGCACAATACGCATTCATCATCATCACAACACGAAAACATTCATTCCTAAAATAATTTGGCAAAATGAAGCTAAACCATAACAATTAGTATAGTTTCATTTAAGATACTGATTATTTATGAATTATAGCAAACAACCTAGGATTGAAGGTAATCTTTAAACTAACTTCTACCAAAATAAAAATAAATCTTTCTAATAGGTTTTTCTCAGTAAAGGTTATGCAAAGAAAGAGATATTTCAGTCAACATCTGCACTTCCTGTTGGTGTCTTTTTTACTTATTACCTTGGAACAAAGCCAATTGTTTGAACTTTTGCCTTTTGATGGTTAAGAAGAACAGCACTTCCTCTCCTCCCTGCTGTCCTCTACAGCTCTGACTCATACTTTGAGCTTGTGCTGGATTGTAAGATAAAGGAAACTGCACCTAAAAGAATACGATTCACTGAAAGAACAGTTCCGAGAAGGGAGCAACAACCTCCCCTGGCAATAATATGCATTCTGTGATAAAGAAAACTCTCAGTGAATGCCAGGTTTGGCTTTGTGCATATCTCAGGTGGTGTATGAAGTCAAATCTCAACTTCAAATGATCAAAAGAAGATCAAAGAGCTACTTTCGGCTGGTATTTTGAAAAACGTGATTGTGCCTAAACCACACTTAACTTTCAAAAGCTACCTTCCAGCCTCTGTCAAAATTGCAGCCTACAGGCTATGCATGAACACACTGTACACCTTAATGTATTTTTCCTGTCTTTTAGTTAGTGCGCAAGTAACTTCTTTTGAAGCAAAGAAGTTTGGGGTACTCCCATATGAGCATAGAATAAATGAGAAGGAATCAAAGCAAGAAGCAAAGAGACTAACAAAATGGGCAGAACGGTCAAACAAATCCAGTTACTCAAACTAAAAGAGGACAGGAAAGGGGAAAAAAGTAGACTTTCTTTCATTGCAGATGGATCTGGCAGTTTCTTTCCTAGTCTATGCATCTGGAAAAGCATACAGATGAGAGAAAATACATCCTAAAATAGGCTCTCATTTCACTAAATTACTTGTGTATATCAGATGATCTCTAGGAGATCTCTAAACCAAAGGACACCTTTCTTTTCTCCTTTATTGCATGGTTGTTTTGCTGTTGTAAATAATTCCTCAGCCACTACCTACCTATTGTAATTCTCAAAATACAACTTCTCCAGTGTCAAATCCCAGACAAGGAACAGGCAGGAAATAAGCTCTGTTTTTCTCATCTTCACCTGAACTCTAGGGTGCACTGTATGTACAACTTGCAATTGCCTCTTCTAGGTTGGTTGCTACTTAGCCATCTCTCCACTGCGCTAAATCAGCTCTCAAAGGAGCAATTACATGTGCAGAGTGACTGTTAGGAGCCAGTGCATAGAAAACTGTTTGTTTTGAATGGCAGAGAGCTAGGCCCTTCTGAATAATTGCAACAAAAACATTACTATAATTTCAGTGACCTGAAAAAAATTGAAAATACAATTATATGTTACATTAGACAAGCAGTTACTGCAAGGCTGCTGCAAAGGTGAACCTCAGTGAAGCTACCTGTGGGAACCAAATGTGTACACACAACAGTCTACTGCTTGTCCCTACCATAAAAAGGAAATATCCAAGCTATTCACAAAGATGTGTGCCCAAGTCATAAGACATACAGACACGTGGATATATTTTCCATTTCTGGTATCACTAATGGTTTGAGCACAAATGCGTTTAAAGAGTACATAGTTGCGAGGTATTGTATTCATAAGGAATATTTAAAAAGCCACAACTACCTATATGGTGTTTAAGTAACAGGTTTAACCTGTCTCTGAAACTTTCAGTATTAAAAAATCTGCTGGCATGTAATTCTGCATCTTCTTGCCTCCAGTTAATTCTCATAGATTTGACAACCACATATGCACACAATTAATACAGCTTGCTCACTAGGGTTCACATTTCACAACTGAAGTTCTTAGGGAAGCCGCTGTAAAAGTCCACACACAGAATTTCAACATGTTATAATTTAACAATGTTTTGCAGTGTGCTGACCGCTGACTGCTGGGTAGTGACCAATTCATGGCTGTCTCATAATGCTTACGTTTTTTACAGGTACCACTACAATTGAAAAATATGACCTTAGGACTAACAGCTGGATACAAATTGGTACTATGAATGGTAGACGATTACAGTTTGGAGTTGCAGTAATTGACAACAAGCTGTACATTGTGGGGGGAAGAGATGGTCTGAAAACATCCAACATTGTGGAATGTTTCAACCCTATCACCAAAGTCTGGACTATAATGCCTCCTATGTCAACACACAGACATGGCCTAGGTAAGAGGTGCTCTTTCCTTGTAACTACTTTGCACCGCATACAAATCAATTTTGGTTGATGCAAACACTGCTAACATTTTTTTTTTTTTTTTAGCATTTAGTAACATGGACATATTTGTAAAAGATATTTTTCAAAGACAGAGTTGGCTATTGCCATGATTTAATGACAGTGTGATTTTGTGGAGACTTGGCACTTTGTAAAAAATCAGGCCATGTGTATTTAGGCCTGAAAAGACAGATTTAGAAAACTTCTAAGCAGACAGATTCAAATATTTTGCCTTACCCACAAGGAAGCAAACAGCAGCAGCAGCTTCCCAAAGGGGAGGCACCTAAGCCCTTCTCTCCAGAGAAGGATATGTCCACACAGAGCTTTGCAGAGACAGCCAAGTTCACTCTCCTGGGCCTCAAGGACAACAACAGATGCAAGCCAGCTCTCATCCAAAAGTGTGTTCCCCTTACAGGCATTAAAATGCTATGGTACTTAGCTGGTAAGGACAGCCAGCTACCCCCCCAATCAGGCTTCATGCTGGCCAGACTACAGAGCTTCAGCTGGCTCAGAGTAAGGACAGGTCATTGATTTCGGCATATTTTTCCTTGCATGGCTCAACCTTTGCCTTTCTTTAAAAGAATACTAATGTTTCTCATTCAGGAGCTCAAATTCATTTCAGAACAAGGTCAACAAAAGTAGAAGAGATAAAAGTCCAAGAAGAGAGCAACAGAATTAAGCAGCTTTCCTCTAATCTTTTGGCAAATGATAATGCTTATTCAGAACAACACCGTATGTGAAGTATTTTGTTTATCTTTGTTTATTCTGCTAAATGACAAGGTAGCCTTTAGATAGTTTAATACCAGCTGAAATTGCTTGTCTACATATGCAGAATTAATGTATGAAGTTAATACACTACTGGTCACTGGAATTATTAGATACTGCAATTTGTGCCTAATTCTATCTTTTAAGGAGTAGCAATGCTTGAAGGACCAATGTATGCTGTTGGTGGCCATGATGGATGGAGTTACCTTAATACTGTAGAAAGATGGGACCCACAAGCACGGCAATGGAATTATGTTGCAAGCATGTCAACCCCTAGAAGCACCGTAGGGGTTGCAGCATTAAATAGCAAGTATGTCAACAGGAAAACTGCTCTTTGGTTTTTCATTTGCTTCCTTCCTTGCAAATACAGTTTCTTAAATTTTCTTTCCAATCTTATAGTAATTAATCACCTCGAGAAAACAAAGAGAAAATATGATGCACAAAAACAAGAAAGGAAAGCTTTTCCTCTGTTGTGTGGTAAAATATTTTCAAGCTTACAGTCATGTTTTAAACATATTTCAGCCCTTTTAAGTTACAGCAATTTGAAAGTGTTATTATATGTGTAACAGATTTTTACCTAGAATATAACTTATGGGATAAAAGATCGGCTACTTTAAAAAATATTCCAAGTTTATATTTATACTTTAAAATCACAGCTTCTAAGGGCACACCATTTGAAAGAATACATACAGAAACAAAGTCATTCCTCTGTTATTTTACACCTCCTGCGCACAGCTACACATCTTCACCAAAGTTCACAATCACGAATAATTTTTCAATGTTTAAAAGTGTATGTTGTGTTTACTGAAAGGAACGCAAGTTTCATAAATAGGTATGGAATAAACAGCCTCCCATAAGTCTTACCATATCCAGATTTATTCTTCACTTCATCTATTGCTTAAATACACTGAGATCACGTGCTCACTGTACACTGGTTTTCCCACAAAGATTTTCAAAACATATTTAAACACCCTCCTAAGACACTGAAGTCACTCAAACACTTTTACATGGGAACAGACACATGTATGAATCTACTGGGTAACCTGCAGTTAACAGTGTGCTACACCTTTTATATTCCTATTAGAAAGTAGGAGGAATAATTCATAAAGTCATGCCAAAGAGAATTCTGTTTTCCTTCTTCAGCACCAGAGTCTGGCACTAGAAATACAACACACCCTTGTAACAGGCCCTAGGTTCTGTTGAAGAGCATGGCTTCAGCCAACCTTCCTTCTTATTTAAATCTGCTGAAAGCCCTTAGCAATGACAGTTTGTAGGGGCCTGGAATATTACAGTTGCAGGCAGACCACTACATTTATATTGAAATTTTATCACTGGCTTCCCTGTTTACTTCTTAAATTCCAGAGAAAGAGAAGAATATGGAGCAGAAACGATGTCAGGAAACCAGTATTTGGAAATGCAAAAACTTCACACACAAGTCAGGGTTTTGCATTCCAACACAACACAATTTTAATGATTAACTCAAAAGTCCAAGAAAGAAAGAAGTGCATGTTCAAGTCCCTTTGTATCTCAGAGGAAATGTTCTCAGCATAAACTTCACCAGAAACTCCTGCTGGTACCTTCCATAGCAGTATGCAGGAAACCACTTTGTCGAAGAGGAAATCCAGCCTGATCCTGACTCTGCTCTCAATCACTCCTGATACAAGCTGTCTCCAGCCTGGCTTAAATCATGTCTGTTAGTCTAGTGATGTAATTTCTGGCATACCAGGGGGAGCCAAGATCAAAATGTCCATCCTTCAGTGCTACTGATATGGTCTAACCAATCAGAATGCTTCTCCTTTTCCTGTTTCCTTAAGCCACACTGAATATTTAAACCCAACCAGAAAAGACTTAAAAAAAGTTTCCATGGAACACCACTTTCTGACCACTTTCTTAATTCTTTTCCTTAGAGAATGAGACACACAACCATGTTTCTAGACATGTTAGAGAGAACAAAAGATCCCAACCAATCTGTTTGTATATACAGTGACTTCCTCTCCCTGTGAAAGCTGTGTAAACAAGTAGTCTGTATCTAATGGCATGATGTGAAAAGAAAACATTCAAATCCTCATTTTTTTTATGGGTCGGGCAACAAACTGCACAACTGAACTCAAGTCTGTCTTCCATTCACAAACATTAGAAGAGAGTGCTAGAAACTTTGTATTATTCTAAGAGCGGTCAAGACTCTTCTACTTAAATTATATACCAGAGCAGTCTGAAAGTTTCTCCAGACACTGGAGAAAACCAGGCACTTCTGAAACAAATTCAACTGATTTGTTTTAGGCGATTCTGGACAAGTCCACATGTTCTCTAGGTCTCTAATTACATGCACTAAGTAAATTCAATTTCATGGCAGTAAGTATTAGCCAAGTTTTAAACAGACCAGAACAACTGGCACACTCAACATCTAAACATCTCTGCTATTTTTAAATCCCGTATGCGTACTATCATTAGGCTAGCAATGTACAAGTTAGCTTGAAACACAAAAGCAATTCAGGCTTTTAAAAATGCCATGACAAAAAAGCCACAGAACTCTCATGCTTCTTAATGAGGATTTTCAGCACTTATTCTTACATGTTGTCCCAACATCTGCTGGTTTAAATCTCCATTTTTGGTCATTTGATGAGTACCTTTAGGATGAGCAGACAAGTTACCTGTATGGTAACATCTGTCTAGCAGATCTTAAATACAAACCACAAGGAAACTACATTTAATATATTTTTTATATATGGTTTTGTTATATAATGGTATTATTGAAGTTCTTTTACATATAAGATACAGGAAAAATGCTTAATGCAATACCAAAATGTCAAGTACTCCATAAGCCTGTTATACGAAATACTACCCATATATTTAACATATGTAGCATCTATCAAATTCCATATATAGCTCACATTTAAAGAAGCTGATACGCATTTTAAAGCTTAATTTTCAAATAAGACTGCTCGAAAATTTACACTGCAAATGAAGAATGAACCTTCCTTCAACTAACATGCAAAACACTTTGTGCAAAGAAAGTTCCAGAGCCTAGCTGTCATATAGCAAATAATGGGCCTAAAGATCATTTTAAAATGATTTGAATGAAGTTAACCACATAAAATTTCTATTAAAATAAGAGCCTAAAGACTGAAATTGTTTGTCTTCTTGTGGGTAATGATCCCAGACTATATGCTGTCGGTGGACGAGATGGGAGCTCCTGCTTGAAATCAATGGAATGTTTTGATCCACACACAAATAAGTGGAGCATATGTGCTTCCATGTCTAAGAGAAGAGGCGGTGTTGGTGTTGCAACATACAATGGGTTTTTATACGCTGTGGGAGGTCATGATGCACCTGCTTCCAACCACTGCTCTCGACTTTCTGACTGTGTAGAAAGGTAAGGAATTTATTTTTTTTTTATCCCCCCCCCCTTTTTTTTTTAAATATATTCCAGGAAGGAAATATTAAATAACTTATAGCAGCAAAGGAAATCTTTTCATAAGTGGAATGTTATGTTTGCAAAACATATTATGCTTTCTAAAATAATATTTTGAAAAGAGTAACTCACTTTCAATGTACTTGTGGTATTAAAAACCCCTCAAAAACAAATTTTCCCCAGCTCCTCCTTCTATTTGAGCTGCCCAGGAGCCAGGTAAAGACAACTCAACAAGTAAGACAAATACAACACCTGACCTTTCTGTTTCTCAAGTGCCAAAACCCAGGCTTGGGCTACTTGTGTCATATATTGTAAGAACTAAGTACTTTTCAGCTCTTTCTTCCTCCAAGTACTCAGGTGATAATGACCAAAAGGTCAATGGGTATCACAGAATCCCAAGGGTTGGAAGGGACCTCAAAAGATCATCTATTGACACTACTGTCATTTGGGGGCAAGAAAGGCAAACAAGAAGTAGGTACTCCCTGTTGTGACAACAATAGCTCAGTTCTGTTCCCAATTACATAGTGTAAACCTGGACCTACTCTGGAATTCACTTGAACTTACAGTGGAAGTTGACTGGATACAAATCAGAAATAAAATCAATATTGATGCAAAGAAAAAACAGAAATCTTTAAGGAGTAAGAAAACAGAATATATTAAAATTAGCTTCACTGAGTCAACTGACGGCCATGTTATCATCCTTTCAGCCCTCATTTATGTTAAAAATGTTCTGATTCTTTGATAGAAATGAAGAGACTGTAATCAGAAAGTGAACATATGGGCATTTTTCATGTGCTTGAAGACCCCTCTGGTGGCAAAATATGTAATCACATCACTCAATTATCTATATTAGCTCATGGTGTAAACTGAACTACAGTGTAGCAGAAAGTAAGCAAATATCAGTCATTCAAATTTGAAATATGTTTCTACAACTTATTTTTCTAAATTTTATTATAAAACATCCTAGGTATGATCCTAAAACAGATGCTTGGACAACAGTGGCCCCCTTGAGTGTACCTCGGGATGCTGTTGGAATTTGTCCTCTGGGGGACAGATTATATGCTGTTGGTGGCTATGACGGACATACGTACCTGGATACAGTGGAGTCCTATGATGCCCAAAATAATGAGTGGACAGAGGTAATGCAAAGAATTGTCTAAGAAATAATAATAATTTTTCCCACAGATGGGAAGAATTCTGTCCAAATAATGGACAAAAAAAAAAAAAAAATTGCAAAATTATCACTGGCTTTGTGACAAATGTTATATTAGGATGCAGTAATAATGTAGTTGGGCTTCATAAAACATTGGTTGCCTCTCCTGTGAAATAACTGTGTGAGAGTTTTCAGATTAAAGGGTGGAAGCAGTACATGGGCTTGTGATCCAGGCTGCACAAATGATTTTGCGCTTGAAGTGCTTAAATGTACAGCTGTTGGAGCTGTCATGTGTTTGTGGGCAATGCCCTCTGCTGGAGACACTTCCAAATTTTTATGTTTATGGCCACCACCATTGAGACCAAGAGGAAATATCTCCAACTGTCGTGATGCTTTCGTGGCTACACAGTTTGTGGTTTCAGAACACAGGATACAAGGGACTTTTACAGAAGTTAAGAGCAACACCACCATCCTACACTCCTCTAACTCTGAGAGGCTGCTAAAGCCTTTCCCCAAAAGCCCAAACTGCGTTTTTAGAGCCCTGGTTCAATCTTATATAGGGTTCTTTTTCAGTACAGTAATTTGAATAAACAAACTGATTTACTTTAATCTGCAAATAATTCCTTCTAGTCCTGTCCATAGGAGTTACTAAAAATGTTTGTTTGTTTTTGTTTGTTTTTGTTTGTTTTTTTTTGTTTTTGTTTTTTGTTTTTTAGGAAGTTCCTGTCAATATTGGAAGGGCTGGAGCATGTGTTGTTGTTGTGAAGTTGCCTTGAAGACTATAAATATTGTGAAACTAGACTGAGTGGAGTTTTGTGAAGTCCGGAAGATAAGAAACATTCCAAAACGCAGTACAGACTATATAAATCTTAATCTTAGCAGCCCTCCATGACAGAGAAAACTTATCTCTGAGCCATTACACTATTAGAGCACAAAAGTGTCTTCCCACATTACAGAAATCAGAGAATTTTGCATAACTGAATTATTTTATTATGCCTAATACATTAAAAAAAAAATCAATAGTATGTTTAAATGGTTCAGGTTTGTTACAAAAGCGTATCTATTATTTATAAACTGTGATAGTAAAGTGATAAACGGGTGCATAAGATTTCATAAACTTTTTTCTATGGTGGCAGTTATGATAATGTTGATAAAAAGAGCTTTTATACTTTATGTAAATGAAAATGAATAAGAGAGAAAAACCTTCAACCAAGAACAGCACAGAAGGAAATATTTGCCCATCAGTATCACTGGCAGCAGTATATTCTCTGCAGAAGTAACTTCATTTCTATTTTAAGAAATTAAATTACTAAATTAACTTTAAAAACATATCAGAGAAACATAGAATCTGGTTGCTATTCAACCTCCCGGCATTGTTAGTACTGTAACAGAATATCCATTTTTAGCATTATATTAAATTGAATGGTGTAAGAAGTAGTAGGCCTAAGGTATCTTTATGTTATTAAGTGTGCCAACAGAAAGAGATCTCTTTTGTCAACACAATGCTAACATAATTTGCAATCATTTTCACAGTGCATAGATATGTGATATTTTAATGCTGATTAGGGTATCAGGTTATTCATGGATTTGTCTTTGCCCACTAACCATCTGTCAGTATGTGTTAAACTAATTGAGATAATCACCATGCACTAAATTTTAAAAACAATCACATAATTACATTCCTTGAATATGACTTACAAAATTAAATTTTTATATCATATTGATATGACAATCTTTGACCTCAGCTGAAGATTACCAGCTTTCTCTCATGTACAGTTGAAATATGGTAAGAAACCCCCCCCAACATATCCACTGTGTAATGTTCTATACCATTTATATGAGCATGTTAATGTTTTATTTGAAATTAAGGGAATGTTAAGAATCAAGAGTAAACAGGGAAAGAATCACCTCAAAACAGCAGTTAATATTCCACATGCATGATGTTTTCTTTTTGTGTGCCAATTTCTAATGAAGGTTGATTTGTTTCTCATTAATTTCATTTTTTTATAATATCAAATGCTGAAAGTGTATTTTAGGAAAAAGAATGTATGTAAGATATTCTATGCTGTGAAGCACAATATTTGGACACTACCGACTTCAGTGTTATGTTGTTGTTTTGTTAGAAAATTCAGGACAGATGAAAATTCTCTGAACATGTAGACCAACTTTTCAGATAGAATACTGTGTTTTCTGAATTCAGCAATATAATATTAAAAAGAAAATATACTATTAATCCTATTAAATGCTTCTAAAGATGAAATCTCATAAGCATATTTATAAAAGGAAAAAACATTTTTAACTTGAAAAATCAATTGTTTATATATAGCATGCTATGGTCAAATAAACTACTTTCTCTGCTAAGAAAAGTTAGACTATGTTTTAATAGTTTGGTGGGGTTTATTTTACATTTATTAAGAACTGAAAACACAGAAGTATAAATCTCATTTCTGTACTCTAAAAGAAGAAAAGATCCTGTCTTACTGTCCTTACTTCCTAACTGCATCTGGTCCACATAAAACAAAATTTACCTTCCTTCTAGCACACATCAGGAGGCCCTTTTCTATGAAAGGGGCTCACCCTCATCCCTGCCTTTGGCAACCTGAACTGATTGCCTGCAGAGGGCTGAAAGTACATGACATCTGAAGATTATTTCCTTTGGGGCTATTACATGAAATTGTCCTACAAAGAAACTTATCAGTGTATCAGCTTAGAACTACCTTCATGTACTTGTGAATGTTTAGACCGAAACAATCTCTTGCTAGCTTGGCAGTCCAGGAAACAAACTTGCTTTAATGACTATTTTCATTCTGTATTTGTTTTTGTGGAGGGGAAAAAACAATCAAAACCCAAAATAAAACAAATAAATGAAACCAACACAAAAACCCCTTCCCTACCTTAAACCAACACAAACAGCCAAGCAAATGGGGAACAAACCCTAAACCAGCTAGTGAAGCATAGCTTAGAGAATTCACATCAGAAGAAGGTATTTTTACTTCCCACCAAATCAACATTCTGAAGCAAATGCAAGGTTGCTGGCCACCAAACTTCACAGTGAATCTGCATAAGACATTTGTGAATGTATGGTGGATGTTAATTTTCTCTTTCTTCCCCCTTGCTCTATAAGGAACCTGTCTGACCACCCACCTAGAACCCCTTTTTGCAGCAAATATTAACTTTTAAGCATTAGTAATAAAAATCCTAACATTTCTGATCTATTCATTGCTATCCCTGCTTTGGTCACTCAACAGCCTTGTATACTCTTTCATATAAACACTTGTGTGTATATATTTAGAAGAAGTCTTGTGTGGATCAGAGTGTGGGGGGGGTCACTATTGCTTATCAATCAGGTTCTAAATAAAGCTTATCGGATGTTCTCCTGTAACAGCACATCACTGTTTCCAGTAACCAGTATAACTTACTTTATTCTACTCTTGCTTGGAAAGCACTGATATTAAGATGCCCAGTTTTAAAACTCTAAAATACAAATTATACAACTAATGTACAACTAATTTCAAGATACTTGCAAGAAGCAAATAGAACCACAGAATCATAGAATAGTTTCGTTTGGAAGGGACCTTAACATTCAGCAATTTTCAACCCCCTGCCACAGTCACAAACACCTTTCACTAGATGAGGTTGCTCCAAGCCCTGCTCAACCTGGCCTTGAACACTGGCCGGGATGGGGCAGCCACAGCTTCTCTGGGCAACCTGTGCCAGAGCCTCAGCACCCTCACAGGGAAGAACTTCTTTCTAATATCTAAGTCAGAATAAACACTGCTAAACTCCCAACACCATCTTTCTAATAGAGCCTTTGCATGGAATTTGAATTTTGCTTGGGGTTATAGTAGGCACACAGCCTCAAGTGAGAGAAAGCAGGCATGGGTTTTTAACTAGTAGAGTGGTTTACAACATATAAAGCCATATCTTAAAACCTAATCAAGTCCGCAGTAAGGAAAGAAAATGAAGACTCAAGCACAGAAGTCAGTTTTGAAGAACAGAAACTGGGTGAGTACCTTAACACAAATGCACAGGACCAGCCTGAGAGCCACATGGCTTGCAAATGTTACAGCTACAGAGATGACATGGATTTCCTCTCCTTTTCTCTCCTTTTTCAACTTGCAGATCTTCTTAAATGCTTTCTCAGTAAACAAGGCATCAGACACTTCGGAAAAACACCTAGACGTAAATAATCCCCTTAAACATATCTTCGAATATACTACCATTTCCATAAGTCTCAAAAACAGTATTAGAAGAAAATTACCCTTTTTGTATTTCTTTACTGCTCTCTAAAGAAATCAAGTTATGAGGTTTTATTTAAAAAATAGTTTAAGAAAAATTGTAGCATCCTCTTAGCTTGCAGCATGAAGCAACATTTATCAATTTGATAAATTCGGTAGCTCTTCCTACCAAGAACCACAGCCCCTGAGGCAGAATAGGTGAATACTGGCATGTGTGATGGGATGAGATGGTCTACTAAATTCTATGGCAAGGTTGTGGTAACCAGTACACCTTCTAAATTTTAAGTTTAGGACTGTATCTTAGAGAAAACAGAAAGATAAGTAGGGATAAAAGGAAATGGGAAAAGATGGGAAGGGTATGAAGCAGAGAAAAGGCAGTGCAATCTGAACGCGACTTCATAATGCAGTCAGCATGGGAAAAAATAGATTTGGAAGCCACTTGTAGACAACTAATTCTGCATGTCCCTCTGCTTGAGTGAAGATTCAAGCTTCAATCTCTGTCTGAAGAGGTGATACTGAGAGATCTGCTATTAAGGTGCCATGGAAAGCAAAAGAGATGATGTTTCTTTACATGTTAGCTTTATGTGCAAATGTCCAGCTGGGAAGTAGGTTGTACACAGGCTGGTAAGCCTGTTTGGAGCTGTTGGTATAAAGTTCATTTCAACTTGTAAAGCATAAGAGGACTATTACACACATCCTGAATTAATTTCAAAATAATATATTTTCAGATGAAATGATGACAAGAATTATCTTGAGATAGAAATCTTAAGCTCCAGAAAACATCCAACTAAAATTTGAGTAGATACTTCAATTCAACCAATAATACGGCACAACTGAATTTGAGAGAAAGCAGTTCCTCAGTGTTTTTAGTACTAAAGTTTTAGGTTTTTTTCTTCCATAATATTTGTACAGCAGTGAAAAATCATGTGAAAGGAAATTAGCAATCTGCAAGAGGAAACTGGACACCTAACAGGAAAATAGAAGAAAAGAAAACTGGACAGAATTTGGAGATGTTTAGACATTATTAGGTGAGAGGAAACACTAGATTCTCTGATTAGGTGTCATCCCTTCACATTTCCTCTGTTTCTCCAAACATGAGTAGGTGCAGCAGTTATGTAGCATCTTTGGCTGTTAGGTACCCTGACAGCTGCACACACAGCTGGCTTGCCAAGTGTGGGAAGCAGTCATCCTCTCTTACCTCTCACCTTCCACTGCTCTGTGCTTCTACCATGACTCTGGCTGTCAGAAAGATTATTATTTGTGATGTTTCTTTCCTGTCCAAATTATTGTGTTTTCTTTCTTTTTAATCGCTGGCCCTTAAACCCTTTTTCCTTTTGTACTGGGTGATACTTTCTACATGAACTTGACCAGTAAAGGCATGTTATATAACATAATGAATGGGAACCAGGAATAACACCCCACAAAATCAATTCTGGGAAAGACTGAAGGTTCAGCTTAACCAGTTTGGTTGAATAGTGAAAATGAATCTTTTAACATGAAAGGAGACAGTTGGCTGCATGTGTCAGAAAAGAATGTTCAGGGTAATCTACTCAAAGGGAATCAATGAAGTGTCATGTGAGGCTAATCCTACCTCTTTTGACATGTATATTTCTGTACATGATGTACCTTTTGCTTCCCACCTGACCCTAGACTCATTCAGAGGTGGGGTGCAGGATGTTAGCGTCATGCTAAATACCTGGGCTTCAGTATCTAAAATCGGCTCATTTTCTCTGACCCCAGACAACACAAAAATAAACTACACTGAATCCATTTGCACATTTCAGCATGGGTCCTTCCCATGAGAAAATTTCATTTTGTTGATTAGAGCTTACTCCTGGAGAGATTAAACTAAATTTCTCTAACAGTCACCACCGTTACTTTTAAGAGGTTGTATGCTGAGTACCTACAGTTGAAATCCCAGTCTCACCTTTTATTCCCTATTTCCTATTACAAAGAATGGGGGGAATTTCATCAGAACAGAAATCCTTTCACTGCCACTTCCCCACAGAAAGATGAAGATCTGCTTTCTTCACAGTAAAATTATATTGTTTTTATCTCTGCTGACTTCACCTCTTGCCAAAGAAACCTGACAACAAAATGCTACATTCAACTATTCCTACTTTTCAATAGAGCTCCACTACATCACTGGCACACAGTCATTAATGGCTACACACATTTTCATGCCCGCATCTGAGGACTTTTATTCCCCATCGCAATTCTACATTCATGAAAAGAATTTAAAACTCTGTTCTGTATATGAACAATGTTGTTTCTGGAGTGTACAGAAGAGGGTGGCACTAATGTAATGTTATCAAGATTTTCACAAGCCAATCACATGTGACTAAGAAAATAATACATCACCACTTACTTCTTGAACAACTCCTTTGGGAAAGACTGTCCAGGAATGATCTTTCAAACATGGTATTTAAGTATAGATTAATATTTCATATTTAACAACAGAAAAACTATATCTGAAAGTGTGCTTGCATGTTACTCTGGCAGGAAGCTTAATACAAGCCAACTTCAGTTCTGTTTTGGAGAGAATGAATCCGGTTTAGTCAAATTCAATGGCAAAAAAAAGTCTAAATTGACAGAATTATTAATAAAATACTCTAGGGTTTAGACTAAATAATTTCTGCATTTTGAAAGTGTCCTGGTTTAAGCCCAGTCAGTAACTCAGAACCATGCAGCCGCTCACTCACTCCCTCTCCTTCTTCCTCCCCCTGCTCCCGGAGGGATGGGGAGGAGAATCAAAAGAACCTAAGACAGTAAGATACATGAAGTGTTGAGGAATAAGGACTGGGTATAAAGACCAGGATAATTGAGGGCAAGTCTGTACGAAATGGGACACAAAACCAAAGTATCATCTAGGTGGATGTAAGAATTTGGGCTTTTCAGGGCAGGATTTCTTCATCTTATATTTACTCTTTGTTTTCCCTTCTTGTATATGTAATGTAGGTGGCATTCCCTGATCAGTTGGAGAGGCAGCTTCTCACATTCTTTTGTTCTTTAAATGTAGGCAGAAAAACATATAGAAAACAAACCAAAACACAACAATCCAACCTTGACACATAGACCAAATAATAAATCAGAACGTCTTTGAATTGTCAGGTGACAGATTGATGCTCTTTTAGCAGATTATTGCTCTGTCTCATGTTCCATAGATAAAGTTGATAAAAGGAAGCTGTCCCTTTCCCTGAGTAAATTTCACAACGGAATATATATTTTTAACTAGGCCCTCCCTTTTCTTCTGAAAAGATACCTTTCTTTTGAGCTTTACAATTTTGTATGCATATTGCTTTCAGGTTTATATGTATACAATGCCATCTGATGTAATTTCCTTGAATGTGTTTTCTGGGTTATTTTACTCTTGGTTTTCCATACCCCCTTCAATTTGTGTGCAATTATAAAACTGCAACCCCTCTGGCCACATAATTTTCAACCTTTAAAGCATCATAGGTATCTCTCTAATTCTACTGCAAAAAGATTATTACAAAAATACTGCAATATCCCTGCAATTTATTACCAAATATATAACCCTGAAAATATTTTATAATATTAAATGAAAATACAAAGTAAACCTAGGCAAAAAGTATGATTTTTCACTTCTTGCATAGAACAATTTTGCTAAACCACAATCGCAACTGATGTCTTAGAACTGCAGAAGCCAGGGATTGAACAGCCTATGTTCAAAGCTTATATGAACTTTGCCAGCATTTTTTTAATCTATGCAGTAAACATGAGATTTTTTTCTATCAACAGGGTCACACATGCTACATTTTCTGCATTGGATTTTCTCATTGTGGATTTCCTTGGAATTACTTTTGCTTGTCAGTGAATTTTTCACAGTCAGAGAAGACACCAAACTTTTGAACACAGACCCATTTCTTAACAACACAAGCCCTTTTTTTCAGAAAAATTGATGCAAGTTTCATCATAATTTAGTACTTGAAATGTCAGGTACTGACTACAGAAGTTTTCTCATGTTGCTTAAGTGTATAGTGAGACCACTGCAGCTCATGAATTGTTAACAGATTGCAGTACAGGGTTTGCTCAGAAGATGGTGATATGCGACAATTTTTAGAGAATCCCAGCTCTCACTAAAAGAATATGAGGCTACCCTGCAGTAATATTTATCCTTTAAATACAAATAAACTCTTCTCTATTTCATTATCTCAAGAGCCTGCCACATCTTGCAGTGAAAATGTCTACCATTCCTACACTTTCACCACACACATAGCACAAACACACATGCTACTGACCTCTTAAGAGCAATTTTGGCATCAAAGTTACAGCAAAGCAACTTTTTGTAAGTATTTTCAATGCAACAGTTGTACCGCTCGCCCTGTGCCTGTTCTGTGGTTTTGGCACATTGAAAGAGTTACTTGGCTTTAAGTTTGCTAAACACAAATCATGAGAACCATTTCTTCAGTTGCAAAAGCTCAACGTGAAAACCAGTGTCACGTGGACAGATTGATGAAGTCTGTATTTTCCAGTCAGCTGATCAGCTCACATCAAGTAGCCAGCTAACCCACATACCTTTCCCTGATTTAACCCAGACACATCTGAGATGCAGTCCCCTGGGGGGGGGGGGGGGGGGGGTGAGGGGGTGGGGGGGTGGGGGGTGGGTATAAACTCTATATCTCTGCCTTTTAGAGAAGGGACATATTTTCTAAGCAAGGCCAATCATAAATGTAACCATAAATATAACATGTGGTTTTGGGGTATTTTTATTTCCCAGTTTTCCATATTAGGAGAGTCATAAAGGGGACAGAGGTAAATACAATGTGCTCTGAAAGAAAGATAAGGAAACTCCACATAATCCTAACATTTCTGTCTATAAGGTGTAAAGCAGGGTATCATCCATCTTCTGCAAGCAGTGAACAGAAACACTGTTCCCGGATATTGGATGCAAATTTCCTAGGATTCTCCAACAGTCTTATCTCACCTCTCTGAAAAACTACTGGGCTGCAATTTGCTTTTATACATGCAAATTATTTCTCCCTATCACCTAGTATTAATACACAATTCTGTGATATTACTTCTTGAATTCAGAAGGAAATTCTGAGCTACATTAAAAAAATAGTTTGAATTATTTCTTCATAATTCACATTATGAACATTTTCTCTCTTTCCTTTCTAGAGAGACCAGTTTATAATCAGCTTTATACAGTTTATAAGACAGCTCTAAATATATATTAAAAAAAACAAACAACAGTGAAGTATAACACTACTTGAAAACTACCCTTTTCTCTGCCATACTTAATCAAAAGGTAACTATTTATTACTGACTTGTTCTGTCAATTCAAGGTAAGTTTGAGCTCAGAATTTTTTGCCTACACCCTACCTAGGGAAATTAAAATGTGTTAATAATCTGATATGAACCACCAGTATTATATGTCAAAGTTTGCTTTTGTTTTTTTTGGACACTACTACCAGTCCCCCCCTTCCCTCCTCAACATTGCCTCAATAATTACAACTGTGCTAGTATTTGGATGCACCCGTTTACATCTGCATCTCAGTGTCTGTCTTTCCCTCCCTCCCTGTCCCCTCCTCCTTCTCATCATCAACCAGGAGCTTTCTTCCCATTTCTTCCAAAATTTGGAAGAACCATTTCCCTAGAGAACAGCTAGGCTCTTCTACCATTACCTGCTATTCGATTCTCACACACTCCTTAATAATAAATATCCTGGCCTCAAATTCCCCAAACCTTTATATGCCAGTTTCCTGGTTTTCCTACCTTTGAGTTTTTCCTTCTAAAGATGGAGCTCAGTAGTTATATGACAGCGCTTACATGTAGAACCATGCGAGATAAAATAACGCCAGTTGTCAAGAAAGCAGTCCAAGTAGGAACAGTTTTAATTTCAAGCATTCAAATATAAGTTAATCTTTCTTAAAATAAAGATAAAATCAGCACTTCTAGATGAAAAAAGTGCCTGTGTGTACAGCTACTGAACAACTGATGATAATTGAAAAAAGACACTCTGCCCAAGAAATTTCTGATAAGAATTGATTATCAAAGACCTCATTAGTTTCTTTCACTCTACTCTGTTGGTATTGAACAATAGTAAATAAAAAGTCTTGTGATGATTGTGTCTTTACAACTTTAAGTATTAAACTGGTACTCAAAAACATGTGCTTGTCAGATTCACAGTTGGGAAAAACTGGTTTTGCCATATAAAGAAAAATTCATTTTAATCACACTAAGCAATCAGATACATTTGTGAAAAAAGGGGCCTGCAGCTGCTAGATGGAATCAAACACATTTTATAAATAAAGAAAAATTACTGTGGCTTTTTCTTCCCAAGCAACATTGTACACACTTCATTAACAATATTCTACAAAAAAGAGAAAGATTGGCAAGAATAGGTCAGGAGCCAAAACAGACACTAAAGAGCAGGAAAAAAAAACTGAAAAAGAAAACTAGAGGAAATAGATTAGAACTCTGAGGAGCCTCTCAAACTTCATTTCATCCTTTAAATACAACAAAAAACAATGCAAAATCTCATCTGATGATTTCCTACACTGAAGTAAGAGGACTACGAAGCAAAGCAGAAGCAATGAAGCCCTAAGACTATTCAAGAGTATTTGTTACAGCCTTGTTTCCCATTTTCTTCCTGCCAACTGAATAATTTTGCCAGATCAGAAAGCAATGCGGTGTTTGGAATGTGCTTCACTCTGTACTTATTATTTTATGGATAAACATTGTATATATATTCATATTTCAATTACCTGGCATGCAGACATAGCAGTGAAGATAAAATTCGTGATGATTAATCACCAAGGCGTTTTTATTTCATGTAGCCACAGAGGATTTAAGGGCCTTAACTGATTCTTGGTTTAAAACCAGGAAAACTCAAAAGCAAAAGAATTTTCTTCAATTTTAAACACCAGCCTCTGTGAATTCACTTTACATTCACTTCATTTAGTCAAGCCTTTCTCTTTTTTTTTTTTACAAAAAACCCTACAGTTATTTCAGGAATAATTTTGGGAAACTTCAAAAATTGTCACTACCTTGAAAGCTTTATAGTCCCATGGTTTACCTATATAACTCTATTACTATTTAAAACAAAGTCTTCCCAGGGAAACAACTTTGAAATATCTTCAGTCTGATCACTTTTTTTCCCTCATAGTAACTACAGAGGCAACCCCCTTCTTTTTCTCACATAGTATATGTATGCATGTATCACCTCAAAATGGTTGGCAAAATGTCATTAAAGTAAGCAGACAAACAAGGGAGGAATTTGTTATGGGCCCCACGGTATCTCACATCCAACCTCAACCAATGGGACATGTTTTAAAGAAAGATAAAAAGTTAACTACAACTCAAACTATTGCCTATTTGTTTCTAAATGTACTGGAGAGTTAAATGGTTCATCCTCAGATTCTCATTGGAGAACAGATACTTGTAAGAGTGTAAACAGGATTTTGTAGAATTGTCCTTGGATACTGACTGATAAATACAAGTAACAAGATGTTGATCTGATGTTGCAACTAACTTCTTGTTTGTCAGATTCTAGAGTTGTAGGCTTCCAGAGGAAGCTATTGAGTACATCAGAATCAAAATAAAAACCAAAGCAAAAAATACCCAATGACTTTCCAAACCAGTCTGTAATAAAACACTGCATTCAAAATCTTTCTCAGTTATTTCCCAAGTGCCCATTTTGGACATGCAACATCAGATACATCAAGTACTGCACTTCAGCACAATGAATGAGAAACAGTGCAATGCGATGGATGTAATCCCTCCAAAGGGAAATAGCAAACAACTTTTTAGGAGCAATAGTTAAAAGCACTTTTTTAATACCTTACATATTGCTAGGATCAAGACTTCAAGGGTCACTGCAAGAATCTAAAAGTGATTTGAAAATTAAAGCATATTTTCTGGGTGGTGTATTAAAAGTTTCTTTTTTCCACTGTAAAGAGTTCCTTTGCTTTTCTATTATACACTGCTGTTAAGTAAAATAAGTTCAGGCTCTGTGGTTCACGGAGAAATAAATCTCCATTATATACATCATAACATGCTTACCCTTTTGGTAAATAGGTTTTATTTTCTAAGTTTCATGACCTATGGAATGCATAGATGCACTTCAGAAAACAAGAACTTAACTTTAAAATAAAGTGCCTGGCAGACATGCATTCTAATGTGGTGACACTGTTATTTTTCTTTGCAGCCTACTGCCAGACCCATTTCTAGATACTGCAGCAGTAAAATAAGGACTTTATTTATTCAGTTCTCAGTGTTTCAAAACCTAGCCTGCTACAAGGATAAACTATGACTAGAACTGATTAAGTACCAAAACTCTCATCTATAAGTAGGTATGTGGCCCATGTTTCCAGGCTTCAGATATGGGTAGACTGTAGGTATTAATTATAACCCATATTAAAATGTGCCATCTTTATTTCTGTAAAATAGTTATCTATTACTGTATAGATCAGCTGGTAAGAATAGGGGATGGCTGTCCTATTTCTGCAGTTGTGAATGCAGGTCATTATGACTGAGGTCTTGTGTCGTCCTTCTGTGGATGCAGGCTAATTCTTTAGTCTAAGACTTGTAATTTCTGTTATTACACTATGAAAATCTTGCTGAAATTTCACTTTAACTTAGGAAATCTTGAGCTACTTACTAGTTTCATATTGGTGCTTCTGAACCATAAACAAGCAAAGCTCAACCGACATGGAAGTTTCTAACTGAACTGAAACTAAAGAGAAGCAGCTTTCTTTAAAATGTTCATACGGCAAGTCCATCCCCAAACTGCACATATCTGGTAGTGTTTCCTATAGTTTTCCTAGGGGAAATTGAGTGTATGTTAACACGATGAGCCTTCCTGCCCCTAGCTGGACTTAATTCCCAAAACCAGGGAATTAAGTCAACAAAATCACTTTTTTCCAATAGCAGTGTGTCCTGGGTTTACCAGGAGCCGTTTTGCTCCTTCTTAGTAACTGGTGCAAGCTCTGTGTTTTGACTTCCAGCCTGGGCAGAGAGCTGATAATACCGATTGTTTTTAATTGTTGCTAGGTAATGTTTATTCTGGCCAAGGACTCTGTGAGTCTCATGCTCTGCTGGGGACGAGGGAGGCCGGGAGGAAGCAGAGACAGGACACCTGACCCGAACTAGCCAAGGAGGTATTCCATACCATAGCACGTCATGCCTGGAGGGGGAACTGGAAGTTACCCGGAAGGGGCAGGCTCTGGCTCTTCGGGGGGGTCGAACTCGTTCGGCGGTGGTATCGTATTCTCTTGTTATTTTCTCTTATCAATATTATCATTGGTGGTAGCAGCAGTGGTTTGTGTTATACCTTAGTTACTGGGCTGTTCTTATCTCAACCCGTGGGAGTTACATTCTCCTGATTTTCCTCCCCATCCCTCCGGGAGTGGGGAGGGTCGGGGGGGGGGTGAGTGGACGACCTGTGTGGATTGGTTTAAACCACGACACAGTGTTAAAAGACCTTCTCCATTTCTCAAAGACCACATCATGGTCTCTAAAAATTCTCTCTCTCACAGTAATGATATTGTTGAAAATAGCGATGTGTATGTGAGATGAGGCTGAATAAAAAGGGAGGAATCGATAAAACAAAATTAATGATCTGAAAGAAATGCACCTGGATAGATAGGTATGTATAATGTGTATATACATACCTATACGTAGTACAGTATATGACAGCAATTCCATGGCACTTTTTACACGTTATCATGAACGTTTTTGTTTCTTGTTCTATTTAGTACTCCAAAATTTTATATCACCAACATTTCTCTCCTATAACTTCCTCCTATTGAGTTTTAAACACTCTTTTGAGCTAAACACACAATATCATAGTTTCCAGATGGATAAGGAAGAGAAATACAAATATATTTTTGAATCTTGAAAAACTAATCATTAGATGCTATATTTCAGTTTCCTAATTTTTTTATATATATTTTTTTTTAAAGTTTGCTTCTTTATAGCAGCTTTCCAATATCTGAAGGGAGCCTATAGGAAATATGGAGAGGGACTTTTTACAATGGCAGGTAGTGACAGGACAAGGTGTAATGGATTTAAGATGAAAGAGGACACATTTAGATTAGATATTAGGAAAAATTCTACACTGTGAGGGTGGTGAGGCAGTGAACAGTTTTCCAGGAAGGCTGTGGCAGCTCCATCCCTGGCAGTGTTCAAGGCCAGTTTTGATGGGGCTTGGAGCTGCCTGGTCTAGTGGAAGGTGTCCCCGCCTGGGGCAGGGAGCTGGAACTAGCTAAGCTTTGAGATCGCTTCCAGACCAAACAATTCTATGATACTATATTCTGCCTAAGATATTTGCTTTGATTTCATGCATTTCTCCCCTTCTGCAACTTTCATAGGAAGCAAGTGGACATTACTAGAGAATGAAAGAAGTATATTACTTTTCACAGTCATCAACTTTTTTACCAATGCTGTTTAAAAATAAAAATTAAAAAAAGGCAAGCAGTGTGGTGAATCTCCAAAACATTATTTAGGTGTAAAGTCCTAAATTAAGCTTATAGTCCTCTGAAACTGTGACTGCCAGAGGAACAAAAAAAATGAAACCCAGTCTCTCACCATGGAGAACTAACAAGAATCAAACAAGAACAAACAAGCAAACAAATTATTTGAGGAGAACCAACACATACAAAAATATGACAGTACCCAGGGAATTACAGACCAGTCAGTCTCACCTCTCTGCCGGGCAAAATCTTGGAGCAGATTATCCTGGAAGGCATGCTCAGGCACATGAAAAACAACAAGGTGCTTGGTGACAGCCAGCATGGCTTCACTAAGGGGAAATCCTGCCTGACCAATTTGGTGGCCTTCTATGGTGGGGCTATGGAACTGATGGACAGGGGTAGAGCAGTTGATGTCATCTACCTGGACTTGTGCAAAGCGTTCGACACTGTCCCACACAACATCCTTGTCTCTAAACTGGAGACATCAGCTTGACAGATGGACCACTCGGTGGATAAAGAACTGGCTGGATGGCCGCACACAAAGAGTTGTGGTCAATGGCTCAGTGTCAGGCTGAAGACCAGTAACGAGCGGTGTCCCTCAGGGACTGCTGTTGGGACCGGTCTTGTTCAACATCTTTGTCGGTGACATGGACAGTGGGATTGAGTGCGCCCTCAGCAAGTTTGCCGATGACACCAAGCTGTGTGGTTCAATCGATACACTGGAGGGAAGGAATGCCATCCAGAGGGACCTCGACACGCTTGTGAGGTGGGCTGATGCCAACCTCATGAAGTTCAACCATGACAAGTGCAAGGTCCTACACCTGGGTCGGAGCAATCCCAGGCACAGCTACAGGTTGGGCAAAGAAGAGATTCAGAGCAGCCCTGCAGAGAAGGACTTGGGGGGTGCTGGTCGATAAGAAAATGAACATGAGCCGGCAGCGTGCGCTCGCAGCCCAGAAAGCCAACTGTATCCTGGGCTGCATCAAAAGCAGCATGACCAGCAGGTCAAAGGAAGGGATCCTTCCCCTCTGCTCTCATGGGACCTCACTTGGAGTATTGTGTGCAGTTCTGGTGTCCTCAACACAAAAAGGACATAGAACTGTTGGAACAAGTTCAGAGGAGGCCACGAGAATGATCAGGGAACTGGAGCACCTCCCGTATGAAGACAGGCTGAGAAAGTTGGGGCTGTTCAGCCTGGAGAAGAGAAGGCTGCGTGGGGACCTAATAGCAGCCTTCCAGTATCTGAAGGGGGCCTATAGGGATGCTGGGGAGGTACTCTTCATTAGGGACTGTAGTGATAGGACAAGGGGTAATGGGTTCAAACTTGGATTTAAGGAAGGATTGGATATAAGGAAGAAGTTCTTTACTATAAGGGTGGTGAGGCATTGGAATGGGTTGCCCAGGGAGGTTGTGAGTGCTCCATCCCCGGCAGTGTTCAGGGCCAGGCTGGATGAAGCCTTGTGTGGGATGGTTTAGTGTGAGATGTCCCTGCCCATGGCAGGGGGGTTTAAACTAGATAATCTTAAGGTCCTTCCCAACCCAAACTATTCTATGATTCTATGATATGCCTTTGGAATTCTAATATTTTGTTAAGCAATATGAGAATAATAAATTATTCAAGCTGAGATACTGAACCGTGTGACTGAAACCATTCAATAAAAGCAAGAGAACATTAAATATACTCTGCAACCTTTCTAAATGAGTGACTTTGGGATTTGCTTGCATTTCAGTCTTAGGAAAAGTTTGTATTGCAATAAACGTTACATCTTTACAACTCCTTACAACTTGAAACTCCTGGCATTTCACCTCTGTCTAATGGCATGCACAACAGTCTTGTAATTCAGTGCAGAAAAGTTTTATTTTTAGCCTCCCGCAGGCGATATCTCAGAAAGTCACACAGTCTAGCCAGTATATCTGTAATGCCACACCAAGCTATTTTTACAAAGCAAATCAATTTTTAAATATGGTATTGAATTATGGTATCAGTAATTTAATTTCCACTTGAAAAGAATATCACAAACAGCAGACTGTATGGCTGATAGCATAAAGGAAGAGGGAGGGAATAAACTGCATTCAAATGCAAGAGAAATGAGGTTTGCATTATATAGATTTGAAGTAGGTCTGAAGCAGCATTTTGAAGAAACAAAAATACACCATATCCCTTACTGCATATCCATTACTTTTATATTTTTTTAAAGTTTAAAAGCTTGTTATGTGTCTCAATAGTAACAGACTTAACAGCAGGAAATTATATTTCTCGAAAAAAAAAAAAAAAGATGCATACAGCTCTTACAAAAGGATAGTTCTGTTTCCATATGGGAATTTTACAGTGGACTTCTATTTGGGGGAGGGAAGGGGTGAACATCTACTCAAAATGCTAATGAGAAAAGGGACTTGGTTGGGAAGATAACTCATATTGAAACTTCAAATGCTAATTAGGATACTGAAACATGTAACATTTTACAGAAAAAGCGGAGCTTTGTACCGCATATTTATTTGGACTGACTTCCAGTAACTGGACGATCATGATATAACTGACTCAATTCAAACCATCATGAAATCTCTGTCATGTTTATTAAACAAAATTATGTTTCAGTATACCTGTTATTAGGAAGACTATTACTATCACACCAGGCCATGATTCTAAGCCTACTATTTATTTTTATACCTGTTAAGAGCTGGAATGGCCACGGAACATCAGTAGCCTTTTGTTTTGAAAAAAAGAAAAGAGTAAAGCTTAGTGCCACAAGAAAGTAGGCACTTTAGGTCTCCAAAAACTTCCACTTCTGTTAGGGAAACTCCTTAGTTGCCTTCATCACCACCATGCTCTTACATTGTACAGTACAAGCAAACGGTATTTATGGTCTTAAACAGAAGGAATGGATGAAAGGAGATTTTTTTCTTGACTTTTAAATAAAGGGAAAAAACCAAGACAATGAATCAAATGGGAAATGAGCCATGGAACACCAGTTCTGCACTATTTACCAGTCATTGAGGTTACGGTTCTGCATCACTCATCTTCAACATTCACACTGCATCATAATATAGATAGCTACAAAGGAAAGATTAAAACTCTTATTATAAGATGGCTAACTGCCTTAAAGTGTTAATTTTATTGCAATTTTTAAAGCTGTAAACAATGAAGAGTTTCTAGCACAGCCCTGTATTTTAGATGTCCTTAGAAAAAAATCTGCCATCAAATGACTTTATAAATCAACACACCAGTCATCTGGGAAAAGCAAATAAATCAATGGTTTCATTTTAAAATGCTTCTGCAAGGTAAAAATTTGAAAAGGTCAGAAACTGCTAAAGATTATCTTTATAGCCACAATTAGGGAGTTTCTCAGCACTATTGCTTATTCAGGCTGTATACAGCTATATCGGTTCACAACACTTAAAAACTTGGTGCAAAGATCCTCTTTGCAGAACAAAGATTACATACCACATGTGAGACCAGCAAACCAGTGCTCTGAAAGAGTAAAGTGCTCTGAAAGAGTGAAGTGCTCTT
Source organism: Lathamus discolor (assembly GCF_037157495.1). Lineage (NCBI taxonomy): Eukaryota > Metazoa > Chordata > Aves > Psittaciformes > Psittacidae > Lathamus > Lathamus discolor. The sequence goes on from NC_088892.1 coordinate 16,868,205, forward strand.
CAATACACAGATACAAGCAGTACTTGAAACCCACTTGTCTTTTTAAATTCTGAGAATAAAGTTGGGAAGTCTGGACTCCATAGCCTTTAATTACTGATAGCACAGATCAGGATGGAGAGCTGGATGTGGCTGATCAGTTCTCAGGGGCTCTTGGGAAAAATTAAGAAAGTTCAAGAAAGGCCACACTGGTCTTTACATTTGTTTTACTATGTCTGCAGTGCCCATAGGCTCATAAGGAAGGTGCCTGGGGACTACATTTAGGTCTGCTGCAATCTAATGACATCAGTGGGAATGCAGGAGAAAAGGAGCCAAACTTTATGAAAGACAAAGACGCCGAAAACTTAGTTAGTTAGCTGGCACCAAGTAGTGGCAGATACAAGTTTGAATCACCAATGAAACAAACATTAAGAAAGGTGATATTTGTGTCTTAATGCAGACTGTCCAGGAATAGGGGGGCTGGGGTGGAAACTACAGAATCCCTGAAGTCGAAAGAAACCTTTAGAGTTTGCTGCCTCAAAGCAGGGTCACCTAGAGCAGGTTGCTGTGTCCAGTCAGATTTTGAATACCTGCAATGATAGAGATGACACAGCCACTGTAGGCAACCTGCGCCAGTGCTCACCCATTCTCTCTGAAACCTGTATGAAAAAATGTCTCTGTTGTATGGCCATGTCCATGAGCAACCTGATCTAATTTCAAAGTATAGGTCTCCTTTGAGAGTCTATGAAGTTCAATTTCAATGAATTTCCATTATTGCACTATTTTATTTTCAGAACAAAACTTGCTTTTTTTTGTTCCTCCTTGGTACAAAACTTACTGCCTCTGTGCATACTTGAAAGGTATAGGAAATGTTCTGGACTTTAAAGACCAACATACTTCCCTGGAAGCATACCTCTTGGCTCAAGTGTAAAAGCAAAGTGCTCTAATCTTACTCCTTCAGATTCTTTACTTCAGAAAAACAGCAAATGATCTAATTTTCAGGTGGAACTACATCAAGGTATTAAAGAAAATTAAAAAAAAAATTACAAAAAATTCCTACTTGAAAGAATTTTCACACTCCCCCAAATGTTTCTTTGGTCTTGGTTGGTGTTAAAAATGTACAGCCTACAAGGAGAGGAACTCTCAGAGTTCGGCGATGAAATATCATGTCATGCTGTGATTCTAAAGGCTTAGTACAAGCACCAGAAAGTACCAATAAGCTGTAGTATTAGTAATAGTGAAATCAATAGGATCCGATCTCTGGTGTACTAACCTTATAAGTGGCCACCCATAACTGGACAGAAAGGTTGGAGCAAGTTTAGTAGCTAACTCTTAGTTAATGTCCCCCATCCTCCTGTGTTAGGATTGCTCTTTTTGTAGACAGCAACAATAAAACCATCACAGCTTTTAAATAAACCTATAGTTTATAATTCAGTACCTGAAATGCTGTTAGATTTTCAAGTCTGTCTTCACAAGGAAGGGCAAACATTGCTCTGAAATCCCACAGGACAGAAAAAATATTAACAGATGGAGCCTTAAAGGCAGGTTACTGAACCATTAAGTGTGTTAATCCTATATTTGTATCAGTTCGCTCTTACTCTATGTCTATTACATAGAAATATAATTGCAGTTTAATAGACTTTTTTATTAATAGTATAATTTATATAATGCAGATTTTTTAATGTAGACTTAGGTTATTTTTTATAAAAAAGGTAAATTAAACATTTTTAAGAGTAAAGATTGTAAGCAAATGGAAACATAATTCAAAGCTGGAGAAGTTATGCTACTCATTGGAAACTGAAAAGTACTAATTTGCATTTCTGTAATCATTAATAGGGGTTATGAGGTGTCAATTATGTTCCATGTGTGACCTTTTTAGTTTCTAGGTAATGCACCTCAATTAATTGTCTGTGGCATCATAAAGCACCTTTTTCACTGCACCATGACTATGAAAAGCAATAAAATTCTTCCTCTGCAGCTGAAGTATAAAATGCACAACTGACCTTAGCACTTAGCTGTAGCTCACTGATGCTAATGCAGACCTTCTATTGGCATAAATTACAATGCAGTCAAAATCTGAGTGCTTGCCTAATGCTTTCCTAGTTCATGGTAGATTTTTGTAAAGTCACAGAAATGACCATGCTTTGAAATCTGTTTTTGTCCTCTGCTGAACTGCACATTGAGAATTCTACTTTAACAAAACCGAATAAGCTGCTTTAAATTTCAGTGTAGAAATTACTATGAAAGGCAAAACTATGAGTCAGTTACCCCATTCATTTCTCAGGAATATAAATGAACCAAAAATCTTGATACTGACAGGCATTATGCATACAGATTGATGAACAAACCCACATGGGTAACATGCAATATTTTCTACCCAAGAGCTTTGTGCTGTAAATACGATGTATAAATGTAATCTGTGAATTAAAATCTGTCATTCATTATTTTTCAAATATTCATGTGAACAAATAAAAAAAAAAAAAAAAAGAAACAAATTTAAACTTTTAGAAGCAAGAAAAATTATGTTTTTTCAGCTGCCAAAGGTACTTACAAAATCATACAGGAGAAAGAAGAGAAAAAAAAACCAACCCATCAAACTGAGAAAATTTAATAAATGCTGAGTGGTAAAATAACTGAATGTTACCCTGGATAAGATATAACCTCCAGAGCAGACCTGTATCTGTAGCAGATATGTTGGTTATTAGATGACCTGGACAGATAAGAGAGTGAGAGGACCTAAAGTCAGTTCTGTTCTTAAAATATCCAAAGTTTGTTGTAGTGATTTCAATTCTACATTTTCATAGATTTACATCTATTATTAATGACTAACAAATTAACATCTAACATTAATGACTGGTCATTAAATGGTAAGGCAGTTCAGAACACTTCTTTTTTTCCCTCTATTTTTTGTAAGGCTAAATCATAGTTGCACTGTCATTTTAAAAGGAAAACATTGTGCAGAAATAAGTAACTATAAAAGAAACCCTTAACTTTCCTCCCCTTGCTCCCCAACAGTGTACTAGAGAAATTAAAATCAAATCAAAATACAGAAAGCAAACTAAATCCAAAGGAATGTTTTATCTTTCTCAGCCTTCTCAAGCTTCAAATAAATGTTGTATGTAAATATATTTTCCAACTTGACAAAGCCAAGGTGTAAAAGATTCTCTAGGGCCTCAAGCAAATATTTTTTGATGCTAACAAAGACTCTGTGAATCAATGGTGAGATAGCTACTGAAGTTTATATTTATCACAAAGATCGCTTTTCAAAGCCCACCTGTCAGTAGTAGTTTTATTTTGTTTTCATTAATTATTGACCCACATGTCTCTACACAAAGACACACATGGCAGAGGATTTATCTCAAGTTCAGAATCACAAGACTGCTCAACAATTTCATGAAGGATGCACTGACATGCATATAAAGTTGACATTACTGGAACTGTTGAGAGAATAAAATTAAATTGAGTGAGCTGAAGTACTAACATCAACATTTCATAAAAGCTTCAAGCAGTTCTATAAAAAAACCCATGCTCAAGCACATAATAAATGTGATCAGTAGGTATCCAGATTAAAATGGACTTCCCAAAACACTTTTTTTTTTTTTCCCCTGACATTTTGGCCTTAAGAAATAAAAACAGTTTAAAACTGAGCTATTTCCAATATTGAAATATTTAATATTGAAATATTAAAAAAATAACTGGGTTTAGAAGTAACTAAATGTATTTAAATGCTTTGTAACGTTGTTTTTGAGCCCTTACCTTACCCAGGCTATGTGAAAAATATACTCATTGCATATGCAATTTTTATGGCTTTGAAAAAAATGCAGACATGGTAAAGTTAGACTTTTGTCTTTCCTTCCCACATAATAATATTCAATCAGCAATACTATAAATACAAATAATTATACTTAGGAGTATACCTCAAGCACTCTGAGAACTCACAGATAGCTACCATAGTAGTAGCTGTAACAGGGCATGAGAACATCTCAAGATTTTGCTTATTAAAATGAGATTTAAGGGTCACACAAAAAATGTACTTTATGTATTCAAAAACTACCTGGCACTTAACGGTTCATTTTTCCAGCACAAAATAAGCCATGCTGAGCACAAGCTCTCTCACTGGTAAATCTTTCTTTATGTAACAAATAAAATTAAATCTATTGAGTTGCTTTATGAAACAGGCAGTTTCCACATGTGACCTATAATACGTAGCATTGTTGAAACTAAATTATATAAATTCTCATTAAGAAAGTATGTAACTGTATTAGGGAAGATAACCTACTGATTTGGTGGGCCCAGTATTGGCCAAAGTGCTCACTTTGAACAGCTCCAACAACTTAGAGACTAGCTTTTTCTCCAAAACACTGCATGTGACATTGGAAAACGTCCATTTTTTAAAAGGAAATCAGTACAAGTACAGTAAATGATGTGTAAAATTGAGTAGAAAGATCATCACTTTTCCTCCATATTTATTGTTGCCAACTCTTCTCAGAATGGCAAGGGTTGACAGAGCATTCAGTAGAAGTTTCCATCCATCTGTAGCTCGTTTTCATTAAATAGTATAATTTTATGTCAAAGGAATTTATGTTCTGTTCTGACATGCATTATACTATATGTCTTAGATATAATAAAATGGTTTCTGATCACCAAAGTTTGAGAGATTCATTCATTCCACTTACCTTATTCAGAGTATGCCCTTTGATTCCTTCATTATGATTTCTGAAGCTCTTCTTTTGAGGAACAGTGATTCTGCTAGTAGGTTAGCCATGAATCTTGAACTCCTGGTGATTAAATGCAAAAATTTATATTAATATTGAAAATTAAAGATTTGATTACTTCTCATTACAACAGTCCTGAAAGTTTTATTTTATTATAATATCTCAAGTGAAAATACATATAAATTAATCATGATTTTGCTGCACTGTCACTTTATAGATACATATAAAGACATAAATGTACATAAATGCAAATACACAAATGTACATAAATTACATAAATGTAAAGATACCTTCTATGGACAAAACCAACAACCAGCCTCAGAGATCAAGGTGAGCTGATAAAGCAATGGCCATAACAGATGAGGATACTGGTTCATAGGGAATTGTAAAGGGTAGGCCATGGCTATAGAGTAATTAGCTGTTATTAAGATGTCTGAATCTGTTGTATCTCCTTTTCGGGCTTCTCCATTTTAATTGCTAAATTACACCAATTTTATAGCGTAGATCATATTTTCTTGGCATTTAATGACTCCTGCTCTCTCCTGGATTCTCTCCAATTGCTAGACACCTTTCTTGAAAGATAGGCAAGGCTGTATAATCTGGTTCAGAAATGCTAAACCTTGCAGGCCGGTTATAAGTGCAGTCACAAAATATGACTTTCTGCAGTACAGATAAATTTGAGACTCATGTTTTGCAAAATAAAATAATCTCTACATCATTCTTGTGTGTGTGAGATACTATTTGGCCAACTGTTCCTCAACTATCTGTCTTTCACTGATTGATTCTGTTGAAGTGCGGTGCTGTGCACTTCACACATTTGGCATATAGGAACAGCTGAACTAGGTCCAACCTAAGTCCATGTCAAGGGTGTCTAGGCTGGTGTGCCCTCTCCAATGCTGGCAAAACAGATTTCTGGGAGAAATAGCACATATGTATGAGATACTATATTTAATATTGTTTTATTCTGTTGTACACATCATTAATTATGAAACACAATGAACAGAAGGGGCATGAGCCAGATGCTGTTATTCTATGTCTTATTTTGATGGTGAAAAACAGACTAGGTAACAGCGCCAGTCAGTTTTGCACCTGTATTATCTTCTGCTGGACCATACTTTATAAAGCTTTATTTAATGACCTATTTACCGATGCTGTTTATATGACAAAGTATAAAATACTTTCAAGGCCATGCTATCACTACAACAATGTAATTTTTAAAATGTTGAATATCAAAAATTCCATTCCAATTTGAATAATATATTTTAAAAGTAATAGAACCAGCCCATTTTAGAAACCCCTTCCAAACTTCCCTTTGGGTATCTGGGGAAGGATGCAACTGCCTATTTCTTCTGGCAGCAAGATATATATCAAGATGACACAGGCTTCTGTCATATACATTTTGGTGTAAGTACAGTTCTGGAAATTAATAGATTATTAAAGTATCACATTGCCCATGTAGAAGGATGTAAACTATTTTGTGTTACCTTTTCAAGGCAGTTAAGTGTCTAACATATACTCAGTACCTGTGGTTCATTTACATGTGATCAATACTCTCTGTACTTTCAGACATGCTTAATAAAACCAAGGTCTCAACAGGTAAAATATATATTTATCCTGGGTAATTTGTTTTGGTTCTCCTTTACATTTAAAAGGATAGGCTATTTCTGTCACAGATAGCTTACTGCAGTACTTTCAATAACAACAGTTTAATTCCAAGTGTTTAAACAGCATAAATTAGTAGACCAGGATATTCTTAGTATTTATAAGTTTCCTATTTCTCTTTCATAAAAAAAAATAAGGTTTCATTAAGCAAATAAAAACAAAACAGAACACAAAAAAACCCCACACAAACAAAACCCCACAAAACCCCCTGATCAAGTTATGAATTGGTTTCTCTTTTCCCAAGACAGATAATTATCAAGTTACTTTTATTAGCTCTTAAAAGAACACAAGTTTTTTAACCAAAACAAAATGAGATTCAGTTTTAGTGACAGCTCAAACCACCTACATTTGCACTTCCATGTTTATGACAGCCTTGTTAGCATGGTAGGCAAGGGTCCTTTCAAGGTATCCAATATCTTTAAATCATGTAGAGGAAAGAAAGGGTATGTCTCAAAATAAAAATTCCAACATTTGCAATCTTTTCTTTGTATGCTATTGAGGAGTCGGTACAACAGTTCTATCAATGTGTTTCTGTAAACTTGTCAGTAAGATTAAAAAGAAAACCCAAACAAATCAAACCCACCTTCCTAGAATCTGGATACATTAAGCAAACCATGCAATGGATATGGGAATCAAAGACTTCCTAGAAGACAGGGAAGGACATGACTCCTTCCTGAGTCTGATCTGGAGGAAAGAGGGAGGAAGCTTTTGTAGCTGGGAAGTAAGAGAGACTGGTGCATTCCAGGTCAGGCAGCTTAAAAGAGGGCTCATTACTTTTGCTCCATAAACCATTCTCTGATTTTCTGTCAAAGCAGCAGCTACTTTGAACACTAGAAATCTCAGAGGAGATTTAAGTTTAACCTGCAGTAAGATGAGTGCAAATAAACTCCGAGATGTGAAAGCAGCCACAAAGAGTCTTTAAGTCTAGCCCGTTAATGCATTTTATCTTCTCTAAAGTTGTTTCATTACTGTAGACCCCTGTTTTACATAAATCTATACTTTCAATCTTAAAACTTGTCATATGATAGAGGTGAGCATGAATTATTCTAGCAGCGCAACAAGGCACTCACTTCTTACAGAGAGGGGTACCCTTAAATCCTGGCTAAAGGACTGCCTAAAAGGTTTCTGGGCTTTAGATTTTAAAACCTCACATACTGTTTAAAACAATACATGCCTTCAGAAGATTTGCAAAGGTCATTTGGGAAACATGTATCAAAGGACTCCAAAGAGGCATAAGCATTTTCAGCAAACACCCTGCCACCTTCTGGCATGTTGCAGTGGAGCTGGGGAGCACATCTGAACTCTGAGGCTCCCAAAAGAGGGATGACACATGACAACAAGTGAACAAATACTGGTTCTGCTCCACTAAGCAATCTGTTCCTACATGCTGTGAGCCTCTCTGAGGATTCTGTGCTTTTCTTCTAAGAGTTTCCCCAGGAGCAAAAATGCAGTATGAAAGACAAAACAAAGTCTTCATGGAATGTTTATTTATATTTGTAGTGCAGTTTTGATGATATTCTTCATGTACTCAGAAATTCATTAGTAACATTTCAAGGTTGTTTGCCTAACTTGCTTGGTAAATCACTTCAAGTCAGTAACAACCAATGAAAGAAAACAGAAGCACCAGCTGTGGACACCAAAAAGTTAGTATTTGCTACTTTTATCTTCAAGAATCATTCTGAATTTTAATCACACTCAGTACAAGATACTGGTCCACATGGTAAGACCATCTTACCCATCTTCCAACCTGTAACATTTTCAGTTCACAGCCTATACGATGATCTGAAAAGGGAAAAGGAAATAGGAAAGGAAAGGAGGTTTTTTGCCAGCAGTAAAACTCACTGTTTGTGATGATGCCCAGCCCTGTGAAAAGTGGCAGGCCAGGGAATTTCTGCTGTATTGACTTTCCCACAGACAAGCACAATCAGCTGATGCTTCTGCACAGGATGTAAATAATTGCTTCTTTAGGTCCATATTATTATACTGCAGGATGCCCTTACTGTCTTCTGTAAGGGCTAAAGCTCAATTACTGAAGTTTGATGAGAGCCATATATATTTACACATGGCTTCACTGGGATTAAGGTAAAGGTAGGTATTACGGAAACTAAGCCAGCATAGCTGTCCACTGGCCAGTCTTATAGGAAGGCAATGTCTGAAGAGTATTTATCAGCTTTTAAACCTCTCATACCTTTCACTGCTTGGAACTGCAAATGTCAATCAACTTTGCTGCCATTACAAATGATCCAACTAATCATTTGATGAAAGACTTAATTCTTCAAACTTGATCCTTTTAAACAGAAGGGCTTTGCAGACTGATCCTACTTAATCAACTGCACATTTAAAACTTAGAATGTGTGAATACTACTAATGTAAGTCTGAAATTACTAGTGAACAATTATCTTCTTATTGACTGTCACTTATATGCAAATCACCCACACATCCTGACCAACTTTACAATGTAGCTTCACATTAAGGGTCATTAACTCAATTTCCATGTACTCTGTGATATCTCTATTTTTATTGTAGCCATAATGAATGCCTAAAATTTTAGTAGTGAAACAAGAGGGGTTTTTTAGTATATTTTGACGACTCTTTTAGAAGAAATCCTTGCACTCAACCTAGAGATTAAAAACCCCACAACCTTCTTTATTATGTATTTCATTTTATTTAGAAAGAATTTTTTTAAAAACCCCAAACATTCAAGTTATGAATCAGTGAACAGTTCTTTTGGCTTTTTTTTTTTCATTTCACAAAAAAACGCTGTATGCGGGGATGGAAGCTTTGTGCCTGTAAAAATGCTGTATCGTAATCTGCACCAGCAGATCAATGAACTGTTGGACAGAACCACTCAAAATCACCTCCTTTCCCATTACCATGCTTTCTGGTCTCCCAAGCACAAATTACCCATCAACCTCCTTGACCTAGTTCCAGAAACACTGCCATAAAGAGCACCTGTCAGAGTGATGCATGTACAAGCCCGGTGCAATGACAAATAGGAAGCAATAGCAGTTATCACACGGAATAACAATTTAGCTACAAATCTGGTACAGTGTCCGGCTGGTATGATTTCCCACTGCAAAATGTCAAAACTGCTACTGGATAGGACATTATCATGCCAAATCTTCATGATCCGCCACAGGACAAATTGCTAGGGAGGTGTGTGACTGCAGGAATACCCTCCAGTTCTTTCAACACCTGACACCAGATTACGTTCTCAAAGTAAAGCATGGAGGAAGTACTCAAGTACTCCCTCCTCGCTTATCAGATCAACTTCTAGAGTCCAATTCACAGCTTGATATCCTAAGGGTACTCACCACTGTGGTCCTTAGTATTTCCTGTCTGTTAAAAAATAGAGATTAATTAAAAGCATATATGCTTCCAAACTGTAATTAGTCATATGTGAAATCTCCAGAGATGGAATGTTTGGCTTAGATTTTATGCTTATCTACTGGTACTAGGCTAGAGGGACAAACTAGAAGATTTTCCTATTTGACATTTAGTTTTGGCATTAGTAAAGCTATTCAAGGAAGAAGATAGTCAGGAAATTAATTGGCTGTGTCCATTACCATGGAACCCTGAAGTTATCACTATAGAAACTATTATGGGGAATCAGCCACAGCAATAAGAGGCTTGTGCACTGCCGTCATTTTATAAATTTCCAAGGCACAGGCCAGGGGATGGAGCTGAGAGATGCGAATAAGCTACTCATGCACAGTAGTGAATGAACTCTCACAGACTCATTTGTGGGTTTAGCAACATGGAAATTAAAGTCCATAACAAAGGCTTCCATTTCCTTTAATGAATTACTGACTTTAATTCAAGGGGATCTTCTGAAGTCATAGTGGTTCTATCTGTGGTGACAGTTTAATCCACTCTTGAACTCTGATGAGCACTGTAATATGGCTTACATCCTCCCATTCAAAAGGAGGCATAGTGCTCAAACCCTGAGTCTTCAGGAATATCAGAGCCAAGATGACAAATGTCCCAGGCTGCAAACAGAGAGAAGTAACACCCAGGACTGCTGCCTGGGGAAAAATTATCCCCTGATCATGCCGAACCCATGAAAAGGTACAACAGAAAGGCTGTATTTACAGAGAAATTACTGCCACAATTCCTACCTTATTCTGGCCAACATTTTAAAGTGACAAACTACTTTGCTGGTAGAGATTTTTCAGAAGGCTGATTACTGGTTTCATTCTGCTTCTCCTTCTGGAATGAAAGGTCTGTCTTGGGAAGGGGGAGGAAAAGGACAGGCAGTAACAGCCAGAGCTGGGAATTCTCTCTATGTTACCAGTCCAAAGGATGAAGTGACATCACAGGGACTTATATTTGCTTGGAGGGTTGGAATGTGCTTATATAAGCTTCACAGCTCACGGCAAATACATCCATACATCAGCAGAATTACCTAATTCCCTTCCTAGTCATACAGAACTCAGTACTGCATCATTCAATTTCTCATGTGCAGTGAGTGAAAATGGTTGCCAAACCCACAAATTCGTAGTAACTGATTGTAAATTCTGCACAAATTTGTCTAAAGGCTTGGCATTTTAATTTATACATGTCTCTATTTCAGTTTATTGAAAACACAAAAGGGTAAAATAGGTTGTTAACACTAGAACACCATTCTTTAGATGTGGCACATGCAGGATGTGAATGCTAAGGAATATTTCTATGAGTTATCAACTGAGCAAGTGCCACAGAGAACCTGCAATACACACTAACTTTTAATGCTTCCATCCAAATTTCCAGGGATGGGTGATGATTACCAGCTTCCAAAGTGCACATGGAAATATGAGTGGCTGGTTTCCAAAAGCATCTGCCTGAACAAGGAACAACTTTTATATATCCAATTTTCACTTTTATGCCAATGTAAATGAGATTTTAAAAATCTATTCCTAAATCTACTGTCAGGTCAGAATCAGAGATGTATATGAAAGCCTTATGGACACCGCAGCATTTCTTAAAAGGTTTTTTATGTTTTAGCCGTGAATATGCAGAATGAGCCGAACACTTCCATCTGGTGTCCAGTAGATGGTGGTATAAGCCAAACTACTAGAATATTTGGTAAAAAGATGGCAACAGTGATTAAATGAGAGCTTTTGCTTTTAATAAGACTTTAGATTTTTTATCTGGTACTGGGATTCTTTCTACTTTCTTCTGCTTATTCCAACTGCTGTCTTTGTTTACTTTTTTTACCTTTTTTTTAAAGTTGAAGAGAAAGGTGAATTTTATTATCTTCATTCAAAACTAGATTTTCATATCCTTTGATAGCATGTTCTATGTTGCAATTTTAGTGAATCAAAGGCCTTTCTTTTTTTTTTAACCACTTTTGATCCTTCCTCTTGTTCCTTACAAAAATGAATGCAGAGATAATAACAGAAAAGTAGCAATACCACTGTTAGCTTGATTCACCCAGTTATGCATTAGCAGGACACTCAGACTACAGCAGCATTGCCATTGCCTTAGCCTATGCCAAAAAAACCAATAACAGAAGGACTTTTCTATGGGTATTTGCTCCATAGTGTTACATGCTGCAGTTCATAAATCACTCCTGATTCAACACTAGGAAATGGTGAAAGAAACAAAAGTAATTTATAGTTCTTCATTTCAGACTTTTAGCAATTGGGAAGCAACTGATAGATTGGGTGAGACTGGAGCAACAACAACGCTCAGTCAACACCCAGCCCAGCCAGCTCCCTACTAGGTAAAGGGCATAAAATAATCCCTTAAGTTTTTCCCAGTATTAAGGTAAAATTGGCTCTTGAATTAAATAACTGCTGCCTAGGTGGATCAAGGTGAGATGCAAGTAGAGATAAAATGAGCTTTCAGAACCTACCACCATTACTCAGAGTATCTATCAGAAAGCAACAGAATGGTCTAATATCTGGGGGGCACCTCTGCACTCTCCTATTACTTGGTGGCAGAATAGGAACAGTAACAAAACCCATCCATTTTCTCTAAGTGAAGATTGTACTAAAGCTTAACCATACAGCGTATTGCAGCAAAAAGGTAATATGAACAAGCACTAAAAACCTTGGCCCTTTCATCAGGGCAAGACACTGTGCAGCTACATAAGTGACCACTCCAACAATATTTAGTTCAAGATTTCTTAACACCCAAGATCTACAAAGTTTCAAGCAGCTCTACTTCCTCTTTCCACAGAATTACCTACAAAAATTAGTTACAACAATGGAAGTTTCAGAATCAGACTTACAGTGCACATTCGCTTCTATGAGAAATGCAATGACTACAGAATTATTCAAATTCTGATTCAAAGTCTTTACTTGATTATGTCTAAATATGACACACAAATAAGCATCCCTAAAGGTGAGCCTGTTCCACATAATACTCTCACAGGAGCATTTATAATGATTTTCAGGATGTAAAATTTGAACACGAACCATCACTGGGATTGTTCTCAGATGGTTCATGCTAGGAAGCTGATGCACACACATGTTTCAAGGTTGCCCTTGGGATGCAGTCCCATTTTAATTGTCTCTAAACAGATATTTGCACAATTAGAAAATATGAGTTTGAACATCGTGGTCTTCATTAAGAAGTTCAGTTTCACAGTCTCTGTCATCTGGATAGAATAGGCAGCAAACCATATAGAAGGTATAGGCAAGTTATCAGGATATGAGCTAGATGAAGTATCAAAATCCACAGATTGGTCTCAACAGTACTATGCAGAACACCAACCCTACTGATATAACATCAAACCACAGATACCACCAAGGTAAACCAACAGACAACTGACAGCTAACCAGAAGTATGACTGTCAGTTTTTAATTGGAAAACTAACAATGGGAACATTTTTCCCAAATTGCCTCATCTTTAGGGCTGAGCTCTAAGCATTACTACTATAGAAACACACAACAAAAACATGACAGGAAAGGTGTCTCCATTTGGAAGAGACCAAATCAGTGATATTTACTTAGTTTTTCCAAACACCCTTATTTACCAGTATATACATGCAAAAGAATGTAAGTCTGCCTTTCTATTAACAGCCGTGAAAGAAATAATTATGATGTTGATGCTCATAAAGAAGAATTATGGTGGATTTTTTTGCCATAGCTTTAAGGGAAATTTGTATGATGAATTTTAATAACTATCATACAAACAAAAAAAACCCAAAACAACCAAACAAACCGACAAAAAACGCTACAACCCCACCACCACTGCCACAATGCCCCAACAAACCATGGAATGGGAGACACTGTAAAAAATGTAGTGAGGGAGAAAGAAAGATCGTCACCAAAGAAAACACTGAATTCATTAAAAATGCTCAGCTAACAATGAATAAAGAGTGGAATAACAAAGTCGAAGGGTTTTAAAGGATTTTCAAGCTGGGAAATATTTACAGCCTTAGTTCATATGTTCAGTTACATAAGACAAAACAGGTATGTTAGACTTCCTACAGTGTGGAATTCTTTCTCTGAAGGCCATGAGGGAAAATGATCCATTGAATATTTAAAGTTAACAAAACCCTACAAATTTCTGATGAAATACTTGAGTGTTGACAGGGAACTAGACAAGGTTATTATCAGTAATCATCTTCTTCCATCCCTGAAGGTTGACTCCATACTTCTTTGACTCTAATAAAAATCACAGATATTCACTCTATAACTATTAGGAGTGAGATATCCTCAGAACAAATTATTGAATAATAACATAATTAAATTATTTAACCTATTTTAAAATTATTTTTAAAATAGAGATGGAATAGGTTAGTCTAAGCCATTCTTACAAAAGTTCAATGTTGCAAGTTTTGTGCCCAAATTAGGTTTGCAAAGAGATTCACCTTCCAGGAGCTTCCTCAGCATTTATTTGGATATTTAGACTGTTAACGCATTTCAACATTAACACATTTCTATACAGTTTCAACAACAGCAACATTTTGTTACTTAATAAAAAGAAATACTGCAAGTGCCATAGGACAGAAGCCATCTTGCTAAGATCCAGAAAGAAACCCGTCTTTATCTGGCTTCATGCATCTTCCATGTCAGAAGTGAAAAGGTACCATCCCACTATATCATGTGCCACAGAGACAGCCATTTGGGTGGGAATGTTGGCAGGGGAAAGGCGGGGTGGTAGCAGGGTGCTGCAAAAAGCAGTATTTGACATGTAGAGCTGCGTGAACTACAGCCCACCTTGGGTGGTGGTGGACACACAAAAGGCCAAAACCACATGAGTGAAAGATAGTGAAGTAGTAGCGAGAATCCCAAATCTGCCTTTGTTTCTCTGATAAAGCTATGCTACAGAGGCTAACTGAAACTAGCACATTACTACTAAATGCATGTACTCTTCTGAAATGCAAGTCCTTGTAACAAATAAAGTAATGGAATAATTTACCCAGTAGCAACAGCTGCCGCATAACAGAATACTAAAAAAGTATTTTTAATTGACATCATATAATCATAGAATCACAGAATAGTTAGGATGCGTGTGTCTGTGTTAATGTATGCACACACACACACGTCTATACTTCATTTTGCTGCTTTGCCACTAGAAAAGATAGCTGTGTTTTGTTCTGTTTGGGGTTTTTCTTTTGCGTTCCCCCCTTCCCCCTCCCCCCCCCCTTTTTTTTTTCATCCAGGGTAGCTCTTCATCACAGAAGCATGTCTCCCAAAATGAAACAGTGGGAATATCTGTTACCTGTAAAACCTTCCCAGGAAGTCCCAAACCACTGAAGTTATCAAAAAGATTTCCAATATGTAATGCTATTTGTCAGTCTCTTCTTCAGTTTTAAAGCTCTGTAGTACTCAGTTTAACTTCTTCCTGACCTGAAATCAAAAGTTTGTGCCTAGCTGTATTTTGAGCAAGTAAGCCACATTATTTTACTGTTAAAACAACCAGATTCCTATCTTCAGTAAATGACCAATCTAATATTTCTCTCAGTTGAAAAAAAATATAATCTTTGTCTTTTCTAACACTGCAGCTGTTAAGCTCTGCCATTCCCATTTCATTTTACAGGGAGTTTCTTTCCCTCCACCCCCACTGGATGATGCTCTTTGCCCAGGTCAAGCTGCATGCCCTGCTGCATCTATATGAGTGCCAACAGAAGTGCATCATCTGTCAACTTTACTTAAATGCTGATAGTTTATTATCCCTTGATGTTTTTATGCAAGGGCTACAGTGAAGTAAAAGGTGGTTACAGCTCCTTGTAATATTCCAGCAATCCTCCTGAGTAACTGCTGCAATTTTCTTTCTCTCTTCTTTTGTTAGTTATACAATAATCACAGCAACCACTTTTCACCATTAATTCAAGTGGTACAATACAGTTTCTGGACAGAGAATGCACAATTCATTTTAAATGCAATATTTTCATTTGACTACTTTAGACTGAAAAAAACACTTCTAATCTTTAGAAGCTACCTACTGGAAAGGATTACAAAAATTGCTAACATAGAGGAATACAGAAAACAGTGGTGATAACCATTTGAAATGAGGTAGCATGAAGATAGTGCCCCTCAGACATCCAGTGAACTGTTTTTAATACACAACTGAATTTTATACTGCATATATAAATAATATGTAAAATAATACAGTGAATATATAATGTTGTGTTAAATGCAGCATTTAAATTTGAAACGACAGAAAAAAGAACTCCTCCAAAAGGCAAGTAGGAGAACTTGGTTTTCTAAATGGATTAGATAGTCAGTCATACCTCTTCTTAACCAGAATAAAATTGATTATTAAAATGGTATTTGAGTTTTCACTTGAGTTTCCCTTTCGATCTTGAATATGCCTTATGTTCATTAAATGTTGTTGGTTTTTTGGGTGTTTTTTTTTTTTTTAAGGGTATTTTACTGAATCCTCAACACCAAAGACTGCAAAGAAAGCAAAAATTATCTTCAATAAGGATAATTCTTAAGAAGACCCAGGAGGTAAGTGGTGTATGATCTCAGAAAGGAAGAGGCACCAGCCTCCTTTGTGGATTTTTGACTCATTGGAACAGACCATGAGGGTAGAAAGATGACTAATCCTTGGAACTAGACAGATAACTCTTGGGACAGAAGGGGGATCATCGCCATGTGAGAATCAAGCCACTGCATTTTAGGTAAAATAATTCATCATGCAATCTGGTTAGGCTAAATGCCTCCGTGATGCAAGTCAGAGATGGCCTTTGACTACATCTGCAGCCTGGATCACTACCAAAACTCCATCTGTTTCTGCTTGTACTACAATAGTCTTGATCAGAATGAAAATGTAATTCAGGATGGTATAAAAGCTTCAAAATGATTAAAACCCACTTACTGGATAGTTTATGCTTGTTTGGTTTTTTTTGAAAGAAGATACAGAGTTTCTGAGACAAAGTAGCATGCTTTTAACAAGCCTAAACATAATCAGCAGGAGTTTAGGTACTGGCCTTGGACTTTGGAATCACTGCCCAGAGTACCAGCTGTAGGGTACTGATCAGAACTAGCAGCCACAATAAAAATGCAAGTCCAGAGTCAGTGCCATGATGCACTTGGTCACATGGGATTCCATGATAAAACATGAGTGGGAAAACAAGATCAGAACACTGCATTTAGGCCAAGCAGCAAGTGAGCCATCCCTCTATAGTACGAGCCAGTCTGCTTCACTGATCCTTGTGTTTACTGTGCCAGCAAGTTAGAACATGTCTGCAGTAATGCAACCTGCAGCTGCAGGGTGGAAATAGGCATCTCATGCAATGCTGTCAAATTTTACAATCTCACCAGCCAGCCTTCTACCTGTAGGAATCTCATACATTCCAGTGGTGCCAGTATTTTTCATGACAGCTTCACAACATGTTAGAGACCTATGAAAATTAACTTAGATATAGGCTGGGTATGAATTGTTATCAGTGGTTGTCTAACTCCAAATCTCATGTAGCTCCTATATCGCAGACAATCTACAGATACAGAAAAGAAATAGAGCAATGATTACACTACATTGATTCAGCAGCCACTGTACTTGAGCCCAGTAGAAGACTGGAAGGGGCCAGAGGATAGAGCTGTTTTGAATTTCCAGTATTTTTCCATTTTTATAATTAAGTATATTATTCTGCATTCAGCCTTGTTAGATTAGTTTCTCTCATCACCTAATTACGTATAAATAGAGAGGGAATTTAAATGATGATGAATATTAACTTACTTACCCTTTAGTTTGACCAGGAAGATATGTGAAAACTAAATTAAAAATACTGAATTTCAAAGTAACATGCTTTAGTGCTAATTTCTTGTATCCAAAAAGTACAGAAGGTATCATGGAGGTCTACATGAGCTGGACATAAAGTTGCAGTTTTCACAAAGAATATATGTAAATTTCTATATATCACATGAAAAGCTCCAGAATGAATGATTTGAAGTTTTATATTATTCACACAAGAGTAAGTCACATTTAACATGGAAAACTCTACAATCTAATCAAGAAAATACACAGACAGGTGTTTAATGCCTAGAAATAAGTAAAATTAAGAAAAACTAATCACTATTTCTGATCTGCATTATAATTTACTTATTGAAACCTCTTTCTACAGCTAGTCATATGTATTTCTGATATTTAGTTATTTTTCATTAGCATACTTGAAGAGCTGAGATTTGTTTTAAGTTGAACATTTGCACAATTTTACAGTTCTATCTTTCAGTACATCTCAGGCTACCAAAGCAGACAGATTTAAGATGGAAGCTCTTTTAGCTGCTGTCAGTCACTGGCACCAGTTAATTCATTTTTATAGCACCTTTCTCAATAGAAGCTTTTTCCAACTCAGATTCAAGTCACAGAATCTAGCTAATAGTGCCCATCAAAACGTACTATGCTGTACATTGTATTACAGGTATTTTACAAAATAACTCTAACCTTATGTAAATCTAAGTTCTAGTTGATTATAAGCCCTTCACAAAGATAAATTATTGTAAACCAATCTTCTGCAAATGAAAATGATTACAAAGCCAATTTTATGCATGCTACATATTCTACCACTAACTCTTAGAGTCTAAAAGAAAAGAACTCCTTCTTTCCCATTAAATTTATTCAATCATTGAAAACATACGGCATTCTTTCCCAGTTAATTTACACAGAGCAACTAATGAAAGTACTGCAGTGTAACAGGGCTTCAGTTGGAACTAATATCATAACAGTAATGCCATCACAGCATGGGTCTAATTAATCAGTTTTTAAACTAATTCTGAGGGCTTTTTAGTAAGTGCCTTATTTAATAGTTTTAACATGCTTTGGTCAATATATGACTTGGATAAAAAGAGCACTTGTTTTTAAACATTATAACAAAGGCTCCCTCCAGAAATGTATCCACCCAATCATTTTGAGATGCTTTTCAAAAGCAGCTCTCTGTTTTTCTAAAAGACCTAACTAAAGATCAGCTGCAGCAAAGCCTGCAACAGGATTTAAACAGAGGGTGACCAAATCTTGAGGTCTACATAGTACTCTCAGGCATAAATGATTCTTGAGGTTTCTCTCAGCCCTATATTTCTATAGTTATACAACCCATATGTTTCCACTTTCATTTTCAGAGAAACACCTATCATAAACTGAATTTAATACAGCAGGTCCACAATAGTTAGATGCAAAATATGGTCACTTGTTAATTACACTGAAAGCGTGACTTGTTAGGACATGGCTGCTTTAAAATTACATTAAAAAATAATTACATAAGGAAATGACATTTCACTTTATGAATCTGTTTTTATGGAAGTGAGACTTATGAAGTAATGTATGTTGCAGATCTTTGGAAGAGCCATTATGGGGATTATTGCTTGCCCTTACTCTGTGAAGAACCTGATTGTGCTTTAGATTTATGCAGTATCTTCATGTTTTCAGTTGAAATCCCCTGGTGATACCATAACTCACTCTCGCTGGGAGATAACCGTATTTAACAGAGGAAACTTTGTGTTTCCTGGTCAGTATGCATCTTGCTCTCACGTGCAGATTTACACATGCCTCAAGTGGCAATTAATCAGCGGAATGAAGCTTTATTTCAATGTAGTAACTTCTCTGATGTACACATTTACCATGCACACAAACTCCTCAGTTCACTACATCTTTTTCTGATAACAAAGCTCTAAGCTTTCTGAAAGTCTAGCAATAGGAATAGCTACAAAATGAAACGTTTACAATAGTCTCTGAATGTTATCATCCCTTTCCCTCAAGAAAATAAACTGATATCTGATGTCTATTTAGATTTTTCCTTGAGATGGAGTGTTCTCTAATTTTTTTTTAATGTGTATTTTATTAGCAAGTGATAAACAGAGATTGGTTTATTCCAGACAATTTCTGCTAGAATGCTGTGTAGCAGCAATCCTAGCTACCTTAAATACCAGGAAATTGTTATTACAGTTTTCAATAATCTGGAACAGTCAGAGTCTTAAATGCCTACACACACTACTGTTCCTATTCCATTCATCATGCCTCTGCACCAGTTTCTTCCTCCATGTTCTTGTAAATGAGTGCTTCTCCATTTTCTTTTATCATTTCCAATTATCTTTCAAATCTGTATAAAGGACAGGATTTTCCTGACATCTCTTTTAGCATTCTGAGGCAAAAACCCAGATAAAAATTCTTTAAAATAGCTTAAACCTTGTTTTGCGCAATTGTATAATAACTGCTATGGTATCAGGGCTGTTGGCATCATTACAACAGTAGATCTTTGGTATCTATCCACAGGGCCGCAGAACTAGGTACTCAGTAAGAAGATAACCTGATTGTTCACATTTACTCCTAATCAATTCAGATCAACTCATCACGGTGAATAAATGAGTTTAAACTTTGTAGGCAGAACTTGCATATGAGATGTAGCTGGCATGTGAGCACCTTCCTGGGAGCCCACTTACCTCTTTACACCGAATGTGTCAGAGCTTGATGTTAATTTCAGTAAAATTTATCAAATAACTGACTTAACCAAATGCAGTTAATAAGAGCTCTAACCATGAAATGCTTAAGATCAGCCTATTTCACATTCACTAGGCAATCCCGAATATAATTTCTAATTTGCTTAGATCTTAAACTAGTTACCTTTAGCAAGTACTATGAAGAAATCACTATACAGCTTTCTGAGCTATTATGGTTTCTCTCTGAGTACACAGTGATTCTCTATACAGACAGTGAAAACTACAGAAAATTTAAAACTGTTGAACTTTTGAAGTACGTCTGGTAATTGCATAACAACTAAACATAAAAAAGAATTCACAGATTAAAACCAAAACATAGAAAATCTCTAGGAATCCTTGACATTATTCTTCGGCTCTAGCAGTACATTTTCTTCCTACTCTTTCAGCAGTAAATCACACAACAGTAAATCACACAACCCTTTTCAAATGATTCCCTTGCCTATCCTTCTCTTCCTTTTCTTGGGAGCCAGTGATAAATCCCTAAAGCACAACACAGGGACTATGCTGCAGAATCCTTTTAACAACCCCTTCTGGGAGATTTAGCAAAGACAGACGGCTGGAGACTGTTACGCTGAGGCTGGAGGAAGCAAAAAACTCAGCCTCGACTACAAATCTAAGACAAACTTCAAGGCTGTTGGAAGCCCTGAATGAAGTGAAAGGGGAAAGTCAGGAATCCCAGATAGCAAAGCACCAGATCAGATTAGTCCCTGATCATGTTTTCAATACTGCCTGTGTAACCATAGCAAACCAATGCTACTTGGAAACCATAAGCTTAGGTAAAGAAATAATCTTTCTGAAGTAGATGTAAAAGCCCATTCTGAACCTCAGATTTGCTAGAGATAAGAACAGCTATTTCTGCTGGATGTGAAAGTTTCTTGTACCTATAGGCATCTTTTGTGTGATGCCTTTGAAAAATGGCTATAAATAGGCAAAACCTTTTTTTCTGAGAACGTATTTTCCCTGATGTTTACTCAGTGGATCTTCCAATTATCAAACAATTTACTTCCTGACTAAAACATGCCTTTCCTACACATTTTATAACATTTGCATTATACGCACAGGGCTTCTGCCTGAGAGTAAAACCCATGTTAAATGTTCATGTGACCTTTTAAAATTGCTATAGAAATACTGGCTTGTGCTTCTTTCTCTATATTTCCTATAATACCCTATTCATTCCTAGTACTTTTTACTGTCAATTATGTGATGAAATTAGAAAAATAAAACCCTAATTGTGGAGTGAAAGTTGATGCAGCTATAGCACTCTGCAAATAACCGCAGCTACTTGGAGTCTATTCACGCAGCAGAATACATTGTGCTGTGCTCTGTGCATGTGGGAGGACACCACAATACTTGCTGATTATGGTATAATTGACACGAGCCTCCCCCACACTCCACAGTCTCAAGTTAACATTTGAATTTTATATCACATAAAATAGAACATGACTGCATTATGCATGTATAACAGCAACTCAAATAATAGTAGTTTTTACAACTGTATATCCCTCAGCACATTAAAACATTCCCCACCAAGAAATATGCTGTGATGGCTTTTGTAATGAAGACTGTGTCATCCTCCTTCCTCAACGTCTTAATTATTATAGAATCTGAAATTAACTGCAGGAAATGTACATGCTTACAATTTATTTCACAAAATATTTTTACTATCAAAAATAGCAAGCAAAGGCTGAACTTGAGTAGCATATTATGCAAAGATGAGTACATCAGAGGATTTCTTAAAAATGACTTCTCACAAATTTAGATTTCTATGAACTGTAGATTTCTTAAATTTGATAGCTTAAATAAATAGCCAATATCCTTGGTAAATAGTTTCATATTATTCACATCATAAGCTCTTCAGCACAGGATGTTTTGACTGTATTGTGCTTAAAGAAAGGCCTTGTTCCATGGATATGATACAGAATAAGATTGTTAGCAAGTTAAATCTCTTAAAATACTTCAAGTAATAACTCATCAAAATTCTATTATAAATCATAAAAATATATCTCTTTATTCTATGTTCTTCTGAAAACAGGAGGAAATTGCAAGTCCTTGTGTGTTCCAATTTACAAATGAAACTTCATGCCACAGAGCAGGCAGCTATCAGTGACAATGCAGATACAATGGGATGAGTGTATAAGCAGTAACACATAGCAAAGTGTCAGCTCAAATAAAAACACAGATCATTTTTTCTCCCATTCAGTAAACAAAGAACACTTACAAAGGGCAGCATTAACACAGAGGTAGAAGAATGTCTACCCTTAATGGTGCTGTCAGAAGAAAGGGAGAAGGGACTGATTAAAATCTAAATGCCAGAAATCCAGACATTCCCAGGACATGCAATAATTTGTAACAACTAGAAGAAAAGAATATTGAAGGAGAAAATAAGTCAGACCTGTCAGATAAAGTCAGTGAGTTCATGATTCATCAATGCTTCACTGTTAGCCCAAAGGTCAAATATGCAAGAAAAGATATTGGAACACTTTATATTCTAGCAAAATGCTAAACACACATTAAACTTAAAAGCCATAAATTAAAGCAAGATATCACAGCCTCCTTATATTTTATTGCCTGACTGCTCTGTGACCAAAGGCAGTAGGCTTTCTCTTTTTTTTCCCCCCTTTTTGCTACATTGACTATGAAAACCAGCCTGTAACTCTCAGAGGCATCTGGTGTCCAAATACAGATTTTCTCACTGCATTTTGACTTTTGCATGAGATGATCATCATTTGATAAGTCTTCCTGCTCCCCACCACCAAGAATATAAAATACCTTCATAATTTTCTCTTAGGATTTTGAAATTATTTCTGAATTATGAAAGGTTAAGGGACTGCTTCTCAAACCGTAATTTGCAGAAGAAATCACCTTGGTAAGAACCTAATAGCCAATACCACTTTATGCCATCTCGTAATCATACCATTAAAAAAGGTGAGATCCTTGCATTTGACTTGGTAACTTTATTAACATTGTAGTTTGTCATTCTGATGCACACCAGATTACCCTGTTTGTTAGTGAGTGAAAGGGTTACAGTGAATTTCCAGCTGGTTGGTGACAGCCTTATGACTACTACAGGCAGAAGATAGCATTTGGCCCTGTGGCACATACGTACATAGATATTACCTTACAGATATTGTAGTGTTTATAAATGAATTGAGACACAAACTACAGCAGTTATCTGGTGCCTCTGGACATAGGAAATTCTAAGTTATAAAAGTAATTGGTCAAGCATATACTCATTTAAACATAAGAATTTGTGACTACAAAATGATAAATTAAGTCAATGTAATTACTCAAAGCAGTTTCTCTTTCGTAATCTTAAGTAGATGCACATTCTATATAGCTGAATAATGTGAAGTTATAGAACTATGAATTATATTATTGTGATTGAATAAAAGACGGAAAAAGAGAACTAACCAGATGACAACACAACAAAGCTTACTTCTCAATGTTTATGAAGAAAAATACATGATGACTTGTACGAGGTAGTTCAGTTCTCTGCTACCTAACAGTCCGGACATTAAGCATTTTAATGTTAAGGGTACCTAGCAATCTAAAAACCCTTTTAAATAACTCCAGAAGTAATTCAGGCCATTAGTGATGTTCAGTGGCTGGGAAGTGTGGAAACCAGTAGTCAAAAATAATTTTGCATTTAAGTAAACAACATTCCTAGTGGATGTTAGCACCTGACCACTAACTTGATGGGAATTCTTTTGGTTTTATTTCTTACCCTGAGAGAATACTTCAGGTTGGAAGAGGTCCTGTACTCAGGGACTCAGTTAGACTCAAGGTTAGGCCATGTTTTTCAGGAGCAAAACCAGATGAGGTTTGAAAATATCCAGGGATGTAGACTCATCCAGGCAGTATGGGGAGGAGAATCGAAACAATGTAAATGGGTTGAGATAAGAACAGCCTAATAACTGAAGTATAATACTATTACTACCAATAATAATAATAATAATGAGGGGAACAACAAGGGAAGAGAATATAGAACAAGGGGAAAGGAATAAAAAAACCCCATAACCAACAAACACAAGTGATGCACAACACAATTGCTCACCACCTGCCGACTGATACCCAGCCCGACCTGAGCAGCGATTGGTCCCTTCCACGCTAACTCCCTCTTGTTTATAAACTGGGCATGACATGCTCTGGTATGGAATACCCCTTTGGCTAGTTTGGGTGAAGTGTCCTGTCTCTGCTCTCTCCTGGCTTCCGTGCCCCTCCTCACTGGCAGAGCATGAGAGACTGAAAAGTCCTTGATCACATCAGTGTGTTATCAGCACTGTCCTCAGATTACACAGTACTGCACCAGCTACTAAGAAGAACATTAACTCTATCAGCTGAAACCAGGACAGCAAACTTCAAGTAATATCACTTGACAGCTAAATGAAGAACATAGCTATATGCATTCCCACTGGTTAGATGTGAATCCATGCAGGGATCAAACTACCATATTTACAAAGTCTTCACCCCACTACATAAAAGCTTAATCTTCTGCTGTGATCACAGCTAATAATGCCATTCATTTTGGTTTCATCATAAAATCAGGTGGCATCCAGATAAGGAATGATCAAACACAGAGAAACATTAGTTTAACTGGGACACAGGCTCACGTGTGTAGCCTCAAAATCATAATAATCCCATGTTTAAAATATTTGAATAATATTGGGTTGCAGAGTTTAGCTGTAGGCTATGATCTCAGAGATAATTACTCATCATGGAACTAATAGAAATTATGTGTAGTTCTGTTCTTTTGGTGTAATTTAAAATGCACTGCAAATGAATTAGTACATTTAAGCACAAATGGTAAAAATTGCATATATTATTCCTACTGTGTAATGTAAGTCCTTTCTTGTGGACAAAAGTAGTGGCCAGATTTAGGGTAATAAAGACAAACAGCTCCCCAGCTACTATTGACAAATAACTAATCATAAATTTGTTTCTATCTCAGAATTATGAATGACAGGAATGCTTCCATCATCTGTTGCAGTAAAAGTTTATAGAAAACCTCAGTTATTTCTATAATTTTCAATGTATCTTCATATTAAAATGAAGATCTGAATTCAGTTCTTATTTGCTGAAAAAGTTGTATGATAGGGTTGCTTCAAAGAGAATTTTTTCAATTGAAAAAACAGAAGTTGCTGAAATTTTGTAAAGCTGGTAATTAACAGTAAGCTGGTATTTTGTACATGTTTATTTGATATCTAATATAGAATAGGCTCCATTCCTAGATGTTTCACTGAGAACAACCAACTCCCTTGACTAAAACCACAGCTCAGCTCACACTGTTTTGTGACTGGATACACATAAGCTGAAGTTTAAATCGACCTAAATCACATTTATTTTATATTTTTATTATATATATTTATAAAAATCTGTTAAAACCAATTTTACTCTAAAATGAGCAGTGCTATGCTTAGATCAGACATTAAAAGATGTTTTCTAAAACTGCATATACTAAAAAAGTGCCAGGGGTTTATACGGTTTCCAGAGGTCCCTTCCAACCCTAACACTTCTCTGATTCTGTGACCGCTTACCACTTTATTCCACTTTAATGGTAGAGCACCAGAAAAAACTAAATTAGGCCCCTGCAAAAAGATGACAGTATTCCAGCAAAGAAGCAGATCCATTCAGGGCTGAAACACAAAACCTCTGGTTTATTTCTAGCCCTTTTGTAGGTAGACTTACAGAACTGTATTATTTCCAGGCTCAAGTAAACAGCTACTGTGTCCTCCGAATTTTACAAAGGAACAGGAGTAGTTGTCTTGTAGCTGTCACAGGGAGGACACTAAGATTATACTTTTACTCAGTTTTGGCCCAAAATAAACTACCATTCAGTTATTCGCCTCTTAAAATAGCTCTTCCAATGATGTGACACATTTTTAGCCATATTGTCATGAATAGAAACACTGTAATTACATATAAGAATTCACTGAAGTAAATAACTAATTTCTGAAGTGTCAGACAACAGGCAGCATCATGCAGACTACAGCTCCACATTTTAGTAGTAATCAATTCAACTAACAATAGAGCTGATTGACAGGAAGCTCAGTGCTATTAAAAGCCAAACATAACAAACCCCAGATTTTTGTCTAATCAATGAAAAATGTTTGGACCATCTACAGTCTCTACTCATGTAGTCTTCCTGCAGCAAAAAATGGAACACAGCTGAAAGCTGAAGCAGGTTTATTGCACCATCTTTAATTAACCTCCAAATCTGAACTGTTGCACGAAGAAAAGTAATCACTGCCCGATTTCTGTACCACATTTTTTGTGAGGTAATATTCATGGGGCCAGGAGAAACTGCAAAGGAATCTCCACATACAGACTTCTTGGTTAATACTGGCTAATAATTACTATTAGTCTGATTTCTAGAGTTAAGAAGCTGGCTGTAATCATCACCTAGGATGTGAAACTGTGAGAACAGTAGCAGGAACTAATTGTTACTACCTCCCATAAATGCTATCCTTTAAAAAAATACTTGTGGTTTATTGTGATTCTGGTACACAAAGGCTAGAAAACAGCGAACAGACAAACTGCTACGGAAACACAGGTAAATGAAACCACAAAATCCTTTTCAAGTTTTTCCCTATCTACTCTGTATTTACACACTGAGAAGTAAACCAAACAAAATCTACTACACCAGTGTGAGGATCAGCTATAGAAAAACAATTGTAATAACCTGTAACTACTGTCTTTTCCTCTTGACCTTAAAGGTTCACTGCCATTTCTCCATGCAGCAAGAATAACCTGAGACATTCCATCTTTCTATGACATGATGAATGAGCTTTGATTAAAAGTAGCTAAAAGAAGAAAAGCTACTAATGTGTTTTATACAGTCACTGATCAGTTCCTGACATGCAATATTTCATTTGCTTTAGGACATTAAGAAATGTTGTGTACCTAAAAACAACAGCTTGTATGATAGTGTATCTATCATTACATACATCATAAAACCAAGAAGGACATAAATTTGTTTCTGCCTGTTAAAGTCTAATTACCTGTAAAATCATTACCTGGCACTTTAACAAATTGACACAATCAACTTAATGATCCCTAACATATTAAAATTTGCAATGTGTTCCTGCTTGCTGCCTGTCCAAACCACAGTGAGTGTCTGCTGGTTCAGATGACATCACAGCAAGGGTTAGGTCTTAAATTTTTCTGCTAAGTACAAGTAATTAAAATTCTGTCACTTGCTATAGTACCTGCATTATCTCATCAGCTCTGCAGAGCTTGGGATGAAGCTACAGAGAGAACTTTGTAGCATTCGCTCTTTACAATTATACTAAACACTACTATCCTGTGCAGTCCTCTTCCTCAATAGCTGGAGTCACATGTAACAATCATGTTCAGAATACGGCCTCCAGGTTCTGCTATACATGGCAGCATCATCCATAGCAGTTAACTATCAGTTTCTTTTAATACCCAAGTAAAGATATCCATGTTATAAAGCTCACGTGATGTTAGACTGCATAGCTGCAAGAACATTCCTTCTAACCATCCACCTTTAGTTCCTTACACCGATTTGTTTTGCAGCATGTTCTAGCAGCCCAAGAAATATGACTAGACACAATTTATTTTTTCCCACTGAAATAAAAATATTCTCCTCTGAAAATTACAGGTCCATGTGAGACCAAACCACCTTAGAATATATAAGCTGAAAATCTTGTGAGTCAGCATATACTACTGTACATACAAAATACTAGCTTTCTACAACTGTTGACTCTCAAAAGCCCTGTGTTCAATGCTATAATATTTTCAGCCATGAAAGACTACTTAAAAGTAAATGAAGTGACTTCAAACAAAGTTTTCTACTTCAAAGTCATGCAGCAATAAGCTCATTAGATATTGAAGGAATGTAACTTTGCAGGTGTTCAGCTGCTGTTAAGTACATGTGCCATCTCTTCTGAATTCCAAAAATGGTACAATGCCTTTAAGTAAGTTCTTTAAGCTTTCTTATTGCCTGGGAAAAAAAATCCAAACCCCAAAATAGATAAACAGACTGTTTCTGTGAGAGATCAATATACAATTATCAGATGCTCCTTCCCTGAAAACAAAGGCTTTTGTAAAGAACAGCCCTATCAGTAATATGTACTAAGAATGACTATTCAATGCTGGTATTAATTACAAGTAAGCTACACCATACACTCGTACATCTTCCTCTCTTTGATGTTATTATGTGATAGTTGACCACAGTCGGTCGTTCTCCCATAACAGCTTTAGAGAACATCATGGTGCATAATATGTGAACGTATAGAGACAAAACATAATAAAAGATTAAAAAAAAAGAAAAATCAGAATACATTTTATTTAGCCTGTAACATGACAGATGTTTACTGTGTAGACAGAGTAAACATCAAGGAGAGATTATGTGCAAATTTGCACATAGTAAGCAGTCATTCTCCCACTTTTCTATTAACTCAGCTTGAATAAGGAGAAGTACCCTGTAACAAGAAAAGTAAATGAGGAAATGGAGGTTCATCACACACGTGTCCTCCTACCCAACTATTTGCTAACTGAACAGACAGCAGTTGTGTTAACAATGCCACTATAAAAAAATATTATATGGTACCATATGTGAAAAAGGATATGACAGTAAGATCTGAAATAAGCATAAATGAATACAAACAGTCTTGGAACCATAAAGTTAAATATTGCAGCCTCTCTTGATAATTTGTATACTTCCTTTTGTCAGGTCTTAGATAACCAGACACTGGATACACCTTTCTCATTCCTGTTCAGAACAGAAAATTTACATTTATAGCTCTGTGGATTATATTGCTCAAACCCATGTTTTCCTTCGGAAGAATTTAAGACCCTCATTTACCCTGGGCCGAGATTCCCAAGGTGAATAAAAAGGAAAAGCGCAAGGCTTTTTTTGAGTGTTCCTTCTCTTTTCAGCAATAACATGCCACATGAGAGACCAGAACTGCAGGTGACAATTGCACAGAGTAAACAAGAGACTTACAATAAATTAAACTAGCTCTCACCTACTTCAACATATATGCTGAATTGCTTCCAGAAGTGACAACTGCTATTTGGAATACCTTCACTGAGGTGAACTGTTTAATAGGAATTAACAATACCTATTCAGGACTAATGCTGAAAATACCTTCAAGGAAAACTAATTTTAGGCTAGTACCCACCTTCATTCTGAGCATCACACAAAAATTGCCTGCATTTCTTATCCTACCATAAATTTCTAATTAATCTGGAAAGATATCCCTAAAGAAGCACCAGCATTTTATAGTTTTACAGTGTGAAATTACAGCAGTCTTTCATATGCTACATTTCAAAAGCACAACTTCTGCAAGCAAAGCACAGACCTTAATCCCAGGCTGTGTTCTAAGCAAGAGTTGTCTCAAATAGAGAGAAATGAAAGCAAATAAAGGAAAATCAACTAAAACATCCAGGTATCATGCATTCCAAGGCATCAATCCTCCCTTATGTGCTACTAAAGAGAAGAAGGAATAATGGTATGATCATGAATGCAAGCACTTTATTTACAGTTTTATGGCTAGCAGAAAGGCTTCATTGAAATTACAGACTAGTAACAGAATGACTGTACAGAGCAGACAGACTTTGAAATTCTATTTATTTAGTTTTCACACTCCTTTTCAAGGGGTATTGATTGCAGTTTAAAAAAAACCCCAAGGTTTGGATTTTCACAGTAGAGACCCTGCTTCTGCTCCCAAATCTATCTTAGATGAGATACTGCACTGAGTCACCGTTTTGGAGAAGGAAACTGCTTTCTAAATCAGGATAGTGTAAATATTGCTTATAAACAAACATGTCTTTAGAAAAAAAAAATAAAAATCTCTGAACATATTAGGCAATATATGCAGAGAACCAGGATTTTACTCCAGGGAGATTTTCTGTGGTAGTGATTACCAGCACAAGGATTATGCAATTTAGCTGTCCTTCCTTAGCCCCCTTTCTAGAGTTATAGAGACCTTCCCAATATTTTTATTCTACTCACACACAGTTTAGAATTTTGATTTTTAGGTTACTTAACTGCTCTCTTCCTCATATTTATAAAGAGCAACACAAATACACCCAATGTTTTTCATTTTCTTTAGCTTGTTTCTTGGTAATCCTTCCTGGATTTCTCCCACAGAAGAATTTTCTTTCAATTTTCATGACCATTCTTTGAATCTTACTTATTTCTAATATATATTTATGTCAAAAGACATAATTAAAACAAAAATCAGTGGGAGACACTTGAGATCAAAATGGCTGCTTAATGAAGGCACCAGAAAACCCCCTTAACATTTAAAAAAAAAAAAAAATAAATAAAAGTTCACAATACAGCATATAACCTTCTAAGGTTTCTGTTACCTTCGTTCAGTCACTTATAAATGAAAGTGACACAAAAATTCTGTTATATTAGCTTTATCAACTCAGTTTTTAAAATTATTTTAAAGCTCTACATGCAATAATAATCTTCAAATTAGAAAAAGTGAGCATTTTGAAAGACTTTCAAACAGTAATTCCGGTATTTAATCAATCCTTACACTGACATGTCACCAATTTATCTTCTAATCAAAACAAGACAGTATCTTGATCAACATAGGCAAAAACATCTATAAGGAGGGTCATTATGTGTTTAAATTTGTAACCTTTACAGTTTTTCATTTCTTCTTTATCTTCTCTATGGTAAAAGCAAACTAACAGATTTTACAGTTTAACCAAAATATTAACTTTTTTTTTCCCTTTTCATGTAAACTATATTCCTACATACATAATACTGTAAATATCTCTTCAAAATTTTACAGATAAGAAAATTACCTATTTACTAAATTTATCCTTAAAAGAACATCCCAGGACAAAAAAAAAAAACCCTGTCTGTTTGCATGCCTCCCATGCTGTAAACTTTTCTTAAAGGAAACTAAACAGGAAGACACCCTTCTATTACTATCTATAGTATTCAGACTGGACTAGACACAGACCACAGTAAAATAATCATGAACCACATATTAGGAGATTCACACTACCCGTTTTTCTCTGCAGATCTGCTCCTGACAAAAATGTTCAATCTGATATATATAGCTAATATAGTAGTTGAAGATGCTGTAGAATCCCTTTCATAAAGTTCAATTATCAATTAAGGTAGCATTATTCCCCCTCTATTTTAGAAAAGATTATGCTTCTCAGTCAGACAAACCACATTTATTAATGGCCCGTTTACTGCTAATTGTTTTTAAGCTAACATTTATACTTCATAAATCTCTTTCCTCCATTTTTACTAATTATCTTCATTGTATTATGATAGATAATAGGAGGGGATGATTTTTTGTCAGAATAGTTTTTCACATTTTGCTTTTTGTTCCCTATCTCTACCACTTTGTATTGTGTTTTAGGAACAACGATTTTTCACCAAATGGGTTCCTAGCCATGGCAGAGCACTTATTCCTACAGCTGTACACATTCATTTTAGAATTAGGAGAAAATAATTTAAATTCAGTGAAAACACTGACATTTTTCTTGGAGCATTCTGCTTTAATCCTATTTGTATGTTTATAAGAAGCCAGTTTCTGCTGAAGTACAAGATGAGAAGCATACATGGTCTCCTAAGGGGCTCCTTCTGTATCCACTCACAGAAATACTCACTAATGGGAAAGGAAAAACATTATAATGGATTTAAAATGCTCAAAATGGAAAGGCAACAAACATGCATGTAATGCTTAATGGAGCAGCCTAGTCTATGAAAATTTCAGACAATATGTCCTTGCTCACACCTGAACTGTAAAAAAAACTGTATTGGAGAAGAATCCAGGAGTACTGCAAATTCTAGAAGTATTTCTCAACATGCTGAGGAACCTGGGGATTGGAAAGCTCAAATATAAGATCAAGGAAGAGATTTTCTGACTGAGTATGCTCTTGCCATTGAGAGAAGCTCTGTACTCTTATGCATAGACACATTTTAACACAAGTACCCCTAAACAAATTTATATTCATTATTTGCTTATTAGTAAGAATGTAGTCAATACTGATTCGTTTGGGAACTACTAGATAGCTTGTAAAAATCAAGAAGTCCTCACCCATATTTTAGAGCTGGTAAAACTTTATAGAAGCACTAAGGTACAGTTCCTTGCTATTTCATTTAAATTTTGCTTTAACAAAGAGTTCAGACACACAGGCTTTAAAACCTCTCTAGCAATGAAGCTGAAATTTGGAAGTCACATTGCTTTCTATAGGGGTGTCTGACACAGAAGGCCATGAATAAGCAAAATCTGAAGGTCAAGAATGAAGCCATAATAATAGTGAGCTAAAAGCTAGAGGCACACTATTTCCACTTGAATTTTGAGTCAGAAAGGTCCCATTGCTATCATTTCTGTGATTACCCATGTTTTGGTCTGGCAATTTAAAGCTAACATGATAGGTTGATGAGTGGGTATTTTTCCTTCATTTCATATGGTTCCCTTACTGTCGTGTTTGATTTCTCTCCTTCCCTTGTCATTCACCTTTGGTTTTTCCCTATGTTCATATTTATTCGTTACAGAGCACTTCACTAGATATAAATCCACTCATTGCTTCTCCAACACATACCCATGATCTTAAAAACAGAAGAGCATGCATGTTACAATAGAAAAGCTGATCATAGGTACCTGAATTAATTCAGATAGCTAATACTTTGTCAGCAACCATGGATTTGAACTTGCTGAAAAAAAACATCAAAATGAACATACTGGAAAAAAACACTTATCTTCAGTGCCTGATTTTCCTAACACATCAAATGTTGCCGCACTGCTGATCTAATTAAAAATTACATTTGAATTTACATATTTAGAAATGTATACTCAGAAAAAAATATCTGTTTCACCTTAATATGTTGTCTGCATAGATATGGTGACTTCTGCACCCCAGTTTTCTTACCTATGTCATTTACTCAGCAAGAAACCACAGAAAAGTTGAGTCCCCTTTGCTCTTCTTACCTTTGCCTGGGTATAGAAAGGTGCAGGCGATAAGTGCAGCTCTACTAGAATCTGTAGTTCAAGAAAAGGAAAGAAACAAAAAAACCCCTACTGCCAACCTGTTAGATGTACTACAGGTTTCACATTCACTAAACAGCCACAGTTGATTAAAAAAAAAAAAAGAAAAAATAAATAAATCCATGGAATAATTTTTGCAAACTTCCAAAGTATCACTTTAGCAAACACTCCTTTACATATAGATATGTATACATTAAACAAATTATGTACTGCCACATTTTTTGATTCAATATTCTTCTGAAGAAAAGACTGCAAGTAAAAAAATTTGTACTATCACATACAGTATTTAACATCATTTCATCAAGAAAAGCTGGACCTCCAGAAATAAGCTTCCTAGATTATACCACAGAAATTACATTGGACTTCTTTTAGAATTTGATCAGGTGAAGAGATAAATCATAATCAGTGCTTGTTATCGCTGCAGTCTATTTTTATTAACCCAACATGAGCAGTAAGCCAGAAATCTGAGTTTAAATGCAGTTATTTTTAATCTAATGAAAATACTGTATTTTAAAGCATCATGACTCAACACAGCAGTTTTTCTATTTCTTTCTGGTTTAGACTGAAGTCATTACTTCTCAGAGGACAGATTCTTGCAACAATGCTTTGTTCTACAAAGTACTCAAGATTATGATCATCATGCGTACAACATTTATTATTGCTCATCAGCAAATATAAATCACAGACTGGATTTTTGAATCCAGATGCTTAGTCTTACTCTTTAGTCTTACAACGGCTTAAATCCCAATCATTCCTGTTCAGTGTAGTAAAGTTGTTGCCTATTACATATTACATCAGGCAACCAAGATTTGTTGTAGACCAATCTCCTCCTTACAGACTAATAAGAATGAGTAGCATATTAAGATCTCCAACTCATTCAGCTGTTAAAATGAACCAGAACTGGAATACTGGGATTTGCTGAAAGTTTGTTTTTTCTACAAATACAGAGTTAAAAACTGTCAAAACCAAGAAAAATCATACCTATTAAATTACCTAGCTAATGAAAGTTTAATTAAGCATATACTCTTGACACAATATTTTTATGTTCTACATTGTTTATTCCAGTGTAAAGAGACTTAATTGTAATAAATTGATAGAAATTTCTCTTGTCATGAGTTCTGCTAGTCCTTAATTGGAAATCATTTATTATATTTACCACAAGCTGCAGTTATGAAGGGGGAAACCACCAAGTAGCTCACTAATCATAATACTTAAGTAAACACTGGAGCACAGAATTGCGTGGTTTTTTTTTGGTTCAGTTCTTTTCAAGTACCATTTTTACATTAATTTCTTCTTTAAAATAAAAGCTTTTGGAATCAGATAACACATGACTGGTGTTTCCTGCCATGGTCATTGTGCCACTGCCTCACCTCTC
The DNA here is from genome assembly GCF_037157495.1 of Lathamus discolor. Lineage (NCBI taxonomy): Eukaryota > Metazoa > Chordata > Aves > Psittaciformes > Psittacidae > Lathamus > Lathamus discolor. The sequence continues at coordinate 16,902,793 of NC_088892.1, forward strand.
CACCCACACCACTTAATATTTAAACTATAAACATGAGAGAAAAAAAGAGACGTTTTCAAATGTCAAAATTATGTCAAATGTCAAAATGTTCAAATTAACAAATCAGAGAAGATCAAAAGAGAAGGGAAAAGATCAAACAGACAATCCTACAATTGCTAGGTCTTGCTTACACATGCAGGATATTGTCCATATGCTTGCTACAAGCAAGCTCTTCAAGAAGAAAATAACTCAGTGTCTGTGCTCTCTCATTTCCTTATGAGTATGAAGATGAGCATATTGTTCCTGCTTTATTTTATACATTTTACTGAGGAAATAAAATGTCAGATTCAAATTTAAAATCTGTAAGCAAATGTTCTGGATTGCCAAGATGATGCACAAAGTTTACAAAGGTCTTTCTCAGCTTTACTTGGCTGTGCCTATGTTTCATCAGACTAGATACAGAAGAGCAAGTCTGTTGGTGCTAAGGACTCGATGTCCACAGTGCACATAACTCGTGGCTTTTACTCTGGAATACTTCTGTGATGTCCTAGTTTAGACAGACATTTTATTGCAATATTCAATTCATCCTGTTTACTGAATGTTGGAGTATATCAGGTATGTCTCTGGATTGTATCTTTAGTTTCATCGTAAAGAATGCAGTTAAGCACAGGATGTAGGGACGACTGAGATATTCACTGCCAAAATACATTTCTAATCCAGACTGAAGTGCACATATAGGGACTGTAACTGTTAATAAGTAATGTGGAGCAATAAATGTGGATGTAGGTATGGAAGGAAATAAGGAAATGGAGAAAATGACCTGTGGATTTTAATATGTGGATTTCTATTTACTTTGGACTCACTCCAGTCTGGCTCTCACTAGCAGCTGCAGTACATTACAAGATCCTTAGATATTTTTTCCCAGTCTAGTTTCAGACAAGAGAATTTAAATATCTTTTTTCCTGAGACTACTCATTGATGGATGTCAATGCATGGTATATGGCAACACTCTAAATGATTGCTACGAAAGGCCAGTCTTACTCTCTGAACTAAAATACTAAATACTACTACTACTCTGAATTAAAATACCAAAAAACTAAAGCTTTTGGTAACTTATTAGAATAATTTTAACGGCTATTTCTAACTTCAAAGGCAAGACAGTTCTAATGTTGAGTCTGTGTCTCAGTTCAGCCCATGAATGTGAACTCTTCATAGCCCTGTCTAGCCCTCAAAGGGTGAACAGAAAGTTCATCCAATTCTGCAAAGAGATGAACCAGCAGTCAGCTTATGTTAAGATGGGAAGTAACATCCAAAAGAGATCTGCTATTCAAGGCACAATTCTTAAGTCTACCCCATTCATAAACTTGCATTATTACATACCTGTCCCTTAATTACCAAAAAATGATCAGTTTGGTAAATACCAATAATAAATACTAACAATATACCTGGAGTAGAATTTGTATACTGCATAGAAAACTAGCTTTCTTCATTGTTCACACTTAGTCTATGCCACAAAACATGGGTCACTGAACAAGCCATAAGTTATTTGAAATTCCAGAACACAATTCCAACTGGAGAGAACTACAGCTAACATAATTCTTGCATTGATTCACCTCTATGGTAATTATATGAAATTCAGTATATTTTAATTCAGCAGTACTCCATTTCATATTTTTGCCAAACGCATTTTTCTTGCTTATGAATGTTAAGTGCATGGACACAATATCTTGGCAATGTTTTCACACAAGTCTCCAGAAAGGCATTAACTACTGAGATTTAATAGACACTATTTATGTCAAGTCCCTTTGATAATTACTCTGTCTGAATTAAAAACTTTTGAGTATTACTGAAGTGTTTTATATTGTTTTGTTACAGTACATTTTGCCGAAATTAGAAAAGACGACTAGACCATACCTGTGTCTTGTGTGCTTCATTATTTTATGGCTCTAATCCATTTTCAATTTAAATTAGAGGATATATTGTATTTTTCTTAGAACACATTTTCTTCAGGATTACAGCCAAAGTTATGCATTTTAGCGTGAAGTACTTGTCTTGCACACAGAGACTGGATCCAGCACACAGGCATTAAAGCACAGGTCTGAGAAGATCCGGTCATATATAAGAAAAAAAGAAAACCAAGATACAGTAATGAAGTACTTTAGGTAAATTAACATAAAGTTGTTCAAAGGAAAAGGCAGGAAAGTAGGAGTACCACTCAGTCTTCCTCTTCAGTTCATTTATTTGCTTTTAATTATTACACTTCTGTCTTGAGCATCTTTTAGGCAGAGACATCTCTTTGTAACTTTAATTACTAGTTTCTATGGCAAGATATGGTACAGAGCAAATCTTGTTTGTGAACACATAAATGTGGAATACTTGAATTTAGCAGAGGAAGCACACAAAGAACCAGCATCTTTGTGTGAATTTTAAACAAAATTTTGGTAATTTGTTTACTTAGCATTTAAATGTGAGACATGTAAGAACTTAATCTTTGCTTTAAAGGAAAATATTCAGCAAATCACTATCTGTGGAGCTGGCTGGGCCCTTCGCAGACTGGGTCAAGCTAACCTTGAAACAGCGATTAGGTAAAACTAATAATGTATTTGCTCCTGTAATCCATAGTTTTCC